>NC_090936.1:770913278-771220061 GCF_040938575.1 Ambystoma mexicanum
GTCGTTCTGTCCGGGAGGCGTGCAGATTTGAGGAAGCTCAGTAGCTGCGAGTGTTTAAAGATGAAGACTGCAGATAAGATGCTGCTGCCAATGATGTTCCTTTTGTCTCCTTGCAGGTTCTGCTTCACCGAGGTTCGAGGGAATAGCTTGATATGGTGAGCGTCACGTTGCAAGCTGCAAAGTAACGCGAAGCGCGTTGTCTTGCTCGGATGTGGTTTTAATAGCCCCAACAAAATAGTCCAGGTAAAGTAGTCCCTAGGATACCACACCCAAAACACTAGACCGCATAGCTTGGTTCTTAGGAACCAAGCTATGTGGATGCCTCCATGTTGGCTGACAATACAAAAAAGTAGTTCCCAAGCACATCGTTTTTCATGGTGTATGTGCCTAGCGCCATAGGTGCCAGGACTGGCCCCATGAGGGCTTTTGAAGAGGATGCCAGGCTCTAGAGGCCCGAATCCTGACTCCACCAGGCCAATGGGTTTGCCAGAGGGGGTTTTGGGCGAGGGTCGTGACAGAAGCAAGGCCACAGAAGTGGGCTAAAATCCGCAAATTCCTTTAAAATGCAGCTTTCCCAATCAATTGCAACCTTCAAAGTGCTGTTTTGGTGCTAATTTCAGTCATTTTCCAAGTGAA
Source organism: Ambystoma mexicanum (assembly GCF_040938575.1). Lineage (NCBI taxonomy): Eukaryota > Metazoa > Chordata > Amphibia > Caudata > Ambystomatidae > Ambystoma > Ambystoma mexicanum. The sequence continues at coordinate 770,913,915 of NC_090936.1, forward strand.
CTATTGAAATGAAAAGTGTGCTAAAACCACAGATCATCCAATGCAGTCAGAAGAAACCGGGCCTCACTGAGTGACAGCAACTAAGAAATGTATTTCATGCAAATAAATCCCAGCACTGAAAGACAGGATAATGCTGAGTTGAATGTGTGTGCTGCATAAGAAAATAAGATAAAAAACTCAGTTTAAATAGTTTTCTTTTTCCTGAAGAAATGGCAAAATTTGCCTCAGTAAAGCATGTTTGTGAAGGGCTCAATTCTTTTAAATGTTCAAATCCCTTGTAAACTGTGTTTAGTTTTATATGCTTTCAATGAAGGACTTTCAAGTGAATTTTAAAGTAATCCAGTTTGGAGTAACTGGTTAATTCTGACTGGACAGTGCCCAGCCTGAGATAAAGGGCACTTCAGTTGACATCCCCCTGCTACAGGAAGACTCAATGTGTGCTGGAGATTCTCGCATATTGACAAAGAGCATCAGACATTCGTCTCTGGCCAGCCAAGGACAATGGCAGGCTGCCCATTGATCTCTACAGGGGAGCTTCCCTCTCAAGGAAGATGACACCCCTTCCCGATCAAAGGGAATGGGACTGCTGTTGCCTGTTGAAAGGAAGTTACAAAAAACTGCCCAGAACATTTGTTGTTTAAAGGCTTAATTGTGATTAAGTTTGAAACTCTTAACTTTTCAACCTGAATGAGGACAAATCTAAAAAATTGGTAGATGTTAACCTAATTTTAGGCCACTGCTTTGAAGACATTAATGAACCTTGTACCACCTAAGGGCCCAAAGTTACAGGAAACCCCAAATTGTAGCAAGACTATTAATGCTGCAAGTCTAAGATTGTATATTCATGCTTTGGTGATAATAGCTCAGATCTGTACTGAATTAGAAATTGTTAGTCCAAACTGTTATGATTAAAATTGATAACATTCTATAGCATGACAGACAGCTCTCACAGAGATGGGGATTGAATGTGAACATAACCCATCAAATGTGCAATGTATGTGTCCGATTTTATTAGGGGACATCATTTTCGAAATGTACATTTGTGCAAAAGTTAAGTTTTGGTCAAAATCAATGTGGGAGTTCCCAAATCCCATCATAAAGAAGACAGCTCTTTTCTGACTGCCAACCAGAACAAGGCAAGTGCCTGAGGCCATTCACAGCTGTGGGGGTGGGTTTTGAAATTCTGCCCACACCATAGGTAGGATAAATATAGGAACTTCACCACACAGACTGCTTCCTGAACACATCCAGATTCCCGTGCAGTGCTTTGTTCCAGAACTCTTCACCTTGCAGCTGATTCCAGAATTCTGTGCAGAATCCAGGCCTCTGTATTGGCTGAACTTTTTAGCTAGACCCAAATTCAACCATCCCAAACTTAAGAGAATTTAATTCTGATCCAGTCTGGCTTGCTACCATCACGCTTGCCTGCTGAAAACCGCCATCACGCTAATCTGCTGTGTCCAGTGACCAGAAGGGCCAATCCATTCCAAATCCAGGTGTCGTCCAAATTGGCCAGAACCGCCCAGCTGACTGATTCCCCCAGAAGTGCCCTGCTGCCGGTAGACCCGATCCGATGACCATAACCCTGACAGTCCAATCTTGAGTACAGTGGACGGCTAAGTATCAACAGGAATAACAGTGACCCATAGTATATTTGCTTGTCTTATCCCAATCTCAACCCATCCTCTCTTTCACTTAAGAACTTGTAGTAGTGTCACTTCAGTCTGAAACCTTGCTTTGATTTCTTATCATTAGTAATAATTTCTTGAAAATCCTTTATTTTGTCTTTTGAAAATCCCAAACCCTTCACATTATCCGACGAGTAATCCGACTGAGTCCTACAAGGTGGCCACGGAGGTGCCGGGGTTGGTTTACGCGGACCACTGTGGGTCTTACTGTGTTTCAAGCTGGTAACCAGCTGGAATACCCTAGATTGGAGCATCATTGGCACTGTAAGAACTGAATTGTGTTTTCATTTTCGCACCTATTTTTTCAAAAACGCCTCTTAGTAAACCTTCTATAACTTCTTCAATTTTAAAGATAGAAACCCAATTTCAACTCTCATTGATACCTAAGACCCTTAGCTACCTCCAAAAACCGTGTATTTGACCCGTTTTTATCAAAAATCGCATTGTGAAATGTCGCCAATTTACATTTTTCCAAAGTTTCCCATGTGTCTTTCTCATTCAAAGTATTTCTTCACTCCCATTCTGATCCAAAGTGTGTACTATTGTTTATCGTGTAGCTCATGTGTGTTAGGACCTGTTTAGTGTCACTTTCATACCATTTTTGTAAATCAATTTAAGCATTTTTGCACCCTTTTGCATTGTGTCACAAAGCCATTTTCACCTGTCATTTTAAAAGTGCCCATTTTCAAAAATGGTTTTCTCTCTTGTTTGGGGAAGGAAGATTGCATTCAAACTCTAGACATTGTCTTTCATTCCAGAATACCTGCTCATTACTTACATCTGTGTAGGATTGCTCATTTGTGCCTCAAGAACTCTGCAGGGGGGAATATTGACCTAAACGCCATCGGTTCACAAAGCAAAACTGTTCTTTTTCCTGTGTTTTCTATTCTGCATTATTATAAGTGAATTAAATTGCTTTACTTATTTTTTAATTGTATTGTCACCGCTTGGTGATTGCTGCCCCATATATTTATTAAAATGTGTGATTTGAATTTAAAATAAATAATTTTGTACCTTTACAAACTAGCCGATTCCTGGTCCGGTGTGACCTGAGGGGGATTTTGAGACGAGTGTGATATGACTGGTATATCATTCAGAATATTGAACAGAGACACAAAAAAAAAATCTGTATTTCATTGCACACTACATGCTAGGCGAGACCCGGGTGTGTGCCCGATTGATTTTCCCCTCCTGGCTCCTGTTAAGAATTTCAAATCACAAGTTCTGAGAGAGACGGGGTGGGAGAGGAAGCAAACGCTTTCATCCAGAGCAAATGAGGACTGGGAACCAGACCTGGACCAAACGGCCTTTCACATACACGACTCGCCTCAAGGCCACAACTGCACGTCTCTGCCACGACAAGGCCGGATGAGGGGGTGTTATGCTCACCTGGTCTCTATGGGGGGTTTTGGGGCGCAGTTGGAGCCTCTCTCCCAGCCACTACGTTATCGAGGACCCAGGACACTGGTTCTGCTCCTGAGAGAAGATGAGAAACAGTGAAAATGGCGTGGTGACATCGGGATTCCCCTCAAGCCTTTTGTGCCAGAAAGTTGTGAGCAAGAGTTTGCCCATGCAGGCTCACCTGTTTTGATTGAAAGATGAACTCTCTCCTGCTTTCTTCCAGCAGGGGCGCTGTAGATTGACCTAGTTGTGTCACTGGTCCTTGGCGTGAAGGTCCAAGATGGGCTGCGGCCATTCCGTTTTGAAGGTAAGTTTCGTAACTATAATTATTGTTCATATTGATTGTGTTGATCTTCCTCCATGATTATTGTCCGTAACCCTATATTGTCCTTTCACTCTCCCTTAAGTATGAAGATGACCCAAGAACGTGTGATGACAAAGTCTACTCCGGAGAAGCTACCAGAGGGAAGTGGTATCTACCTGAAGCTCGCTGCTTAGAGTGTGAAAGTCTATGCAAGTGCTAACCTTGCGTTTCCTTTCCCTTTGAGGGTGCAGCTGATCGGTGCTTGATGGGCGGTTTCCGAACTCCGACAGGTGGCCGGTGATGAAGATCCTCGAGGATGGTGCGTCGGAAGAAGATCCCGTGTTGATGGGAGCTTCGGGATAGGTAAAGATGCCGGGCGGCACCCGCGAGGGGCTGCAGATCAAGCTAAGATATGCGCATGGATGCAGAAGGGGAAGCGATAGCAGTGCTTCCAGCGAAGGTGTGGCTGACTCAGGTAAGATGAGCGCATAGCTGCAGAAGTGAAGCAGTGGTGTGGCTGACTTCAAGGTAAATGCTGCAGAAGTGAGGTGATGGTTTTGCTGACCTCAAGGTAAGATGCGGGAGGGCGCCGGAGACCGAGGATACACGTGATGAAACAGGTAAGGTCTTCTGAACTGCGGTAAGCGTTACACTGCTCTAGCAGACTAACGCAACACACCAGTATGCGGGTGGGGCCGGCTTATATAGCCTGGCCCCAGCCACTTCCTTTAGGCCCCACCCTGAGGCCCCATCTTGCCACTCCTCCTGCATGTGCCTTCCATGCATTGCTAGGGCCCTGCCCTCCCCAGATGCACGTGCCTTCAACAGTGTGTGCAAAGCACACTTTATGAGCAGGATTTGAAGTGACTGGCCAATGACTAGTGGCTATGACAGCGGTGCCTTATGGTTGGCGCTGCAGCCACGTCTCCATTGTGAGGGATAGACACCACGCTGGAGCGGGTTGCTTGGGGGGCAGAGGTCAACCATATGCCACACTCTTTCGGCCCCGACAGGCGCAAAGACAAGAGGAGGCGGGAAGATGGGGGAAAGAGTCAATAGCAACAGGGAAGGGCCAGCTCTTGTAGGAGGCGGGCCTCTACTGATCCAGCCTACGAGGAGTGATCTAAACATGGGCAACCCTGATTGGTGGGGAGATAAGTCGGAAGTACAAGTTAAAAGACCAGGAATTGACCAAGGTATGTTGTTGACTCATTACAGAACGTCGGACAGGAGGAAGCGAGAGGAACTGAATGGTGGGCCTACCCAGCCACAAAGGAATAGGAGAAAGCTGATTGAAAGCCACCTTTACCCAACCAGAGAAAGTGAAGAAACTGCCAAGAGACATACATTATTTTACTTGACTGATATAAGAACTCAGAATTAAAGATATTATTTCGGCATCCATCTACGGCTCCCATCTATCTGTCACACTTGCCTTGATTTATGCAACAGTTTCTGTAACACAAGATTTTCCTTGGTCTAGAAAAACACTCTTTAACATGTCTAGAAGCTTTGCAAATTGCATGGTACAATCCCCTGCCAGGTTTCATTATGCAATGCCAACCACCTGCTGTTCTTGTGGGTTACTTCCCTGCCAGGACTTCTGTATTTCAGTTGCCTGGTATCTTGCTTTGCCAGGCATTCTGATGTGCTTCAACTGCCTGTTGCCTTGCTGTTTCAGGGCTTTCCATGCATTTCACAGTTTTTCTGTATCACCAATACTGTATATATTGCTTTAAGGTTTGGTCAAGATTTGCCCCACATTTGCACTGACTGTCTGCATCCATAGCTAATTGGGGATTGTACTTTACCTGTTCTGCATTCAAACAGTTTTCTTGTTATGTTAACAAGGGTATTATGTTAGAATTGCTGTTGGAGGAATCCCCCGGGGTCCCCAATGGCTTTGGGAAGACTCACTAGCTTTCGCCAGCATCTCCGGTCTGGTTTGCACTTCTGCTGCGTGTTGCTTTCACCCGCTTTCCACATTGGAGTGTGCAGACATTCTTCCGGTTTCCTTCACAGCTTGTGGTCACATACCCGCTTCCCTTCAGGTCCCGGAATGGAGAACACTGCTTTTTTCGACATGCCGAGCACCCAGGACATCTATCGCAGCTCCCAGCGTCTCCACAGCACTTCCGTCACTGGCACAGCATCTCTCCCTCTAACGGGGTAGCCTTCTCCGCTCTGCCACACTGGTACGTGGCCTTCGTGTTTGTGAACTTTGGAACAGGAGCAAACATCTTTTCTCCTGCACTGCCTCTTCGAAAAGTGTGCTCGCCAAGTTTAAATGTCCCACGCACAACAGCTTTGGAAAAACAACTAGGCTGCATGTTGTGTTTCAAGCTCTTGGTACCTTATGCAAACTCCTGGTGTCACTACTTGGTGAATTATGGCAGTTGAAGCCCATAGGTGCCATTGGACACATGTTATTTGAATAGTTGTTCTCAGTGATTTTACACAAAGGTACTTTAGAAGAATAAAGTGTTGTGCTGATGTTATAGTTGGGTGTTTGACCAGAAAAATATGACAAAGGGGTTTCTTTACTTCTTCTACAATGGGAAACAAGCAGCTGACAATATGCCATAAGGGTCTTGGGTATTAGAGGGTCTTCCTTATGGGAAAGGGGGAGACTGCATTGCATTGAATTAAATTATGACATCTCCCCGGTAGCTGTCTCATCCCATCTGATCCTCCCTCATAAAACTGCACTCAGGTTAAAAAGCGTCTACCTCACCCTACCCATGCGAGGGGAGGCATCCCCCATGGAAGCAGTGATGACACTGCCAAATTCATCACACACCCTTCCCCTTACTTCATGGCTTCCAGCCTAGAAGTTCTTCTCTTTGTTCTGAGAAGGGATTTCAGTAGTGTGGGGTCTTTCCTCCAATTGGGTTTTCCAATTCCAAATAGGACTTTCTGACAAGCACTCCTTCCCCCCCCCAGGAGTCTATAGGAAAATAAGACTGGGGCAGAGGCATCGCTCAAAGTACTGGGGGGGGGGGCTATAGTGTTTTGGTTGGTTGTACCCCCAGATAAAAGCTCAGGGGCTACAACCAAAAGGCTAGCTAGCCCCGAGTCCCAACATCAGTGTAACCCCAGATCTTTTGCAGACCTAGCAACAGCCCTACTGGGGGGGGGGGGGGGGGAGGGAATTGTTGATCTTCATTAGGGTAACCTTTTCTCCATGAAAACAAGGTAGGGGTCTCCCTCCTGTGAGCTACATGGTTCTTTTAAATATTGAGTTCCACCTTTGTGGGTTCAGACCTTTATTCTTGCTACTTCTAAAGCCATTGATCAAACTGGGGAATGTCACTTCCTATTACTAGTTGTGCTGGTAGATTGAAAATCACGGCCACCACAAGATCTACTTCTTTCCCTAAGATAAGGATGTGCGTTTGTGGATGTTTTCAATGTGGGCATGGACACAATTTACTCCTCCCTGGAGAAGCAAGTCTGCTCTTATTGCACAGTCCTTACTACCAAAGTCCAATTGGGCCTAAATAGTTTTTCTTTTTAGGACAGCAGATCCCTATGCATAGGAAAACATGGGTATCTCTCGACTCTCTGCTAGCACCTCACTGGGTCGGATATAGAGGATACTTGCATAGTTCAGCTTGACTGGGATCTTTTAACAATGGTGTATTGGGGATATCAATTCTATTAACAGGCAATGCCTCGTTGGATGACCAAACATCTGCGTTTGAATTTCACTCTGCTTGTATTCCTTCTAAGGTCTAGGCACCCGGTATTGGCAAGCGAGCCGTTACCAGAGTCACAATCCCTTAGTGAACTCACTGGGTCTGGCGTGTGTTAGGCAGAATCAAATGCAGTATCCTTTGGGAACACCACACACAATTAAGACTAGAAGTGGCAGTACAAATTCACCTTTGGTACAAGCCTGTACTACACAGTAGTGTGGTAGCGATGGCTGAGCAGCCAGACTTCTCTCAAGAGTAAAGTGAGCAGTATCGGAAGTTACAAAGGACAGCAATTACTATGGTTCAAACTAACACGGACTCAAGGTTTCTGAGTAAAAGAATATACATTTATTTACACAATCATTTGTAAAACAGTTCACTAAGTAAAGAAGCAGAAAATCACAATCTTAATACACTACACACCACCCAATGAATTCTGGACAAGTTAAGCTTAAAATGTAGTGTGAGCAAAATGGCACTCCAGCAATTTAAAAAGGGAGGGAAAGACAAGGTTATTCAAAATCAAGCAGCACCAACAAGTAGGTAGGCAGGGCAATCTAGAAAAGCCTTACTACAATGAGGATTCAAATCAATAGGCCTGGGCCAACGTTAATGGTTGAGTCTTTGCAGAGGATCACACAGTTCAGAGTAGTTTGCAGGTAAGTCTTTGCCAAGAGTTTGAAACGAAGTTGGTCAGGAGAAAAAGTTACTTAAGAGTAGAGAAGGACAATCCCTTCGGTTGGCGAAAGATTTAAAACACTTTCACTGCGGTCGGACGAAACAACCGGGTTTGAACAGTACCTTTAGAAGAATGATGTAGCTGCGGCGGTAGTTCCCGGCAGCTCCTGCAGGCTCACGGTTCCTGAAGCAACTGTTGGACTGACAAGGAGGAAGACTGCGCTGCCCAGGGAAGAAGCCAGCAACAAATCAAAGCGACGAATAAAAGGTACGCTCCTTAAAAGCACAAAGGGACTCTCTCAAGCTGGTTATCCGGTTTCCTGTGGCACAGCAAATTCGACCAGGTTGAAGAGAGAGATCCAGGGGCTGTGTGAGCTGGTTGGTCCCACCAGGCTCAAAGGGAGAAGACTCTGTCAACGAAGTTCAGGTGATTCAGACCTGCAGCAGGGCTTCACCGGGATGTCCAGTAGTTGCAGCAATCATCTTCCTTTTGCTTCTCGTTGGCTCCCTCTATCCAGTGGCGACTCTGCCTTCCAAGTCCCAGAGACCTGCTTTTTATGCAGTTTTACCACATTCACACAGCCTGGCTGTCAATCACACAGCAGGGTTGTTGTCCTGGCAGGACAATCAAACAAGAGTGCGACTTGGTCACCAAGGAGACCCTGTGCAGCGGGCGTCAAACCCCTCCCTCACATCCCGTCTACCTAGACTCTCAGGCACCTAAAGAGGGCTTCTGGGCTGAAGCCCGCCAAAGGACGGCAAACAAAGGAACCATTCCTGGTTTGGCGCGCAGAGTTAAATACGAGAAAGGGCTTTACGTAAAGAAATGGTGAATAAACCGAGCCGGAACCAAGTAAAATTAAATGGGGTCCAGCAGATCGAAGTTCAAGGCTACTAACTTAGCCTAAAACAGTATCAAGGCTATTTTCATAGACCGTGGTAGGAAAAATAAGGTAGATACCACCGCCACCAGCCAAATCTTAAAGCAAGGGGAACGAAATAATTCTCCATGAGAAACAGACGAAAAGGGATAACTATTAACCCTTTCCAGTACTCTATGGAAGATAGTTTGTACTGGGTCTGTAAATTTAAAAATACTGATAAAGTCAATGGCAACTTTACATGGTCTGGGAGACAGAAGTCAGTCCCAGAAAATGGAGTAAAAAGTGGGAATTCTGAAAAAGACAAACCTGTGTCACTGCACTAAAGGTGCTGTGTGACACACAGTAAAAAGATGATGCCTATGGAGTAGGTGAGGCTCCACAGTCTATGAACACAAAAATGGAAAACACACAGCAAAACACATGCAAGAGTGGGGAAAAAGGCTCACTCTTGCCGGGTGAAAAAAAAATCCTAGAAATCCAGCAAAGCTGCCGAGGGACACAGTAGGTAAGGGAAATTAGCCATTCTGGAGAATTCTCCCTAACCGTGTGCGCCCTGCTGCTTCCAGGTCCTCTGCTGCCGCTTTCCTTTGTGGCCCAGAATCCTCTGCTTCCTGGGACCCATGACAGTCAGAGGAGTTCTCCTTGCTCCCACAGCTCACTGGTGCTCACCTAACACCGGAGACCGACTGACATTGGTGAAAGTTTTCCAATGCTGAGCTTTCCTTTGCATGACCTCTGCAGCTACGGTCCTCGGAGGTGGAGGGGGGGTGGAGTCGGGGAAGCCTCCAATGCTTCCCACTGTACCACCTCTGCATTCATGGTCTGGGACAGCAAAGACCTGCTCAGGAACGACATCCACTCGATGCACTACGATAGTCCCAGTGTCTCTGCTCTGCTTCTGCTGCCACATGGAGTTATTACAACTACTCCACCTTTTACCACTGGTCTTCTCCATGGCCTGCACCTGAAGGGACCCATTATACCTCGCAGTCTCCCTCAGGTGTGGGTCCTTACCACTAATAGGCTGCATTTTGCAGTCTTGTGCCTCTGCAGCCCTATTCTTCATCCCAGTACTTTGGCAATCGTGGGACTTGAGTCCACAACTGAAATCAGTTTTTCGAACAGGAATATTAATATTCCTTTAATTAATTTCCTTAATTATATTCCCCAGAGGGTTATCATAAGGATTCAATGAGGAACTTGGCTTTACAGAGGAATGGAGATGTTCTAGACTTAACTTGGAGCCATTTAAATACTCGGCTTTACTATTCCTCTGGAAGTCATGAGAGCTTCCACCTCTATGCAGGTCTAGGATTTTAAAAGGGGTTTCATTCCTCCTTCTACAAAAGTGGGTATGGTGGGGTGGTTTTCTCCCACATTGAGATAGACACCTTGGGAAATTAACCACTCTCAGCAAGACATTTGGTATCACAGATATTTCCTCCCTAGAGGAAGACAAATACTGCGTCCCATCCAAATGAGCCCTCCCGTTCCCATAGGGCCTTTCTCCTCACAGGTTATTTCCTCCCCCTCAGCTAATACCACCACCATGGTTAGGATCAGGGAGTGTATGCCTTTCCCTGGCCACCTGGGAGGAGACTTTAGGCAGGGTCACTGCGAGGACTCTGCAGGATTCATCACACCAGCTCCACATCTGACCATTACCCTGCGTCCTTTCTAAATGTGCTTGATTTTGGCCTCTTCCATTTTGTGACCTGCAGCACGCACTTGCTTGTTTTCCATTGTTCTTGCCTTCGTTATCTTCTTACATGCTTCTGATCTCTCCATACACCTTCCAATGTGAAGGACTTAAAGGGTATGTTCGGATTCTTCACAAATTCCTTCTCGTATCTTGTCATTCGCTGTATGTGCCATCTGCTAGTCTCTTAGGACTTCACAAATTGCTCAAAGTTGCACTGTGCCGTTATACATTGGAGAGTTGCCAAAAATATGTTTATGGACTCGCCGGGTAGCTGATCTCTAGTGTAAAATGTATGCCTCGGTAATTCTTCTTATATTGCTTTTCCATCCTCCAACTACTGCCTCATATACATTTAGTCCCACACCTTCATGAACTTCTAATATGGGAGGTACATTTCTACACACTTCTGCGCCTGAACCAAAGTTATGCATAAAAATGGCTTTCTTTCTGCTAGCCAAAAGCCACTTACCATCAATAGAAGCAAGCCAAATTCCCATTTCCATCTCTGCCAGCGCATAGGCAGGCAGCCTGGATTTGCTAACATTTAGGCAGAGGGTCCAAGTATTGCATGGTTTCCCTTTACTATATTGTGCTTGCAGGAGTGTGTTCTCTTTACATTTGCCTTATCCCCTTCATTGTAAAAAATATTTGCTTTTTATATTCCCTGTTTAATAATCATGTGTGCAATTTTGCACAGTAGGCTCCACTAGGAGTTAGCGTTGCTGCATCCAAGATGTGCAGATTGGGGGCGGTGATGGTTGCTGGGTAACTGCAAGCAGAGACGTGCCATGAGCGGACGTTGCTCTATGCTTTCTTTTAGGGCAACAGTCAACCACTGTCGCACTACTGTGCTCTTGGCAGTTGGAGGGTCCCTTACGTGTAAGTGTTTTGGCATACCGGACTCCTTCCATGTTTTTTCTTTTCTTTGTTTCACCTGTTGCTTAATGAGTATGTGCCAGCCGCATGTTTCAGGTCAGAGGAGTTCAAAAGCGGATTCACCGTCCAGGGCTTGATGCATATCATACAACGTCGATTAAGCTTGTCGCAAGATTATTCTTTGCCTCGTTAGGCATAAGTAGATGCAAGACTACAGTAAGTTTCTCTCTTTATTGTTTATTCAGTATCTTTGTAAGAACAACAGAATGGGCAGCCACAGCTGGCCTCTCATCTAGCTCTCAGTCACTCCTCACTTCTAGAATCCCCTGCATGTCACGGATGAGAACATTGCATTCCACTTGCCTGCTCAACACAACAGATATAAAGTTAACAATTCATTCACAATGCACATTATCTAATGAAAGGTTGCATTTTAGCCAAATAATGCTTTAGCATGTACATTTATCTGTAGACACGACACGGTCATGCAACACCTACTTTTCCCCCCTCTTTCACTTGCCCTCCTCCCCACGCCTCACCCCCTGTCATCGCATTACTCTTCACCCAGCCCCTTTGCAATGTCTACTGCAAAGCCAAAAATATTTTTCAAGAGGTTTCGTTTTTATGCAACACTTCTTAAGGGGGTCACTGTTGACACTAAGTGGACAGAGGCACACAGAGAGAAGGTGGCATGCCCAGAATCGCGGTGGAAAGGATTCACATACGTCATTGTTTAACCTGTGTACAGGATAAACAAAATCATCTATTTTTCTTGCATTTTGAAGAAAGGAAAGCAAAATGTAAGTGTCCTTGAAGAGAAGATCTGGAGATGGTCTCTGGGACTTTGGCCAGTATTCCCTATACAATCCATCAGGCTGGAGCTGGGATTAAAACAAAACTATGCTGGGCCCTATACCTTAAAAAGCTTACAGCAACAGAGGCCCCATGAGGGGTCTATTTGGGAGAGAAGTCAATAGGATTTACGTTATTAAGCAGGCCACTAAAAACGAAGGCTTTTTATGGGATAGGTGTAACCCTGTCAATTATTTGGCCTTCAAAATATTCGTAGGTGAACATGCAAAACAAGGTTTCAAATACCAGACTCAAAATTATCCAATAGCAGTATCAAATTGTACACCGAGTAGATTAAGGTTTAGATTTAACAAATTACCCCGAGTTATGGTCATGCCCAGTGCTGAACATACCAAGATCGAAAGGTTATTGCAGAATATGCCGTGCCCATCGACACATTGTCCTCCCTTGGATTAGGTATACAGAAATCTGCTCGGTAAACACGTACACAACAGGATTGGAGGCATTCTGGGATTACTGTGTATTTGTGGAACTGGTTAATTTATCAAACACATTGCATCTACTTTGGACATTCATCCTGTGCTCGATTAGTGATAAGCGGCAACGCACACTGCTCTGGGATGAACTTGGCTGCATTCGATCATACTTTTGCATCTAGTGAACATCCTTGTGTATCAGCTGAATTGGTGTTTTTATTAATCTACTTTATTCGTAAAAGGGGTTAAATCAGTAAGAGATAGATTAAGTGGAAATAATTAAGTCTACTGAAACTAGGTTCTTAACGTTAATTTGAAAAGGATATAGAAATTCACTTTTTTTGTTTCTGTATGTTTTCTAAAAAGCGTGCAAAGGGTTAACTGTAACACTATGTAAATAAAAATAATTCGAGTAGGTTGCCGGTAACAAATAAGTGCAGACTGAAAAGGGGCTGTAGGGGGAGGTAAAGGTCAATTGAATCAAGGGGCCAAGTTGCTGAGCACAGGTACACAAGTCACACACAATGTAGATGTCCACATCGGATGGGGGAATACATGGCTGAAGGACACCGTCCACGCTACTCGCCCTCCTATGCCAATCGTTTTGCCTCATCGGGTGACATTAACACCTGACCTCTGACCAGGGCTCCAGTCGAGGGTATAGGAGGTTGGACAGTGACCCCTCACTTTTTTTTCCAGACGGCCAACGCTGAAAATGAAAGCAATGAAATAAAGTAACAAAGATCAGTATAGAAAACAAACAGAATGGTAAGGCACTTACGCCAGGTACTGGGTAAGAAGGGTCACGATGCTACATTTCAGCCATCTGAACAGTGTACTTACTGCAAAGAAAACAGCACCGATGATAACTCTTTCCATCGCACTGGACCTCCTCGGCATGATAAACTGTCCGGCCACAGGAGCCGCATTTGTTGCCACCTCCCCAGTTGGGCATTTCTTACAGCTATAAAGTAATTAAAACAAAACATCAGCCACATTTAAATAACTTTGGACTCGTTATTAACAAGAGCTCAACAAATAACTCATAAACTGATGGTATTATTGAAACGTCTGCCTCACCGCAGACAAAATCAGTTAATTTATTTTCATTTATTTTATTTGCATCTTATATACAGGTGCCAGATCGCACAAGTGCTTCGAGACCCTGATGTTTACCTGGTCGCAACCAGGATGTAAAATCATGCATAGACTACTCACATTTAATTTGGGCTAGTAAGCAAATGCAGTCAATGCACAAGAGTAGATTATGAAATAAGAAGATTGGGGGTGGGGGTGGGAAGAGGAGCAATGAAGGGAGGGTAGGTTTAGAACAGAAGTAAGTGCAGTGAACAGAAGAGATAAAAGTGCTATGGGGTATGAAAGTGCATATCAGGTAAGTGCTAATATGGTAAAAAGGAGATGGAAGGAGGGGTGGACGGGAAAGTGTTAACCAATGTGAAAGAGGGGTCAGTAGGGAAGGGTGTATAAGGGCTTATATAGTTGAAAAAGGGGGTGTCCAGATGAAGGAGGGAGGAATTCATGCAGTTGATGTATTAGGTGTCTGAAGTAGGTGGCGTGTTAGGTTAGTGAATAAAGTTTGGCAGTGTACCAATCTTTGCAAAGTTTTGGAAGGTGTTAAATTTGGGTTTGTCGTATCAGATTTAGTCTGGTAGTTTGTTCCACTGGGTGCAGCAATGGAACAAATATTTGCCTGCATGTTTTAGTGCCGAAATTTGAGAGGCGTTCGTTTGGTCTTACTTAAAGACTGTAGAAATCAATGAATGTTGGCAAGCTTAAAAAATGATTGGAGGCACAAGGGGCTAGAAGGGTAGATGTTCTTGTGAGTAACGTTTAGGATTGTGAGCATTTCATTTTAATGGGCATCTGGTTGAGCATTTTTAGAGCTGGTGTGATATAGTCAGAAGGCTTGAGGTTTAGTACACACCTTACATTTTTATTTAGGATAGTTGTAGTTATTTTATAATTTTTTAGGATCATATAGAGAGAATTACAATATTCTGGTTTGGAGAGTATTTGTAGGACATTGTAGGATCTTTTGGTGAATTTCCAAGTAGGGCAGTATCTTTCTGAAACTCCGCCGAACTCTTTAAAATCTGCAAGGAGCTGGCCAACCCTTCTGCAGTCTCTACCCCTCCTCTTGCCTCTCAGACGCTCTGCAATGCCCTCGTCTCTCACTTTATTTAAAAAACCCAGGACATCTTGTCCACCCTCTCCTCCACTCCCCTCCCCTCCCCTCCCCTCAGTCTGTACTTGCTGATCCTCCTCCAACCCTCCCATCCTCCTTCTCATCCTTTCCTCTTTTCTCCCCTGATGAGATTGCTAGACAAGTCCGTTCTATGAAAGCCTTGTCAAAACCGGTTCAATCCCTGTTCCTCTAAAACCATCAAGGATCACATTGATATCCTTGCTCCGGCCCTTGACGATTTGTGCAGCCGCTCTTTTGCCTCAGGATCCTTCCCCTCTGCTCTTAAGCACTCCCGTGTGCATCGTCTTCTCAAGAAACCCACAGCTGATCCTTCTTGTCCGGCCAACTATCGCCCAATTTCCATTACCCCCTTTTTGGGAAAACTCCTTGAAAAGCTGGCCATCTCTCAGCTAAACCTTAATTCTGATTCTGTTGGCTGTCTCCATGACCATCAGTC
Source organism: Ambystoma mexicanum (assembly GCF_040938575.1). Lineage (NCBI taxonomy): Eukaryota > Metazoa > Chordata > Amphibia > Caudata > Ambystomatidae > Ambystoma > Ambystoma mexicanum. Next base: position 770,929,098 of record NC_090936.1, read on the forward strand.
TGGCTTCAGAGCTGGCAGAAGCACAAAAACTGCTCTAACATCTGTGGGGATCTGCTTTCCAGCCTTGACTGTAGCATTCCTTGGTCCTCATCCTACTCAATCTCTCCTCTGCCTTCGACACGGTCAACCATACCATCCTGCTCAACTGTCTCCATGATAACCTGGGCATCACTGATCAGGCTCTGGCCTGGCTCACAACCCTCCCAGGTCCAACTTGGGTACTTCACAGGTGGAGAGGAAGATAGATGATATGGTGTTCCCCAGGGGTCTAACCTCTTGCCCTGGCTTTTCAACCAATACCTGGCAACTTATGCCATTTTCTGCTCAAACTTCCAGTGCTACGCGGATGACAACTCATTTTCAGGCTGCCCTCGGCCACCTCCTCATATCTCCCTCATCTCAGATTGCCTAACTGCCATTCAAGATTGGTGTGCTGCCAACTATCTTTGTCTGAATGCCAGCAAAACGGAGATCCTCATCGGCACACCATCACCATCCTTTCCCATCACTCTGGCCAGCCTCCTTTGGCCCTCCTCCTAGCCCCACCTGCGAGGCCAAGAACCTCAGTGTCACCTTTGATTCCTCACTTTCCTTCGCCGCCCACGTCGCTGATGTCTCAAAATAATCACATTTCTGCCTTTCCACTCCTTCCCCCCCAGAAGCTCACCGTCTCCCAAGCTCTGGTTCTTTCTAGGTTGGACTATTGCAACAGCCTCTTTCTTTATCTACCTGCTTCTACTCGCCACCCTTTGCGACTTATCCAGAACAGGACTGTGCGACTTGTCCTTGGCCTCAAACCATGGTATCGTATCGCTCCATTGGCTCCCAGTGGATGCAAGGAATAAATTCAAGACCCGCTGCATTGTCCACAAGGCTTTCTGGGGCCTGGGTCCAACAAACCTTCAGCTATCCCTCCGCAAATACCTCCCATCTCGAGCTCTCCACTCTTCTACCTCTAACTCCCTCAGGGTCAGTCGTTTCTCAAAGAAACGAGCTGGGGGTAGATCTCAGTCTTCAGCTGAGGCTTCCCTGCGGAACAGCATCCCTGCCACTCAAACTTGAGGAGAACCATCTCCAGATCTGGAAGTGCCTCAAGAACTTCCCGTTTGCTTCTGCCTTCACCCCCCACCCCCTCTTCACCTGCAGGTTCTGTTCTCCCTCAGCACTGTGCACATGGCCACCCTCTGTCCTCCGTGCCCAGGTACCTGCTCACCCCACCACCCTCACGCACTGCCTCCGGGCCACCCCTTGCACTGGGGTCTGCATCTTTACCCATATAGTTCCACCCGCCCCTTTTCTTCCTGAACTTATCAGACCTACCCAGCCTGCTTGCTTGCTTAAACCCAGCACTTGCCACTTGCTGGCTGCACTACCATTGTTTGTTGCCTTTATTATTTATTAATTTATTATTTATCTGTTTTTCTGCTTGCTCCGCGCTCTCCTTTTGTCCCCCCTTCCATGCACTTGTCCCGCTGCCCCATGCACTTGTGCGCTCTCAATGTCACTGGGCCTAGTAAAATCATTGTTTTTGTTCTGCCCTGTTCCCCCTCCCTTTGCCTTGTTGCGCTATGAAACACCTCTGTATGGGCACGATAGAAATAAAATATCAATTCAATGTGTAGGAGGCTGTTTATTTTGTTTGGTTATGTCTTTCATATGTGGTTTAAGGGATAGGTCTGCATCTATTAGAATTCCCAGGTTCTGCATTTCCCAAGTAGGTGAAGGGGGTAACTAGGTCTAATGTGGCAGGATTGTTATGCTATGCTAGTGGATGCTACATTAGGCTCTCATACATTTAGGCCTCAGATCCTCCATTATACCTTTGCCCGAGGCCTCCCTCTGCACTCCGCTCCTGTAACATGCCCACCCTCTGAATGGAGCAGATTAGACCAAGACCCCATAACAAGGCAAAGGGACACGTTGGACCTGCTCCTCCGTTTGCTCTCTACAAGTGTAGCAATAGCACCCTATATGGCAGATAACAATAGTGTTTCTGTGAATGCCGCTTATCCATATTACAACACAATGTACCCAGCCCATGTACGTCACAAGGTCAAAAGTCAGATGCTGCCAGTTATTGCCAAATGGCTGTAATGTCATGCCAAGTATCAACCCCCATTGTGAACATGCTAATATATATTGATGATTTCTTATATGCTATGCTATATAATCTGTGCTCAAAGGGTCGTCCCTTCAGAGATCCGAGTGCCCGCCACTTGTCCTGTATTTTCCCACTTCTCTGCGGATACTTTCTCTGTATCCAATACAAGAAGCTTCTTTTTATCCATCAGTCCGGTGTTTACTATGTGGCCTACCACATTAGTTTTCACTTCACTTGTAGTATGCAGACTGTTTGATGTTATCGGGTTTAAGTAACCTTCTAGTTTCCTCTACCGCCGGCCCCCCGACCCCTAGGGGCCTCCTCTGCTGGAATTTAAATAGTTTAGGAGCCTGCCCCACCACCTCCTGATACACTTTCAGTGCCCCCTTTCCCTTTTCTGTAATGGCAAGCCTGCCACAGTGCAATTTCAAAGCCATTTAGTCACCTTTTTAAACTTACTTAATTCTCAAGCTGCATGCACATTTTAAAAGCTGTTCACTCGTGTTCTTTCTTTCAATTGACCCTTTTCTGTTTGGCTATTAAAGTTCAGACTAACTGGTTAAAGATTGCTGCTACTTTTGTAACCGTTTCCCTGCTTTTGTCCTCCACACACATGCTTTCAGTTGCATTTAATGCCCGTCAATATGTCAGTTTCAGCGCCCTCAAACGCTTTTTAATTGAGGATACAAAGGTCCACACACATATACAGTGTATCCTTTTCTATTTTCCTTTCACTATTCTAGTAAGGACAATAGGTAAAGGACACAGATCTCAGCGTAGTGTACACAAGTCCAGTTCAGTTTTAGAATGCGCTGTCCTTAAATGCAGCTGCAGCGTGCCCCCCACCCGCAGCCTCCTGGATTCTTATAGTGCGTACCGGACCGCAGCACAACTACAGCCGGTGTATTCTATAGAGACCCCGTACTTGCACTGTAATCCACAGCGATGACAAGGCAGCTGCCACAGAACACCCCGAAACCCTTCTGCCTCACCGTGGGCTATTGGCAGGTGTCCCCTGGGGCCAGCAATGTGGGGTATGAGCCAAGAGAAGCATTACTGCAGTCGCTCGTTTCTGCGTACAGCAGCAGCGTTCAGCAGGGACGCGGGAACACAGAATCGGAGGAAAGGACCCTCCGTCTCCAAGGTGTCAAGCACACCTCGGACGCCAAAATCCAAGAGGCCTCCTCTGACACGAAACTTAAAAATATTGGATATTTGTCATTTCTAACACACCTGTACACGTGTTTCTAGGCGCGACAAGACATGGGATGGTACGGATGGAGGACAAGACAAACTATCTTACTAGGCCTTGTCATTCAGATCGTGCAAGTACGGAACTCAAAGTACAGGGGAAGGGGACGGGGAGGTTTGTGGGTGGAAGGGGGGGAAGGGGAAAGTGTGATCAGGGCAGCATTGCTAAGAGTAAGTGCAGTAAGCTCATTAAATCTATCGGTTATCCCTCACAAAATTGAGTGACGGACAGAAATGGGGCATTTCCATTTTCCAACCCATAATACTCCCTTGCAAAGCCAGTTGTAAGTTTCCAACAAATTAAAGAACAATATCGGATGAGAAGCATCCAATGACAAAACTGTTAATGGTGGGTAGAGATGGAAAAATCGGCCCCCGAGAGGGCCTATCCAGATACTAGCGTTTGTAGTTAATCAAAATGTCAACTGTAAATCGACCATAGCGTTCCCCAGAACTTTCCCACGTGGTGCTAAAGTTGTATTTCATGTCTGACACCATTCGTAAAAGTCTCCCAATGTTTGCCAGGTTGATGTTTCGGGTAAACTTGCACATGGGAATGGTTCATTTGCACATTATGCAGTATCGAAGTGACAGGGCATGAGGAGACTCCATGATCCCACAATGGGTGAGGGCTGTGCCCAGAGGTAGCAGATGCTCCAAGAGTAGGAACAAATCCAGGCACCATAGGGGGAGCAGGAACCTTCCAAATCGCAGATCTAAGGACCAATCTAGATCCTGGCTCTGTACTCACAGGAGAGTGTAATGTCCTCAAAGAATTCTGGTTATATGGGGGAAGCCAACCCAGGCATATGACTCCACCTGGTCTACCAAAATCCAGAGAGACTTCACCTCCTGATTGACAGCGGCAAGGCTTCAGCAAAGAGGAGAAGGAAAACATTGAGGGCCTTTCCACAGAAGAGGCTGACCCAGATGCCAAAAGAATTGTATTACCAAGCAGAAGCATCCTTAGATATTTTCTCAATATGTGGAAAAATCTTACCCTCCACCCCCTGAACCCTGCTAGGAACCAGAAAAAGAGTAACGAAAGAAGTATTTAAGCAACTATACCATCCCTAGCAATTGGTTTTCTGTACTTGGGTCGTCCAGAAATTAATGGGTATAGAGGTTTACTCTGGGTATTTAAATTCTCCAATTTTCTGTCGGTGATACCCGGTGAAGGGTTGAACAATGTGCCCATCAGAGAATATCAGAATAGTACCATGTAATGAGAAAGCGTCTGTGCTATGGAAATGTATTCAGGATCTGGTTCAATGAATGCAGACATCCCAGTGCCATGGGCGTATACCGGGTAGGGCCTGAGCGGGTGCAAGGTCCACCCAATATCTGTAAATGCCCACTCAGCAGTGCTGTGTGGGCATTTACAGAGGTTAATGTCACTGTGGTGGGCCCAACTACATTGATTCAGGCCCCACTTACTAGACAATCTGGTTACCCCTCTGCCCAGTGTTCATAGTGCAAGAAAGGAAAGGCGTCTGTTCAAGGGTATTCCCAGTCCCAAAGGCATCTGGAGTGTTAAGGATGATTCTGAACCTCTCCACTTCTGGATCCAGAAGTGGAGAGGATCAGGAATGAACATTACAAATAATTATTCTTCTAGCGAAAATGAAAAGATGGACTTCAATAGACCTCCCCCAGATGGTCGCCACCATATCCCATTCATTGGAATTACCAAGTTCACCATTTGCAAGTTTTCCTCATCCGTTCAGCTTTCTTCCCTTTGGACTGAAAAACGCTCCCAGAACCTTTTATGAAGATCGTGGCTCCACCAGTTAGGATACTGCACCAAGAAAGCATATGGATGCCGCTCTACCTAGGCTGTTGTTTTTTCCATGTTCTATTAAGGGAGTCAGAGTGGGGGTGGGGGGTTCGAGAAGCTTGCAGGGCTACAGCAGGTCAGAACCAGACCAAGACATGACCGCTACTAAATTGGCTAGATTTCCTGCGGAACAATGAGACCTTGCACCTCTCACCAAGTTTGGACCTTTCCTTTGTACGGTCCAGATATCCGACAGAAGTGGGGATCAGACTGGGCTTTGAATCTCTATGCCTTACTGAATGTCATCTACATTGTCCCGGGAGGATAGCTCAGCAGCAACGTTAGCGCCTTGGAAGCAAAACGACACGAAGCAACACAGGTTCGATCCCCGGGTTCACGCTTGGAAAAGTCTGGGTTTTTAAGGGCGTTATACGTAACTAAGACAAACAAAAAAAAACAATTGCACAACCACAAAACTATTTCTCTAACAGCGCATCGATGCCTGTGGGCTGTGTGAGCACTTTAAAAATGTAAATTAAAATCTGCCATGAGTTGGCTTACTGTTCAGGGGTCCATGGCTGCTGCAGTCTTCCTAACACCTTGGGTGAGCTTTTGCCTAAAGGCGCTTGTGAACTATATACTAAGAAGTTGGGAGATGGCATTGTGGACATAAGAGACTCAGATTATGATGTCCTCTCACACAAAGACAATGCAAACACTCTATACCTGGGTGCCCCTGCAGCACAACTTGGAAACCTCTTAACGGGTTCAAAACCGTTCCTCCTTGCCCTAGGCCTTAGATAACACATCACACCTGCCCTCTGTGTCCTTCACTGGCTGTTAATCTCGCGACGATCCACCTTCAAGGCAATCTGCATCTCCCACCGAGCACTGCACAACACAGGACCAAAATATCTACAATACAAGCTCCTACCCTACAGGCCCACCTGAAATCAGGCACAGTTCTACTCTTTGTCATCCAGGTCACAAAATCGACTAGAATAGGGATGATCTTTTTCTGTCCAAGCTCCCACCATCTGGCACTAGATTCCATTTAACATCCACCACATAGAGTATCACCTCGCTTTTCGGAAGGCATTCCAGACCTGGATCTTCCTTTTGTATCTTGAGTGGCCTAGTCCACCTCCTGGGAGATCTGCCACCCCCAGTACAGGTAGTTTGGGGCACTGATGAGTCACTTGCGACAACAAGACAGTACCTAGCCTGCACAGAAATTATTCCAGACTATCATTATGATACAGTCTGCATACCCTTATGGCAACTAGATCTCAGCCTTGACTCACTTGTATGTAGAGCACGCCATCACAATGTAACATAGCCGTATCCTTCCCAGGGCACAGCCAACATACATCTGCAATAACTCACCACTCAACTTCATAACACACGTCACCACTGCCAATAGAATGCAGCTGAGTCCCACTGAAAGATTTGGTCCAGCTGGGCACATAATCGGTCTCCTTGACCCGCATACTCTCCTGGCAGTCTTATCAGTGCACCCATCCACTATCCAGATCTCCATGGGTTAGTAGCAGGGACCTAGCAACACCTACCTACCTACGTGCTCTCTAAAATGCATAATTGCATTCTACAAATCCTCCTTTCAATTCTCATATCTTGGACTTTGGTCCTCAAAGAGTGTTTCATCCACCCCCCCACACCGGGTCCCGCCACAGCGCTTTGAGACCATATCAATGGCAGTAGGTGCTATGTAAATGCCATATAGTATGACCTCCACTATACAGCTGCAAATGGCATGGTTGCTTGAATCTACAGAAGGGAATTCTATTGACATGCCCCTCCCAGGAGATTGTGGCAAAATATACCACCGAGGTGGGATGTGGAACCCCCAGGAGAAATGAAGAGGTTATATGTGGTCCCTTGCCAAAAGGAAAAGTAATCCAACTTGAAAGAACACTGGGCAGTATTCCGGGCCCTATTATCCTCTGCAATGTTTCTGGAAAGGGAAAGCGTGACGATTTCTACAGACCATTAATTGACCAAATCTTGCATCAACAGACGAGGGTGCCCAAAAATTCCTTCCCTGTCAACCAGCACAGGTCCGTTCATGGAGCAGGCAGAAGCACATCTTTTGGCCTTTTAGGAAATTAACATTCGAGGAAGTGTCGCAGTCCTAGTGAGTCTGGTGTTTTCATCCTCGCTAGAGTACTTCCTATCATGGGGAGCAAATCTGCAGCAGGTTTGGAGTTCCTAAGGTGGACTTGTTTGCATCACAAGAGGACGAGGTGGTGGTGGTGAACTTCTGCTCTCATTCCCCGGGCCCATCGGCATGAAAATTCCATGGGCTGATCATAGATGGACCGAGGACCTACTGTATTATTTCCCCTCTTTCCTGTAATCCCCAAGGTACTGGCTAAAAAGAAGTAGGAGACCTACTTCTTGCGCTGGGGGTCCCTTTCTGGAAAGTGCAATCAAGGTTCCCATCCCTGGTCAATCTGGCAGGCTCAAAGGATTTTTAGACATTGTACCTCCAATGGCATGTTCTCAGCGATCTGCACAGAAGGTGACTTGGCTCAGTTTCTCACATTGGCTGTTGAGAAAGATAGTCTGAAGAGGGTTGGATTGTCCGATAGGGAGGCAGGTGTCTTTAAGTTTCAGGTGGTTATCTAGTAGAAGTTGATTTACACCACTGGTGTCCTTCGGGAGCTGGTCGTCCGAGAAAGATCTGGTGTATGCTTCATGCACCTGTATGACTATAATGGACGTTTCCAATTTTAAAAGGTAGGTTTGTACCATAAACAATAAAAAAAATATATTTTTTTTTTATTGGACTTTTCGCATGATGGTTTTGAAAAGCACCCGCCAGTTTCAACAAATAAAGGCTGATGGTCTGTCTTTAAGGCCTCCAGAATTTCATACCTTCCTCCTCCACTTCCTGCAGGAGAGTTGTCTTTGTTGATTTTTGCTATGCTCCCTGTTTGAACCTGTGATCATTGTCTGTATATGAGGTTGTAGACCAGTGTTTTGGGTGGCCATTTCATTTATAGCAATCATCTTGGTGCGTTCAGGTTCACGGGTGAACCTCGAGAGAAGGCTTGCAGGGGCTGTGGTTTGCATTCAGTTGCTTCTTGCTTTAAAAACTCACAAGAGTTGCTATGGAACAGTTTGGTAGTTTTCTTTGTTACTCAATGTGGGTTTTCTGGTATCCTCTGTCCAGAGGTAATGTTTACGGTCACTTGAAGTAATCCCCAATATGCTTGACCTTCTCGCTTGCACTATTTGCACCTTTCCCTCCTCCACCCATTGATGTCGATGAGACAGTAGTGATTGGAATATTGGTGGGTTTTTTCTTTTTTTAATGAGCATACACCATTCAGGCCAAATCGGAAATGGAGAAACTTAATCCTCTTCAGAGGATGTAGCTTGATGCTCAAGAGGAAACAAGAAATGCTTCTGCCGCCGCTTTCAACAAAGCTCAATTCCAAACCCCTAAACTCTTCAAAATATACAGTCAAATCACCAGCCTTCAATCTTTGAATAATCGCACCACTCCTAACCAAGACTAGACTGACCGCTGTAGCTTTTCAAACAAAGGTTAAGAAATTCAAGAACACTATGGGCCTCATTACAACCTTGGTGCTAAGTGCACCAACTTTACCACCATGGTGTAAACTCCGTTTACACCATGGTGGATGGCGGATTTACCGCCCCATTCCAAGGTGAGTGGGGCGGTAAATCCCCATTTCCCATTTTCCCTTCCCCATTCCCATTTTTGCCCCATAGGGCATAATGGGAGTGGGGAAGGCGCTAATTACGCCGCCGTAAATTATGGCGGCGTAATTAGCACCATGGCAGGTTAGCGCCATGGATTTTAACGCCTGCTAAAAGCAGGCGTTAAAATCAGAATCAGGTGTTAACGGTGGTGTTAACCCTTAACGCCTGAGTTGTAATGAGGCCCTATATACCATTTCAACCTTAACAACCCTCCAACAACCCCACCGCTCAACCCTAGCATCAGTCCACCTAAATTCAAATCCTTCACCCCTAATATGTGAAGTAGAATGGATAATAATGAACCTGAAAGGACACTAAAACCAAATTTTGCCCAGCCTCCATTATGAGCAAAAATGAATCCTTACTAGCCCCCCACTTAGCATCACTCTGCTATGCCTTGTTCTCAAATGGCGCGTACCATATGGACCTCAAAAAAGCAATAACACTCCTGGGTAAAAAAAAGCTATAGACCAATCTCAAGTCTACCTATCATGCCAAAAATCATGGAGAAACTAGCATGCAGCAAACACCTCCAACAATTCAGAAACACACAACCTCCTCCACAACAATCAATCTGGTTCCAGACCTCACAGAAACAATGTAACTGCACTTCTATACATGAGTACACATCTTACTTGCACTAGATAACACTCCTACCTGCTTGATACTTCTAGACCTCTGTTCAGCATTTGACAGTCACCCCACACTTAAATGCCAGCTTTTCCACCTACGCACACAAGACTCTTCCATAAAATGGATTGAGTCTTTTCTCCACCCCACCACACTGTCCCAACTCAGTAAGCAAGATGGAAATTCTCTATCAATCCCTAGGTAAGTTACACAAGGAGTGCTTCAGGGATCCGCCTTATCTCCATGGCCACATAGTAAACAGAGATGATTGGGCTTGGCTGGAGGGGGCATTGGAGAGGTTTATGAAGGTCAAGAAGACCCAACAGCAGCTTTAATAGAAATAGCATCATGGAACATTTGTGGCTTCCACAAGTTAAGGGAAACTTTCGAAGCTGCAAATGTGATTATCCTTCAAAAACAAAGGCCAGAGAACATCTGGAACTAAAAGGGGTACAGAACATATTGCAAATTAGCAGTCCAAGCACAAATGGGACGACCTAAAGGAGGGCGGTTATAGCTGTTGATCAAAGTCGGGATGTGAGTCACTACGAGTTGAAAATGGCTTTGCCTGACTTAATGACTATATCCATCCAAATTACCACCCCCCCAGAGATAAATCTTCTAATAGTCAACATTTATGGAAGTTCATCACATATTCAGATGTTGAAACTGCAGAATGATCTTGGAATCCTATTTCAAGAATGGCTGGAGAAAGAAGGGAATGGAAACATACTAGTAGCAGGAGACCTTAATGCGTCTTGCGTAGAGACAAAAATCGCCCAATGGTACACGAAGAAGCGATATCGCAGGAGCAAGAAGCAAATACTTGGGAGCCTTATGGAGAAATGTCCTTGCGCAGAGGGATCTATTGCCCTGTGTGCCCGTCGGGGGGAGAGAGGGTGGGGAAGCACTTCTTTAGTTGGAGGAGGGGAGAGCGTAGCTCCTGGATTGATCATATGTTGGTCTCTGCAGAGTTGAACAAGAAAAATGATTCCACAGTTCAAGGGGATACGAGGGGCAGTGATCATTTTCCTATACACTATAATTTGAACATAGGCCCAAATATGCACACAATATATCCAACAAGGAGTTTTATCCAGGCTACTAAAGGGGGGCAGCTATAAGGTGGAATAAAAAGGCAGTTAGGAAATTCACGGTGGCATGGGGATAACGGATAAGAATTATGGTAGAAAATGGTCTCCAATTAACAGTTCGGAATTACAATGAGAAGTTGCAAACATGCCTGAAATCTATTACTAAGAAAGGACAATTGCAGGGAAATCAAACTCACTCAAAAGCCTTTGATGGAAAAATCAAGGAAGCAAAAAGGAATAGGAGAGTTGAGATTAAGACATGTAGATTGAACACCGCCTCATTTAAATCTTTCTTAGAAAAGAAGAGGAGGATAATGAAATACTATAAACAGGTATTTAAGTGTATCAAAAAGGAAACAGTAATTGAAAGAAATCAAGAGATGGTGACCTCATTGGTAGAAAAATGATGCAGGGAAATTCTGGGCTATGACGGCAGGGGTAACCAAAAGAAATATGACCATGATAGAAGAGCGTCAGATCCCAGCACATGATTGGGTTCAGTTAATTGGGAAGAAGTACACCATCCCTGACAATGACCGCCCCCTGTAATTCTGAAAGATTGGTCAAAGGAGAAACAAAATTGCCCTTAGGATCGACCTTATGGGAGCTCTTCAGATTTATATATCACAAATTAAGAGTGCCAGATACTTGGAGGCAATCCCATATTGTTCTAATTTATAAGAAAAGTGGATAAATTGAAGCCAGCCAATTTTTGATCGATAGCTCTACTAGATTCCACCAGTAAAATCTTTGGGACCTTGATACTGAGGGATCTCAAAATAGAAATAAATTCACGAGGACTGTTGTCCGAGTCACAGATAGGCTTTCGAACAGGTATGTGGACCCCTTTAAATGCATTCACCTTGGCACACTTGGGAGCAGCGGTGAAAAAGAAATCAATTAGGACTGTTTATATGGCCTCAGTCGATATGACTAGTGCCTTTGACACAGTTGGTCGTGGTCGATTGTGGGGAAAGTTGTTGAGGTACAGGATCCTGCTGAGCTTGGTGGAAATGCTAATACTGCTGAATACAGAAACAACAGTGAGAGTGAGGTTGAATAGGGAAGGAGCAATGACACCCCTGATAGGCACCTATGTGGGGCTACGGCAAGGGTGAATGGTGTAGCTCCAACCCTATATAACTTGTATACAGCAGATATTGCCAAACTCTGGGAGGGGGGGAACAACAAATACAGTGAAGTTGGAAGCAGCAACACTGGATACGATCGCTATTGCGGATGATGTAGTGTTTGACCTCACACCTGTGGGATTGCTGTGCAAGTTGGCACTTTTTCACAGTTATGCAGCTGAAAATAATCTTAAGGTAAATGGTGCAAAATCTAGAGTATATGGAATGTAGGTGATGAGCCTCTGGCCTATCTGGGATATGAGGTTTTGAATTCAACATCTAAATTAGGAGGGGGTGAATTGCAGTTTTTCATTGCTACCACTCATTCGGTTCTACCAGATGCAAGTAGAACCAACAATTTTGTATGGCTTGGACATAAACCTAAATGACTTGTGACAGTCCTTAAACATGTTCCAAGGGACGCTTTGGAAAGAAACTTTAAGGTTAGCAAAAACAATACCAAACTCAATTATACACCACGAGTTTGGCTTAGTTTCACTCGGCCAGAAGGGCTGAGTGGAGGAAACTGATGTCCTAGGCAAAGCTACTAAATCCACCAGTCCACTCGCTGTATGAAAAATGGGGGCCAATGCAGACGCAAACCTTTGGAGACCATCACCAGAATGAAGGCTGAAATTAATAAACTACTTTTTTCGAAATGGGGTCAACTGTGGAAGAGCTGACTGTAAATCAGGCGAAAGTAAAGAGAAAGGTCTTTGATTATGATTGGGGAAAAACATCAGAAGATATGTCCAAATCAAGCCTGTATAAAGAGTATGCAAGACTTGTATATAGGAGGGAACAAATCCTGAGATACATACTCATCTTTCCATGCTCCAAAAGAAGATCTTTGTACCTTTGGTTTCGAATGAATCTATTTCCGACACGAGAGGGTTGGAAGTTGGTATGGCCTTTCAGCAGATTTAAGCTGTAGATTGTGTGGTATGGCCTAACTAAAAGAAACAACTAAGCATCTGGTTTTGGGCTGTGCAGCACTTAGGAAGATTGAAAGAGATGCTTAGATATGGAACAGAGTACGGAAGCATGTTGGGTTACCCTTTTGGGGGGACAAGCACAAAGCCATATTTTGGCCTTATGTGATCTGCTTTATAAAATTCTGGAGAACTTGGGTCGAGTGGAGGGTGAAATGAAGGGACAAAATAATACTGATTGAGATGGTTGGATAAGAGGTTCCTTTTTTTATTGCTTTTCCTTCTCTTCCCAACTTATTATGGGATGATGATCTACATATACTGCAGAAGATAAGAAAGAATGTGAAACACTTATTTAATTGAATCTCTTACTTTTTCCTTTCGTAAAACCCATGGCTTTACTGGATCTGTACTAACTTACTATTTTATTATTTTAGAATTGTCTTTCTATTATAGTTGGAAATCAAAACACAAAAAAAAAAAAAGAAGAAATAGCAGGAATCATTTATGCAATAGTCTGGTTGCAAACCTAATCCATTTTTCAGAACAGGGAGCATTTCAAATATCAGACCACCCGAGATACATACCCTAGGCATCTCGGACAGGGTACTGGCGTTGCTTACCTCTCGACCAGACTCTCCCAAATCCACATGGGTCCTCCGCTCTCCTCCACCTCACTATCTGTGGCATCGCTCAGGGATCTATCCTATCACCATGGCTCTTCTTCCTCTGGCCCACCTGATCACCTACTCCCCTCATTTCCAGTGTTACGCAGACGACACACAGCTCTCTTTCTTGCTGCCTTCCCCTACCACTTCCTCTCCTGCCCGATACCTGACTGCTATTCAGGCATGATGCTCTGCCAATGATCTCTGCCTCAATACCAGTAAGACAGAGATACTTCTCATTGGGGTACCTGTTCCTAGTTTCCCCCTCTCTCCTTCTCTCCACACATCACAGACCTTGCCAAGAAGTCCAATTTTCATCATCATCCCCTAGGGGCATTCTACATATCCTCACCTACCCCAGAAGCTAAATGTCTTCAGAGCCCTGGTTCTTTCTGGACTTGACTACTGCAATAGCCTCTTACTCAACTGTCCTCTTTCATCCCTTTGCCCACTTAAACTAATCCAGAATAGGACTGCAAAACGTATCCTTGGCCTTAAGCCCAGAGACTGCATCTCTCCAGCCCTAAAATCTCTACACTGGCTCCTGGTGACTGCAAGGATCAAATTCAAAACCCTTTGCATCATCTAAGGTTGCCTGGGACCTCTCTACATCCAGCTTTCTCTCCCAAAATACCTACCAACCAGAATCCTTTGATCTTCTGGCTCTACTCTCTGCAGGTCAAACATTTCTTCAAGCATAGAGTGGGAGGTAAATCCCCCCCTCCTCGGCTGGTGCCTCCCTCTGGAACAGCCTCCCCACCCCTGCCCCCCCCCCCAGCCTTGAGCCCGTCTTTTACAGAGACTTCTGAAGACCTTCCTCTTCTCCTCTGCCTTCCCTCTCCCTCAACCGCCCGTGCTAAACCCTACCCCTGTTGCAATGGAGGCCTGGTCCCTTCAGACATATACAGGGACCAGACCACCCCCCGCCTCCCTCCCTCCTTTCCTCCTTCCCTCCTTCCCTCCTTTCCTCCTTCCCTCCCACCCCACAGTCAGCAGTATTATTTTGCCAGCACTTGCCCTTGGGCATCCTTTCCCAGACTATTCCCAACCCAGACCTCCTGTCCACACCCCATTTTACCCCTGGCATTTGCCACTTTGCACTGACCAGCACTTGCCCATCCTGTGGGGTCGCCCCTCTACTGCACTTCTACCCCTCCCCCTGCACTCATGTACTTGCACGCTAGGATTGACAAAAGGCCAATAAAACCGTCTTTGTTCCTTGTATTTTTGTGATTCCCATGTCTCGCCCCCACTGCCTTGTGGCTCCTGGAAACACTTGTCTGTAGGCGCCATACAGATGTCCAATAAATAAAGGAGAGCCCTCGTTTTTCTTCAAATCGGAAGCAAAGAAGATGGTTTTCAAATGCTGTTAAAATGGCCTTTAACCACTGCAGTGCTAGGTCCAGATTGCTTCAGGACAACTGATCTAGAGCCAGACGAAGCCATCACCCCTCACTCCCACCCCAGCAGCTAAGCCTCCAATTCAGTAGTTCTAAGTTTTGAAGTGTCAATTTTGCCTTCCCATCCTAACTTTTGCACTGCCATTGTGCAACGACATACCAAAGGACGTACTCCTTCGCCTCTGCAATGCAAAGGAAAGGCTTTCCGAAGAAGGCCCAAGAACATTCACCTACTCCCGAGCCTACCACAGCAAACCCGTCAACTGGGGTCATTTAAACTCACTTGCTCCAGTCTGCACAATGCAATTCCGTAATGCTGTGCAACCAGCTGCTGAGTTAGCACTTCAAGCCCGGAGAGGTTAAGCCCTCTGCATGCTTAGGCAGCACTAAGAGACAATCAAGTTAATAGTGTTTAGTCAATAGATAATCATGGAAAATGATGACTGAGTGAGGTAGTAAAGAGAAGCAGGGGGATGCTATGAGAAAGAGAAAAAAAAAAAAAAAAGGACTGCAAAAGAACATTTCCAAAAAAGAAATGAAGAGGGGAGCGGGAGCAGCAGAGGGGCGGGGGAAAAAAGGGGGAGGAGATGAGAAGGGGAAGGAGTATGGTAAGAGGAGGAAGAAGAAAAAGGGGGCAGGAGAAGACGAGGAGAAAGACTAGCAGGGAGAAGGAGGGGAAAAGGGAATGAGGAGAAGTGAGGGGCGAGGAAGGAAAAAAGCAAGAGAGGAGGGGAAAAAAGCAAGAGAGGAGGGAAAAAAGCAAGAGAGGAGGGAAAAAAGCAAGAGAGGAGGGAAACTTACATTAATCACAGCAGATCGATTATCGGCACACCAACGACCATCCACTGCATTGTGAGAAATCCACAGGGGTATGCCATGCATCAATGGCAGTATACACTATTGAACAATTAACAGGTTCCCAAAAAGGCCCATGGTACCCTGCAGAAGTCGTCATGGGTGCACTGTGTCCCAGCACAAGAAATTACAGCTTAGTCAAGGCAGAGCTGCATTTGATATGCCACTCGCGCTTGTGTGTGCCTGGATGGGGGGGCTGTTCAGAGGCAAGGCCGATATACATACTGTCTGTTGCAGTAATCAAACTAGAGAAAAGGAGCAGCGCAGACTAGTGTGGTAGACTGATGCAGCAGTCTACCACACTAAAGGATTGCACCCCTTGCACTCACACCAGACCCCTGCACCAATCCAGAAGGCTGCCTCTGTTTCTCAACACCTGTGCACACTCACTTAAATTGGTAGTCAATACCATCCACTCTAAAGTGACTATTCTTACTCTGCCTCAGCACCAACCACTCCCAAAACCCCTTTCCGCTCAATGAAGAGCCTGCCTTTGCTAGTCTGCCAAGTCAGCTTTAGGCCTACACCAAGCTGAAGGCGTCCTAGCTAGTGTAGGCAGCAAGGAGTGAAAGAACTGGCAGCGCTGTGGTGCCAGCTCAGAGCTTAGGAAAGCCAAGGCAACAGGTGCTATAATAGGCATGTAACCATTCCCCCACAGTGAATATTAGTGTCCCATAAAAATGCATTTAAGTCAAAATGTCTAAATCGGATTTACTGCAAAATTGTGTACTAACAGGTCATCTTCTGTGCTTTTTTGGAATTTACAATTTGTTAAAATCGGGTGGTGATTGCAGGCTTAACTATGAGCAGATACCCATTCATTCACTTGTTCCCTTCATTTTGGTATTACTACATTTGAAGTCTCCAAAATATAATCAAGTACTTAATTATTAAAATGGCAACATTGATTGAGCCTCATGGTGAAGTCAGATGTGGTCCCTGTTCGGCTTCATGGCTTACGTATACAAATCCCTGGTGTGGCTCCAAAACCACAGCCGAAAAAACAAACTCGAATCTCCCTGGCAAAGGGAAGGAAGCAGATGCCAGAATGATCAAACTTCTTAGGCTTGACAGATTTACCTGCAAAGGTGGTAGCACACAACCAACAAGGAAATCAGACGCGCACCAAAAGCAGGACGCATATATTCAAAAAGGCTACAAGCATTTTTCAAGGATTCAGAGGCATTCCATCCATAATGGGCAACAGGGTGCGGAGGAGGAGGAGTCAGCGTTTGGTGTTGGAAAAGATGTACGCATATATTTCGGAGGGATTGTGACTAAATGTGCATCTCAATGAGAGTGCAGAGAGTGGGTATATTGTAGGGTTGTGATTTGCAATCAGTGTGTATCATGAATGGGTGAAAATAGGTGCGACCATGAAGCGAGCCCTATGGAGGGCTGGGGCGGGGTAGGGGAGATGGGGCAGAAACATGGACATGTTTTCTTAGCGACAGCATTTCACTGGAATTTCGGGCAAAGCCAAATGAGTATTCAAACTGGAAGATACTGGCCTATGAGTATTCAAACAGGAAGATACTGGCCTATATTGGTGTAGTTATTATGGGCAGGTTTTCTTACAGTGACACAAAATGTGTTACTGCCATTTGGGCAAAATCAACAGATGTTATGAAGGAATACAGTTGAAATGATTTTATTTATATCGTGCTCGTAAACAAGATTTTCAAAGCACAACAAAGTAAGGGAGGGGAACAGGGGAGAACAAAACGATCTTACTAGGCCCAGTGGCATTGAGAAAGCGCAGTGCATAGGAAAGGGGAAAGTGGAAAATTGCATGGAAGGGGGGGGAGGGAGAAGTGGAAAGTGCAGAACAGAGGAGAAACAGATAAATAATACATTAAATAAAGGCGACTAAATGATGTTAGTGCAGCCAGCAAGTGCTGGGTTTCGCAGACAGAGTATATAAGGTGAGGGGAGGAGAAATGGGATTGGGGGACTGTATGGGTACAGATACAAATCCAAGTGCCAGGGGTGGCCCGGAGGCAGTGCAGGTGGTTGGCAGAGTGAGCAGGTACCTGGGCCCAGGGGAACAGAGGGTGGCCAGGTGCACAGTGCCGAGAGAGAAAACAGATCAGCCGGGGAGAAGGGGGGCAAAGTCATAGCAAAGAGGAAGGTCCTGAGGTGCTTACGAACCGGAGATGATTCTCAAGTTTCAGAGTGGCAGGGAGGCTGTTCCAAAGGGAGGCCCCAACCAAGGACAGATCTACCCCAGCTCACTTCTTTGAAAAACGACAGACAGAGTTTGAGGTAGAGGAGCGAAGAGCTTGCGAGGTGAGGTATTTACAGAGGGTTAGTTGAAGGTATTTTGGATCCAGGCATCAGAAAGCCTTGTGCACAATGCACAGGGTTTTAAATGTTATCCTTGCAACCACTGGGAGCCAATGAAGAGATATCAGAGCTGGAGAGATACGATCACAGGGCTTGAGGGCAAGGACAAGTCTTGCAGTCCTGTTCTGGATTAGTTGTAAACGGCAGAGAGTGGAGGCAGGTAGATTGAGAAAGAGGCTGTTACAATAGTCCAACCTAGAGAACCAGAGCTTGGGAGACAGTGAGCTTCTGGGGGGAAGGAGAGGAATGGCAGAGTACCTCCGAGGGGGTGCAGTAGGAAGTTTGACTTTTTAGATACGTCAGAAATGTGAGAGAAGGAAAGGGTGGAGTCAAAGATGACCCCAAGATTCTTAGTCTAGCAGGCAGGGGTGGGAGGAGGGCCAAGGGAGGCCGGCCAGAGAGTTAGGGGAAAGGATGATGACTGTGTACCGATGAGGATCTCAGTCTTGTTGGCATTTAGACAAAGATCGTTGGCGGGACACCAATCTTCTTGAATGCCAGTTAGGCAATCAAAGATGAGAAAAGGAGGGGAGGTGGCCGAGGGAAGCCTGAAAATGAGTTGAGTGTCGTCAGCATAGCACTAGAAATTTGAGCAGAAAATGGAAATGCAGCGGGCGAAAGTTGCCAGGTAGTGGTTGAAAAGCCAGGGTGAGAGGTTAGACCCCTGGGGAACACAACCGGTAGAGAGGGAGATAGATGATAGGAAGGACCCAAGTTGGACCTGGGAGGGTCGATCAGAGAGGAAATAGGTCAGCCAGGTCAGAGCCTGATCAGCAATACCCAGTTTGTCAGAGACAGTTGAGCAGGGTGATATGGTTGACCGTGTCGAAGGCAGAAGAGAGATCGAGCAGGATGAGGACAGAGGAAATGTTAAAGTCAAGGTTGGAGAGCAGGTCTTCACGGATGTTCAGTAGAGCAGTTTCCATGATTATGGCAGCTCTGAAGCCAGATTGGTGGTCATGGAGAGAACCAACAGAATCGGAATGAAGATTAAGCTGAGAGATCGCCAGCTTTTCCAGGAGTTTAGCCAAAAAGGGAGTAATGAAGATTTGGCGATAGTTAGCTGGACAAGATGGATCAGCTGTGGGTTTCTTGAGGAAAGGATGCACAAGGGAGTGCTTCAGAGGGGAGGGGAAGGATCTGGAGGAAAATGAGAGGTTGCAAAAAACACCGCCAAGGGCCGGAGCGAGGGTATAGATGCAGTCTTTGATGGTTTTAGAGGAACAGGTATGAACCCGATTTGATGAGGCTTTCATAGACCGGACTTGGCTAGCAACCTTGTCAGGGGAGAAAAGAGGAAAGGATGAGAAAGAGGGTGGGGGGGTAGCTGAAGGAGGGTCAGCAAGCTGAGACAGAGGGGAGGGGAAGAGAGGGTGGACAGGATGTCCTGGGTTTTGGAGATAAAGTGAGAGGCAAGGGCATTGCAAAGAGCCTGGGAGGCAAGAGGAGGGGTAGAGACTGCAGCAGGGTTGGCAAGCTCTTTGCAGATTTTAAAGAGTTCGGCTGAGTTGTTTGATGCCGCAGAGACACAGGCTTGTATGTGGACTCTCTTCTTAGTACGGACAGAGTCGGTATTGCCTTTGGAGCAGGCAACAGGCCAGTTTGTCAGAGGATGAACAAGAAGCCCTCCATTTCCTCTCAGCCGCCCTCGGTCGGAGTCACACCAAGAATTACATAATGGAAGAGCCAGTATTAACATATTTGGGAATAGCCAGCATTATTTCTTAATTTTTCAACACTGGTAAAATACTTGCATAGATTATGGGAAAAGCAATCATGGCAATATGTTGGATAATGCTCCTGTACCCTGTTGGCAACGAACATCTTTTCAATTTTTTTACGTTACTCCAATTTTCCACAGAATTTGGGTTCTAAAATCCACAATTCTAACCATTATTTAAGTCCTCTTGGAGTTTCTCCGATACGCTTGGTCGCGCAAATTCATGGGAACGGTTTATGCCCCTCCAATTAAAATAAATGACCAGCAACCACTGAACGGTTCTTGCCCCACTCCCTAGTTCTGAAAAGTCTTACTCCTTGTCAGATCACTGCAGAGGACCACTTGACCAGTGCAGCCAAAGAGTAGACACCAAGTCTAGGCAGTATAAAAGAGGCTCAGTTTCATCAGTCTGTGGGAAGGGAAACAGGAGTGCATACATATCCATGCGAATCCAGAGCCAAGGTGAGAAGCAGTCATATGGGCCTGGAGAGACTTGAAGACTGAAAACCACATGCCTCATATGGCGAGAAGCTTTTATATGCAGTCAGTTTCCCTTTTATACCAGGAGATCGGGGACATAATATATATATTTATTTTTAAAGGGGGTCACTGCTAGTTCATTTTGGAAAACATGTGTAATGTATTTCCAAATACCTTTTGGAAAACATGTGTAATGTATTTCCAAATACCTCAATGAACCATCAATATCAATGAGCAATTAAAAGATTTATGAATTTTCCCGAACATTCTGTACATAAAGTGCATCACTAAAGTGACACATTGAAGCAAAAAGACGACCTAAACACATCCTACATGCAAATAACATGTACTCTTAATGCATTTGTATCACATGTATCCTACTTGACTTGATTTCACTCTTTAAACCCCCTTTGTAGCATAAACTGCCATTTATGGTTTGTTTCGCTTGTTCTTATTTGTGTTTGATGTGCATTCAATTGTTTTTGATGCACGCAGTCTGAGATCTACATGTTTGGACCCATGAATTCCATCTTCCTCGGGATAATAAAATAAATCGGTACAAAAGAAGTTTGTGCTGTTGGTTAATTTCTTAATTCAATTTCTGGTGCAGAAGATCTTGTTAATGTTCTATTGATTTCATTATATACAGAATTAAATTTTTTTAAGGATGCTAAAAAAAATAAAGAATACTCAGGCATTTTAAATGTCAAGATCCATTAATCACAATATTACACCCAGACCAGTATAAAAGTTTGGGACTGGATTTAGAAGGGTGTGGTTTGATTTATAGGAGGGGGAGCACTTAAATGACCAAAGTTCCACATTGAAGCTAATCTTACTCTAAGAGGACTATTACTTCAAAACAATGTTTCTATCAAAATCATCCTGAGGTTGTCTACTATGCAGCCACACAAGCACACTATGCATCACAATGGGCAATTGCATACCTAGAACCTCGACAAGTACACAATACCGTCCCAATCAAGAAACCTAACGAGCTCCTCCACAATCTGACGGTAGCACGTTCCAAACGCTACAACACCACAGGTCAGGCACTAGTAACGTGCACAGCTTGGGCCAAAATTGCTGACACTCTCGAGTCAAACACTATACCATCTAAGGATGCCGATTTGGGGTGCACACTATACAGCTCCCACATTAGATATAGAAATTGCAACACACTCAAGAGACGGGGGCATTAACCAGCTGGGAGACCTATTCCCTGACAAGAAATGTATCACCTGGGACTCACTCAAACAAAGTGGGGGATATGCCGAAACAAAAAATGTACTACATGCGCATGAGATCTGCCATCGCGAAGGTATGGGGGGGCGTTCCCAACAGAGCCATGGCGAAGATTACTGAACCTTGGTTTATTGCTAGCTAAAAGAGCCATACTTCTGAGATGGAAAATAAGAATCCACCCACCAAAAATCTCTTTGGATAAAGATATGCTATATGGGTAAATGACCATGAGGAGCTGTATAAAGAGCTAATGCAAGCTGCAACACAGCCCAGGAACATATGGGGCAGATACAGGCAATACCTTGCGGACAGAGCTGATGGGGAAGATCATGCAACAGAGGAATAAAAATGTACAACTGATTTTGTGAATGGGATGACATTATGGGCAATGGGTGCTTCAAATGTGATTGCATAAGTTTTGTACCTGTGTGCATTAAAATAAATTTAAAAAACAATGTGTCCCGAGGTTGTATTAAAAGCAGTGAATAATAATTATATATTACCACAATAATAGAATATCAAAAGGGAAAAACATGGGATTTTCCTGATTTGTTTGTATGAATTGCATAATTTATTCAACTAAAAGATTGCTTTTATCAACCCATTAAGGTGGACTGGATAAGGATAGGACATCTGAATAAGTATTGATTAGCACATGGAAATCAGTTGGACATTAACAAGACATTCAGCACTTGAAATTGAATGGGTTAATAAATGAACTATCAGCACTAGATTCTTTTGTACCAATGTATTTTATGATCCGACGGAAGACCTAGTTGTAATAGAATGAAACTGATGCAATAGATAGGTCGAAATATGTAGATCAATGTGATTGTCAGGAATATGTGCATAAGAGGAAAAATTGAATGCATATCTGACGCAAATAAGACCACCACAAACCATACATTTCGGTTTATTCTACAAAGGGAATTTAAAGAGTGAAACAAATTAATTCACGAAGGATGAATTAGATGCAAATGCATTATGAGTGAATGTGATTTGCATATAGGATTTGTCGAGGTCATTGTTTGCTTCAATTTGTCCCTTTAGTGACGCACAGAAAATGAATTGAAAGAAAATGAATAACTATTATTGCACTCCGATTTTGATAATTCATTAAAAAAGGTATTATATTATTGAAACATTTTCTATGTAAATTAAGAGTAAATCCCTGTATGGGGAGAATGGGACCAGAGTGAGAACCGAAAGACTCAGGAGCACTAGATATAAAGAAATTGAGCGCAAAGAAGAGACTGATGTAGGAGGAGAATCAGAACGCCAGAGCCAGGCCCCGGGGAAAACCAGACCCTGTGTGAGAGACTGCCACATGGAGAAACCAGAAAGCTTGCTGGAGGCTATAGTGCAGAGCTTCATGAAGAAACCTAAAAGCCTGCTAGGGGCTATATTCCATGCACTAGCAGGAGGAAAGGCTGCTACAAGCTACACGAGAGATCGATGTCAGATCCAAGCGAGAGTCAAAAATCAGGAGTCAGAAAGAGGAGCCAGAGCCTGCTAAAGGCTCAAGCTTAGGCTGTAGTCCCCGTGCCTGTGGGTGATAGCATTGCCTATTTGCTGATAAGATACTGGCACTACCTTTGCAAGGTGTGAAGTACTTGATAAGGAGGCCCACTAAGGATTGGGGGGGGGGGGGAAGAAACACTACTTGATGGAAGGAGCTTTGCAGATTACAAATTCAATATTCCCTTCCTTCTACCACTTGCTCAATGTCATGGGCTCAGTCAGATTGGATTCCAAATGAGTCAAATGTCATAGTGCCTTAGAGTCATATACACATTGTGCGTTTTAATGGATAAAGGGAGAGGGGGCATCCAGTTATTTCTCCACCAGAAGCATCACCCCACCACCTTAAAAAGTCTAGGAAGAGTAATATGGGACATATCTTTTTGAGGAAATCTATAAAATGAATCTATTAAAATATTAATGTAAATAAAACTACACATTACGTAGTGCACTATACATTTGACTTTTGTAGAGAAATGTATTTTGACATCATTGAATCTGTACGGCAGCTTGTGCCCCAGTAAATATGCTGGATATGGCGGTCCTTCATTCTTATGAATGTGGTTGTATACATATACGAGTGCATAGTCATTTGGTTTAATCTTTGTTGTGAATGCATGGAACCACCAATTAAAGAGAAGTATAGATTTACTTATATATAGATTTATCAATGTTACAGTGAAACTGGTCTTTTAATTTTAAGAACAGAATTTTTTGTCCTGATGAATGCAATAAATATTTGGAGTGCAGAAACCGGCCCATCATTATCTTGAAGAAAATACCCTAGTTAGTCTAATGTCCCGATGAAAAGAAATTGTAGTCTAATTGAGCTATTTTAGTGTATGCATATACAGATGCTAGTGGAATTAAAAGTAGCGACTCTCCCTCTGAATACATATTTGTTTAGGGCATGCTGGAATTGTCCGGTATGAACAAGTTTCACGTTTCACTGTTTAATGGTGAGGTGCATCAATTGTGGAATACTTGTTTGTTTTCTTCACTTTCTTTTGTTGATCCATCACTATTCGATAGGTGTTGCACCATTGTATTTAGGGGCTCTTAATAGGAACAAGGACGTTTTTCCCATTTGCACATATAGATATTGTAAGGAAGTTGTACATTAGCCCTCCGACTGTGATAAATGTAGGACCATGTTACAATCATGTCCTGAACCCTAGGATGTAACCCATGGCAGGAGAGTGACAATGTCTGTCATGATGTAGAATGGGTGTGGTAACTCTGGAACTGTGCAAACAAATACGTGCGATGGGCGCTTCTATAACATTGAGAGACTCTAAGAAAGTCTGGAATCAGAACAGGAAAATTAGTAACCTTGGATTGTTGTATGGGATTAAATAAGTGTAAAAAAAAAAAGACGTTGGGAGAACAGTTTTTATCCTCCCAATTATCAGCCCACCCAACATATTCTAGGAGCAGTAGAATGGTTTAAAACAGACTCCAGTCCTAGAATATTTGGGGGGCGGGGGGGCAGTGCTGGATAGTGGTAGTAATACATATCTGACAAGGTTTTATTTTACCATTGATGTAAATCACCCATTTGATAGTTCCTCACATTAATGTTTTGTTCCATCCAGGCACTTCGTATAACTGCTTCCTTTTGAGTGGAAGCCGGCACCTCTCAATCGTTCAGGCATTCATCCCATATTAGGAATTGGGCTCAAAGACCGCCTGGGTCTTCAGGAAGTTGAACCTTTACCTTGGTGTGGTGTATTCAGGAGGAAAATAAAGAACCTCACACCTTAATGCTTAACATTGTTAATCTACCAATTGATCAGTCTATGCCAGACAGGCCATCCCATTTGTTTTATTTCAATATCACACTAACCATTAAGACACTTCAAACCTGCTAAATTGGCAGATAAAGATGATCAACCATATATTATTACCTTGGAGAAAGGCAAAACAAACCAAGAAATGTGATGTACAAATGAAATATTATAACTCCCTCACTCTAGTGTCGGAAGTGCCAAAAGAGGTTTCAGTAGTGAAAACGGTCCGAATTAGTCCTATCGTGGTGTCTCCATAGAAGCAAGAGATGTATGTTGACAAAGGGCAATGGATGGGAATCGAGGAAGATGCCTTTGATCAAACTGTTGAAGGCAGCAGTAAGGGATATAGTCACTGCTATGCATAACTTGAAGCTGGGAAAACTGAAGTGTTCCTAAAAAGGCTATTTCCATACTCAACTTTCAGCCTTGAAAGGGGCTGAAGCACCCTAAATACAGGTGCTGAACTCATTTCGGTGTAGTGCTTTTGTGCTAATGACAATTATTGTTAGGCATTCTGGAGGTTTTCTTTAGTTCCTTTATCAAGCAAATAATCATTCATGGGTTGTGTCACAGCTATCTCCATTCTCTTGGATTATACTCTTACTGAGAACCAATAGCCATGCATATCAAACACTCAGAAAGGACATAGGCAAGTACCAAAATACCACACAACAGACTCCTGCAGCAGAGGGTGCACCAAAAGCCTTCATTCAGCTCCACTGCCTCACCACAACACCAGAAAAATCTTTCTTTATAAGATGTGTTTTTTTTTTTTTTTTAAGTACAGGAAAACATACTGTTTCAATGGAATCACACAAGACCGTAGAGGCAGCAGCCCACCAACCTCATCCAATCTCAGAGTACACCACCCTGTGTCATGCTGCAAAATGTTGCAGTTAAAACTTTACATTTAGGTAGAAGGGTAATGTACTTAAGCCAATGTATACTAAGGTGTTGCCCCATTTCGATAATGTCCATGGCCATAGGGTGTGGCATGGGTGAACTCCTGCTAAACATCTTCAGCTGTAGCATGCCTGCATTTGGTAGTGAGTGTAAAATGGTTTCAAGCAGTTAGCATCATCAAGACAAAATATCTGAAACATTAGCCACTTAAGCAGCAAAGAATAGCCCATGCATACAGATACCCATAAATATCAACTATATAAAGAAATCATCACAGCAAGTGTTTTTCCTAGGAAAATGAACGCTCACTAGCAACCCTTCTCTTTATACAGGTCCGAAAGGATCGCTTCTCAAAAAGCCCTTGCTTGTCCCAGAGGGCCTAACCAACTACAGACCCATCATGACCCTCCCCCGTTCGTCTGGGAGCTCATCAAGGAAGAACTTGTGACCAAACTACTTGGCAAAATCAACCAGTTTAGCCTCATCCGCCATCATCAGTCTGGCCTTCTGCCCTAAATGCAGCACAGAGACTGCAACTATCCAAGTGGAGGGCCATGTGTTTTGAATAACTGACACAGGAGACTTGTGCCTCTTACTCTTGGCTGTCTTCGACACGGTGGACCACCTCTCCCTCCTTGCAGACAAGATGGGCTTCTCCGAAACAGTCTTAAATGGTTTGGTCCTACCTATCTGGCAGACACCAGGGCACAAAGAAGCTCTTTCAGATCTGACCGACTCTGTTTCGGGTCCCCCAAGGTTCCATCCTCTTCACAGTCATCTTCAATGTATACAATGGAACCCTTGGGAATGCTCCTTAAAGACCTCAACATAGGCACTCATCAGTGTGTTGATGGCACTCAGCTGTACCTTATGGCTAGTTGCTCCCCACCCCCAAACACTTCTCTGGCTACCATGCAAACATGGATGTCAATCATTGGCCTCAAACTAAAAACAATGACCAAATAAGTCCTCATCGCTTCCCCCACCAAGCAAAAACTCATGCAACATTGGCTGGATAACATGTGCTTGAAGGATTCACCCCTCATGTGTAAAATTCAGTCAAATCCCTGGGCTTCACTGTAGGCAATAGCCTTTCCTTCCAAAAGTACATAACCAAAAACTGTATGACTCGAAATCTACACAAACCGCAAAATCAAAACACTTCATCCCCCAGCATGACATTCACATTACGGATTTGACCACTGATCTCATACATCAATGGGGGAAACTCTAATTCCTGGGCTTCCAGCTTCACACCTGGGCCCCCTCAGGTGCCTGCAAACTCGACCACATCTGTCCAACACTGTGCAAGCTTCACTGCCCCCCCCCCACCCACCGCCAGAATTCTTTTCAAATTCATGCACCACCTACAAAGCAGTCTCAAACGGACACCAACCTGCTTGGCACCTAAACACCACACCTCTGAAGGCTCTCGCAACTCCCCTAACAAAAAGTTGGTGTCTATGCCATCCCATAGCGTGAAGTCTTGCAAGAAGTCTTCTGCCATGTTCCAACCATCTGGAAATCAATCCTGACAGATGCTAGAAATACATCCAATTCCGGTAAACACTAAAAATGTACAAATAGTACTGCACTAGTGTATAAAATGCAAAGCCCAATGCTGGCAAACTCCTGTTGTAAAGAGCTTTGTTGCTCTTGATCTAGATTTGTGCTATGAGGAATAACATCAATTAAAAAGATTCTGCATATAGTTTAACAAGAGTTTGCACACAAACTTTAATGCCAGACTAAGTGCCAATTAATTACAAACATTTTAAACAAGTAGGGGCTGATGTACAAATAATGTATTATATCCAACTCGGACTTCAAAATTCAGGATTCAGTCAGAGTTTACCATAGAGTTTACTTTGTGCATTGCCCCCCTAATTTGAAACTTAAGTCTGAACACCAAAATAGTGGTTTCAAATGTATGAAAGAATTTGCATTAGACAACACAACAGGAAGGCAAACACGCCTGCCTTTCCACACGCATGTAAGGAAACACTGCCTTTAGCCACTCCTTGGTCTGCCTAGCCTTTGTAGAATGTGAAAGTTTGACGAACATACATGTTTGTTTGATATCCTGAAGAGATCCGACAATTAGAAGCACGCACCTCCAGGTCCAATGATCAATTTATGGTAAAATTTGAAGTAGTTGAATTGAGAAAATTGATCAGAATAAGAACGTGCCTTGTGCCCCTAGTACTGGAATCTTTAAGTTGAATACACAGGACATAAGGCGCAGTGCCCCAAATTATGCCAGACACAGCACAGCGGGCACTAAAAGTTTAAAACAAAATCTGGCTGAAGTACTACCGCAATCAGCTGCTAGTGGCTGGTATTGGAATACCTACTGTAACTGATTCAGCATTATTCGACCATTAAAAAGCGACCGCTTTATGGCCAGTTACCACAGCTGCATGTCGAGGCCAGCAGCAGCTGCATGTTGAGGCCAGCAACATGGGATAATGGGAACATAGTGCTAATATTTACTGTTGGTTGCACATTATCGCGGATTAAGCAAAAATGCAGTGAGATCTACTTTTCCAAAGAAACCAAGAACACGATTATGTTTTCCACAAAGCTGTACAATGCTCCACATACTACAAAGTGGGTGCCCAACAACTAAATGTTATAGGAAACGATCCAATTCCCACTGAAGTTAAGGTTTACCAATGCACATGGGGCCTCTTCCTAGAAAATACTGTGAAAACGTGCATATAGTCACCTGCTGAAGAGAACTCTGCATGACAAACAAAGTCTGCCCTGTTGCTCGTTAATGTGTGGAAGCCACAATGCAGGCTTTACAATAAAAAGGACGCAAGGCAATGGATGCAAGCTAAAAGCAAAGCCATTAAATATTCAGCATGCTCCTGACGGACACTAGTCACAGAAATAATTCACCGCCCCCTCCTATACCCCCCCTCCTCCCCCAAGTATTTTCCTATTAATTGATGTGCATAGGTAGGGAAGTAAACTTGCAATCAGCACCTCAACATAATTTCCTAACTAGAATCAAACACCCATTATGTTTGCACAGGACTTCACTCTGGTTGCACACATATGCAGGGGCGGGGTATGGAAAGGTTACACCCGAAAAATCTTCAGACAGAAAAGAGTTGAATAACTTATCCACGTTACAACAGCCAACGTATTTATGCCGGCTCCGGCAAAGTCCCAAACTCCTAAAAAAGATGACAACCAAAATGTACAGTTAACATCAGCAATTCCCAGATCCCTGTACTGATTGACACTGTGGCGTCCGTAAGCGTCATGGTGGAGGAACAATATTAGTAGAGATTAACAAATGTCCCACCCCTGAAAGAGACAAGTACGAATATACACATTTGAGGTAGAGGTGCCACTGCCGTTGGAGGGAGGGAGGGGGGAGGGTATTCATTGCATCTGTTCAACATGATGACACCACCATCAGAGGTAGCTTCTTCGCCATTAAAGTCAGCAAAGTGACACTACTAGGATGCGCCGCAGCACAAGCTTTGCACATCATAAAGTTTGCCTTTGGAGTATACGTATAAGGCATTCAAATCCCTGCTGACCAGACATGCAAAGGCTTTTACAGGTATAGGAAAATTCACTGGGGACCCAGTCTGACTGCACATTGACCCCACAGTACAGCAGAACACAGGCATGTACCATTTCATCCAAGGGCAATGGTTGATAAAAGAACCAACATGGACATCAAAGAAGAGTAAGGAGTGACCCCACGGGTCTCCCCAATTGTAATTGCCAACAAACCAAGACAACCAGACTCATTTGCATATGTGGGGATATGCCCCTCCCAAATACAGCGATCAAAAGGGAGAGACACACATCACCGCAACGCTTGTTGACATTCTAGCTGACCTGCAGGGAGCAAAATTCTTCTCCAAACTGTACTTAAGATCACCAATTGGTGTTTGACACTGCATCCCACTACATCACCAAGTTTACCACACATCGAAGGCTGTATAGGTTTTAACACTTCAACTTGGGCATCTCTTCAGCGACAGAAGTGTTTCAGAACACAATTTGTGGTGCGCTAGCAGGGCTGAAGGAAGCCATCAATCTAAGCGACAACATCATGGCCTACTCCAGCCTGGAATGCACCGGGATGTATCCAACAGCTAAAACTTGCATTGCATGAAGAAAAATGCACATTCTTACAAAAAGAAAAATAATAAATAGATGAGTTCTTTGGTTTTGTGTTTCAAGAGTGGAATTTCTGATCCTGCAAAAATTTAAAAAGGCATTGAGGCAGCCGGACCCCCTAATAATGTCTCCGAGACACGCAGTTATCTAGGCATGGTGGCATACTGCTGAAGATGTATACATAACCTAGCCACCCTATCAGAACCCTTTTCGCAGTCTCACCAAGAAGGACAGTAGTTGGAAATGGAACAACCTGGAACAAAGCGCCTTCAAGGAAATCTAGAATGCATTCACGACAGAGGACACCATGGTGTTCTTTGACCCAAACAAGAGGGCAGAAATTACGTGGATGCCAGCCCATTTAGTGTTGGGCCTCACTAACACAGCCTGATGACAAGGGGATACTCAACCCGTTGCGTATGCGAGTAGGGCCCTCTCGGATACGGAACAGAGACTCACAAATAGAGCGCAAGACCCTGGCTACACTCTGGGGTTGCAAAAATGTGTACCTCTGTGTTTGGGAAGTCAATAACAGTAGTCACAGACCACAAGCCTCTCCTCCCAATCATGATCGGATCATTCTCCAAACCTCCGGCGAGGATCGAGAGGTGGTTACTCGCCCTACAAGAATACAACCTTGAGCTAGTATACCGTCTAGTGAATGCTGCAGACTATCTGTCCCGACACCCTGGAAAGGCAAAGTATCAGGAGGAAGATGACGGAGACAGGAATGTCTGCACAAGTTGACATCAGCAGAAACTCTTACATCAATGTCTCGCCAGGGGATACAAGATGCATCACCAAATGATGAATGTTTCCATTTGTTACAGTCCGCCGGAACTAGGAGACTAGAAACGGGTCCTGGAACAATTACACAGGCCTGCACATAAGAAGCAAAATGAACACTTGAACAAATATGGCGTGTGCGAACCGAACTAACATTCATGGATAACAGCCTGGTCCTGAGAGGATCAAAAATGTTAATCCCCTCCAGACTGGTGCAGCGGGTGTTGGAACTGGCACACAGAGGACAGGCCAAACCCAGGCTCGGCTCCGGATGAATGTCTGGTTTCCAGGCCTTGAGGATAAAGTGGAAGAGTTTGTCCGTGCATGCGTGTGGTGTCAAGCAGCGCTACCACACTAGAGAGAACCCTACATAGAATCCATGGACTAGATCCCCTGGGGAACACTACACATTGACTTTGGGGTCCCCTTGCCAAGATACCCACTTCTTAGTCCTTGTTGATTAATGGTCAAGATACCCAGAAGTGGAATTAGTAGAATCCACCTCACTTGAAGACGTAGTACCCATGCCAGAAAAGGTGTTTGACACCCACAGACTCTCGGCTAAATCTGCACCGACAACGGCTGGCTGTTACAGAGCAGAGGGTTCTGCAAAGCCTGGGCATAAGACACCGAAAGATAACACCAGTATGGTCCAGAGCCAACAGTGATGTGGAAAGAAAGAAGAGAACACTAAAAAGTATTCCGCATTGCACATGGACAACGCAAATGCAAACACTATACCAGCTCTTATCTGAATATCGCACAACCCCACACTGCTCGACCAGAGTACCACCTGCATAGGCCCTATTCCAAAGATGCCCAAGGGGATTGTTGCTGGATCATTCAATTCGTAGTCCTGGAGTGATCGACAAAGAACTGGTGCTGGAACGAAGGAGGAGGAGGGCAAATATCAGAAGGGAACTGCGAGAGCAACGTCTAGAAGTAGGGGACAATGTGCTAATGCCAGCTAGACACCCCAGAGGAAAGATCTCCTTGCTCCACGAGCCTACTCTACTGAAAGTAGTGAAAGCCAAGGGAACTATGATCACCACTTCCGATGACCAGGCCACAGCAACAAAAAATTCCAGCTTCTTCAGGAGGATGGGGAATTCGACTGAAAGAGGAAGCGATGGCAGCACATCCAGTCCGCGTAGAGCAATATCCCCACGGTGTCCAAGCAGCGGCCAGTGTCCTGTGGGAAGAAGAAAGTATAACAGATCAAGGGGGAGGAATGACCGAGCGAAGAAGAATCAGGAGACAGAAGATGGTATCCCGCCAGTGAACGCGGCAGGCAACCACATTACCGGAAAGACTTAGAGGTTGATCTCCCTTAATGGGCAAGTCTTGTCAATTGACTGCCACTGTGCGTCTCAAACATGTTCATGTTACAGAATACTTGTTTCCAACTGCTGTGGACTAATCTGAGAATGTTGTTAATTTAATTTAATTATCGGAAAAAAGGGGAGTGTAGTGTATGTCCCTTTAAGGACCGTGTGACACAGTAGGTCACGAGGTAAGGAGGAAATAAAAAGGGGCCGCCTGTGTCACATGGCACGGGGACCCGTACTGCAACTAACATTGGCTCTATATTTGTCCAGTTGGGTAGGCCCCTAAATACACAAGGCCCTACCCCACCACACAAGCCAACACAGTGGCTGCTTGTTTTGAAGACCATTTTTTTCTCATTCCAGAGGAGTCTTTGTTTATTCCTCTTTTTTTTTTACCATTTATATAGCACCATCCATTGTATTTCCTGGGCAATGTTTTTAGTTGTCGCTCATTATGTGATGGTCGGCATTTTGGCTGCAGAAATAGATCTTGGCGTTTGGCTGCACCGCCTCTAACGGTTAGCTGCCTTGTTAGACATGCACTTGGTTTTAAAAGTTTAATCTTTTATAAGAGAGATCAGTGAACATTACAATCATTGCCAATCCCCTCGCAGAGGGAGAAAGAAAACAAATAAGAAAGGCACGTGATGTAAACATGGGACCTAGTACATAAGTATTGGACTAAACAGTAGTCATGGGGAGCCACAATTTATGTAATTAGTGCTGTGAGAAAGAAAGGATACATTTCATAAAACAGTGACTAGGTGAGGTGTCTCCGCTGCATAGTAAACACATAGTGAACAATTTGCTTCAAACAGAAGGAGATGCATTGTGGATGGTCATCCAGTATTCCGAATTCGTTATTAGTGGGTGGACACCTGTTGGATACCTAGTATAAGTGGCTTGAGTGGTAGCTATGAGCTGTACTGTTACTACGGAGAGAGAGGAAGAGTGGAAAATAAGATGAAAAGAGTAGGTGATATCCTGGAGAGGTAGGGAGGCGGACCATGCTTAAGTCATGAGAAGCAGGATCTATGTGAAAATGTAGAATTAAAAAAATATAGAGGTTGAAAAGATGAATTCGAACTTTTAGCCTTTTATTTTTTAAAAGAGGCACTGGTTGTCCCCCTGCACCCCTCGCCTCCAATATTCCCTCCATCCTAATCTATTCCCTTGCCCCACAACCTATCCATTTGCAAAAAAGGTTGAGAAATTCGACGAATAAAACGCTGCATTTTCAGCCTCGTTATTTTGGTATTAGAAATGGTTGGACATTACCCATTATGCAGCATATAAAACACATGCAAGCGAACAGGAAAAGGAGCACAAATATTGGAGGATATGAAGACTTGTCTATAGAAAGGATAATGGGCTCAATACCAATGCGTTGTGCACCCTTCATTTTTGGAAATCTCAAAGTGCCAGATGGCCTACAAAAGTGGCATCTTCATACCAAATGAGTTACAAATTAGTTACAGGGACATACTAGCCTACTGTGCTGGTAGGGGTGGAGCTGGAAGCAGGTATGACCTGGAGCAGAATGTGGGACAGGACCATCCAGTGCGGGCTCTAAGTGGAGCAAGTTTACAAGTGGGAACATACTCCAGTTTACCACCTGGTTATGGCAGATGTGTGAACTTGGGAGGTGTATCCTTCTCAAATATGGCCATAGCCTATCTGCAGAACACACAGGGCCGCATAGTCAACCCACAAGAATTATTTTTTGCTTCAGATAGTGAACACTTTGGTTCATGCATATGCAGCCTGTCTAGCCTCCCAGCACAGTGGGAGCAAATTGGGGAAGAGACAGTTGCTGGGTGGCATCGAGCACAGCATTCACCAAGCCTTAATACACATACATGAGTCCTCACGAGTGGCTTGTTCAGAGACTGGACTTGCTAGATTTGTATGTTTGGAAAGAGCGACGCCCTGCCTCCAGGTGCTACTCATTGCTACTTTTTTTTTACCATGGTCCGTCAAAGGAGAAGAAAAAAAAAAGCTCCAACTTTTTATAGCACTCTAGGGCGTCATATTCCCCCCCCCCCCCAAACCACCCTGAGGTATTTGGATTCCTTGTACAAGTTAGAGTCTACTTTTCCCTCCACCAGGGTTTCCCCCCACTGACCTTCCACCCTACCATGTAGTCCAACTGAATTTAAAAAGGAGACAGTCACACTGCTTAACAAGAGAAATGTAACTTGCAAGAACCCTGAAAACCATATCCTGAAGTGTGGAGGTACAATACCTCCGGTGGAGACATTCTTCCTCGGCGCACCGACACGGCTTCACTGTCTGGGCTACCGTGATCGTCTCACCTGCAGGGGACAGTTTAAAGGTTGCCTATTGAAACCTGAAGAGATGGTGCATCAGGGTGGTTGGACCTCATACTTTAGATCCCAATTGAACCCCCCCCCACCCCAACAGAAACGGAGAAGCTGTTCCACCTCCACTTAAAACGGCCTCCAAGATAGTGCCAACAGTGACAGCTCCAAGCCATGTGGAGAAATGTGGTGCAAGAGGCAGCGGCGCTGAATAAGTAGCACTAATCTGTGCTTGCTGATTAGTGCAACTATGAGCTGAGGGTGCACTGCCAAAGTAGTGGTGCATTTCGAAGTCTATCCAACTTCCAGGACAAAGTAGGAAATCTGGATCATGAAAATGAACATGGTGGAGAGCCAGTGATAACCCTACAGCGAGTGAACCAGCTCCTCCTGATCGGTGTGCAGGCCAGGCTGGGGAAACTAAAGTTTCCAAGCCTACAAAATAAAGGTGTTGTCATGGTTACATTTCCCACATAGGATGCTACACACTGCACTAGGACCCAAAAAAAAAAGGGCTTCGGACATGCCATTTAATAGATTGGCCGCACGGGTTTACATTTAAAAAGCACCATTACCATCCCTTCAGCCACTATAACTGACACAATCTTTGAGAAAATCTCCATGTATATCGTGGAACCCTTTGAAACATCATCAAATTGATTTAAATATATTCTAGCCAGGCCAGGATGCTGCATCTTTGATCCCTGTGCAGGAAGACCACCACCTTCCACATAGGGCACAGGAACCTCCCCTGGAGGTCTTCTGGGAACTGGTTCTTCAAAGGCAGCACTGACATAACAAAAGCAAGTCTCACACAAGGGTGCCGACCACTGAAGTCTGCAAGCATTGGAGTGGCAGAGAGAAAGTAGCGGGGGGGGGGGCGGGTTTGGGGGGGCTGAGAGAAGGGCTCCACCATCTTTGTTTCGGTTATGGCTTTCTCTCTCTTCTGGTCACACTTCCCTCCCATTTTCTGCAGGCAATGCACTCTCTGTGTGATATCGGAAGGTACATGGCACAAGTTACAACAGCCTGGATGAGGCACCTTACTTCAGGCTTTCGGTGTCCGAATCCCGTGACATTTTGCCTTTAGAAGGAATCTTCGGTCCCCTAAACTGCTGCACAAAAACCACCAGTCCTCCCCCAACTATGATGCTCAAGAGCCTCCACATCGGATTATAGCTCGACACAGCCGCTCCACATCCGAGACAGACAAGACTTTCAACGTTCCCCCAACTAGACACTGCTGCATGTTCACCAGGTTCTTCCTGCATCTGCAGACATTGCTGCAGTACCCAGGTGCTGTGTTGAGTCAGCTGAGCCCGCTCAATGCCAAAGGCAAGTATCTGGTTCTCTGCACCAGAGGCTGCCAAGTCTCACAGTGCTGCCGAACCAACATCACCGGCTGTCCCCAGAGTGTGTGACCTGTGACCTGCAACCTGCAGACCAGAAATTCATGGTTGGACCCAGCATTGCCGCTCCCCAACTTGATGCCACCCTTGATGACTGAAAGCATCCAGAAGTTAAAAACCGTAAGTCTGGTTCGACATTCTCGAGTGCTAAAGACAATACTTCAAGTTACTGTGAAGAAGAGCTTGTCTACATTTTGGGACTCCACCGACTTTAAGCAAAAAGTAGAGAAGGCAGAAAAGAGGAATAGTGACATTGGTGCCAAGCAATTGCCCGATCACCGCTGCTCATCTACCCAGAGAGGCCTTTCAAAAAAATCTGCGTTTCCCTTACAGAGTGGGTTATTCATTGTTGGATTAATAATCTATATTTTCATAGAACCTCGATCGGACCTTATTTTGGAACCATTGTACCTACTTTGTTTGGGTTGCTACTATCATCAGCCCACACCACTGCTAAATTTCTACCCTGTACTTGGCCTGATCAGCGAAGGATGTATACCATTCAGGCTGTGCCAGTTTAATATTTTTTTTTTTTTTTTTTTTTTTTATTACTTGTGCATAATCACAGAAAAATGATTTTTACAAGAAGAAGAGACAAAAGAAAGGAAGTACAGTCTTGTACCCGACCCCTCTTTACTTTTAAGACAATCAGAACTTATTCGAAAGTAAAAAGGTACAGTAGACGGTTGGCCGCCATGTTATTTTAGATGTGGCGAGCCGAAGTAGGCCCAGGGATCGCGAACAAGTCGAGATGAAAACCTGCCAGTTTGGGCGAGTTGTTCGTTTGACCAATCCTTCAGCAAGGGTCTGTTATGGTAAATCAGCCACTGTCATAGAAACAGGTTCTGCAGCACCAATTTTACAAAATGCAGCTTCAAGTATTTTAGCCGTGGCTACAGACCATCGAGTTTTTCCCCCCTGATATAAGACGGAGCCACCAAGTTTCTTCTTCAATCAGGACTGAGTCCGCCCATAGAGGTAGCAAAAACGCAGAGCGTTCTAAGCAAAGTGAAGGGCAGCTTAGAAGTAAGTGGCGTACTGACTCAATAGAGTCAGGATTTTTACACAGTCTACATGTTTTGGAAGCAGAAAGGTTTCTTATCCCTAAAATTTCTCTGGTGTGCAAAAGGTTCAGCCGGGCCCTTAAAAACGTGCTCCTTACTTTCTTGTTCGGAAATTTCATACAATAGGCTAGCAGCGTTTTGAGCCTATTATACGTGGAAGGAAGGCGATTCAGTAGTTTGCATGATGCCGCTTGTTCAATAGTATTAATCCAGTCTTGGTTCTTCAGCTTCCCATTTACTTTTTGAGGGTTCGTGATGAGATCGTCTGTTGTGCATACTAGGTCTTGAAGTTTGGCCACTTGCTTTTCTGACCAGCTCAGGAGAGCAGAACAGTTCGATGATGCCAACTCTTGGCCGATTATCTCAAAAATAGGAAGATTATCTTTCAGGAGAGTCTTCCTAAATAACGCCAGAGCAGCCACACTGACGGTTGCGCTCAAAGAAAGAAGCCCCAGTTCTCTTCTCACAGATGCAATTGGAATCGCGTTGGGGAGTCCGAGGATGGTTTTCCATATGTAACCCTCGAGTTTCAACCAAAGCGGGTTAGGCATGTTAATCATAGCGTCCATCCCGTAGGTGAGTGCCGGCACCATTTTGCCCTTATAAAAGTTGATGGCAGGCAGCAGGGAAAATTTGCCGAACTTACGGTCGACCAATTTGAGTTGGGAGGTTAAGCTTTTGGCTTTGGACGACAAGTGAAGTTGCATCGCTGAATTACGTGTAGTCCCATCCAAAACTACGCCAAGATATTTAAAGTTTGACACCACCTCAATTCTTTTGCCATTCACTGCCCAGTTATTGCTGTGTTTCTGGGGTAGATTTGATTTTGAGAGGATCATGATTTTGGTCTTTGACTTATTTATGGATAAGTTGTTGGAGGCCATGTAGTTTGCTAAGTTATCAAGCGGGCGCTGTAAGCCAATTGGGGTCTGATCGAGCAAAATCATGTCATCCGCGTACAAGAGTCTGGACAGTCTTGTGGTGCCAAGTTTCGGCGG
Organism: Ambystoma mexicanum; assembly: GCF_040938575.1. NCBI lineage: Eukaryota > Metazoa > Chordata > Amphibia > Caudata > Ambystomatidae > Ambystoma > Ambystoma mexicanum. The sequence continues at coordinate 770,966,749 of NC_090936.1, forward strand.
GAAGCATCGGACTGTGGCTTCTGAATCCTTGAAGTCTCCCAAAAATGCCACAAACAAGGCGGTTGGATTTCCCTAGAGAGCGTCCCTTGCTTGTTAAGACGGACAGTAAGCGTGGTTTTAGTATGGAGGGCAATTATGGGATTCAGAATCTCGTTCGGGCAATTCCATTCAGCCAACTTTCTCCACAAGAGTATTCTGTCCACCTTATCAAATGCCTGGGAAAGGTCAATAAATGCCGCGTAGACAGTTGGTGCGCCCTCTTTTATTTTGGATTTCACGATGTTAAGTATGAAAATGTTCACAGAGGTGCTACCATTTTTCTTGAAACCCAACTGAAAGGGATCGCTGCAGGGGGCCGAAGTTGCCCATCGACGGAAGTGGTCCAGCAAGAGAGAAGAAAACCGTTTTCCCATTATGTCTAGCAAAGCTATAGGGCGATAATTGCTCGGTTCGTCCCGACTCCCTTTTTTTAAAGGTGGGTATCACAATGGCTTTTGTCCACGAAAGGGGAATCGGTCTAGACCTTCTACAATGCTCGAAGAGCAGGGTGATGAACTCGGTCCATTTGTGATGTTCTTTTTTAGGTCCATGTTTGAGAGACCATCTGGGCCCGGGGCGTTAGATGATTTTAACTTAGAGATAGCAATGGTGATGTCCGCTTTCTCAGAAAGATCGATCCAGGGTTCGTGTACGAGCTTCTCCCTAGGGTGACTGATGGTACTTGGACTGGCGAAAAGTTCCGAAAAAAAAGTCAACCCACGCAGCTTCCGGGACCGCATTGCTCATGCTGGAATCTGTGGTGGCTTTGGTTTTATTGATCAAAGACCAGAAGTCAGCTGAGTTTTTTTGATGTCAAATCCCGCATCATAATCTCTGAGTCTTGAGTGCCGCTCTGCGACCTCTAATCCAAGATTTGTAGGATTTTAGGTTCTTAGCCCACTGATCCCAGGCTTCTTGCGTGTTTGCTTTCCTTGCAGTACATTTCGATTTTCTGAGGGCCTTTTTTTCCTCAGCTATTACATTGTCGTACTGATGCGTATAGGTAGCGTGTTTACGCTTTTTGGCTAGCTGCAGTGTCTGGTGCTCGATCAGCAGGGGAAGGTAATTTGGCCTTGACACTGTGTCAGAGTTAGATGCGTGCCCCGCTTACTGAGCAGTTACAGCTCTAACATTAGATGTAGTAAGGCGGAGCCGTGTTTGTTGTGGGTTGGTCTCAATCTCGGGCACATAACAGCCATGTACCATTGTAGAAGAAGCCCATTCTAAAATGAGCGTATTGTGGTCACTCTCAGTTGTTCCGGCCACCTTGAAGTTGGAGATTTCTGGAATCAAGGCCTGTGATGTAAAAATGTAATCGAGCGTGGCCTGTGACTGCCCTCTTTCCCAGGTTGCAATATGGGGATTGGTTCCCAGGGTCCATGCCGCATTATGTAGCCTCCTGCTCAACATAAAATTCATCCAGGCGGTCCCTCTGAGTTCGGATTGCGCGGAACATGCGGAGTTGTGAGATGGACGTGAGGAGTCTAAACACTTAGCATTAAGGTCTCCACAGAGTATTAAAAATGGGGTGTTCCAATCCGTGAGTATGGCGTCAATAGTTTCATCCATCTTCTGGTAGAAATCGGATGTCGTCGTTCTTTGCGGGTTCCAATAGGACGTTATAAGGGCGAGAGGTGGCGTGGAAGAAAGCTTACTCTGAGAGTGCTTGTTTACCGCCGACGAGTTCCAGTCGATGAGGACGGCCAACACCCCATAGGACCTTGTGATAATCTTAGTAATTTTTAGGTCCATACCGGATCGCACGGCAATGAGTAATCCTGAAGATGGGCGACCCAGCAGACCCCTAGTAGCAGGGGAGAGAACGATCTGATAACCGTCCATTGAGGGCTTCTCTTGGAGCCAGGTCTCTTGGAGACAGAAGATGTCAAACTGGCCCAAGTCAGGGGCGGTGTCTAGCGTAAGGTGGGCGTGTCCCCTAGTGTTCCATGAAGCCAGGGATAAAGTCTTCGGGACAAGTGGAGACAAGGCTTCAGTTGTTGACTGCTATTTAGACCTATCTGAGCTCATGACGCCCTTTATCCAGTTCCATGGAGCGTCTGTAAACGAGACTTTTTTCGTGGGGTCTGTTACGGAGACCGGTCTCCTCTCAGACCGACTTTCAGTGTGGGTGTTGTGGGCCTCGGATCTTAAAGAGGGCGAATTTTCTCTCAACAGTTTCCTCCTTGCGTAGGTGCGTAGAGGAGGTTTATTCGGACTCTGTCTGGTGTTTTCATAACGGAGTCGGGTACGGGGCAGAGATGAAAGGGAGGCTTTAAGTGAACGTTGATACTTGTCTGACCTCCGTGTTACTCCTTGAGTGGTTACCGCAGTTTGAGCTCGATAGTGGTTTAGGCCATAATCATCTGGATTCCTGTGGCTTGATGTACTAAAGTGAGCTTTAAGTTCTTTTCTTCGAGCGTCGTGGTGGTGTGTCGGAGAAATAGCATGTCTTTTAAGTGGGTCTCGCCTTGCATGTGGATCGCTTTCTGCTGTCAAGGATTTCACTTCCGTAAGAAGAAACCCTGATCTCTTTAATTCGTCTGTTGTTTGACGGGGCAAATCCTGGATTGCAGTTGCATAAATATGTAGGGCTCAATCCACTTAAAGTCTTCAGATTTCAATTTTGTTAGACCAGTCATCGACGCTGTCATTTTCAAGACCGTTCTTCGATTCAGAATCATGTATTTGTCATGAGAGGAGATTTGCTCGATTTTAAACAGGCGGGTATCTTGGCTTCTAGGATTGGCCCGTTCTCTCTGTTTTTCTGACTTGTCATACCTGAGGCGACGAGGACTCGGCGACCTGAAAGGGTTGATCCATTTAGAGTGCCTGGATGGATGTTTAGATGGATTGGTCCCTAGAGCTTGTGGAGAAACCGTGTCTGGCAGCTTTAGGACCGAAGGACCCATCTGGGATTGCAAGTTAGATGCTGACCTAGAAGAGAAAATAGTAGGTGTCGCAGATTCTTCGTTCTTTTTGGTTTTTGGAAGCTGTACTCGATGGAAAGGTGTAGAGGGTGAAGAAGTCGAACTCAAGTCCAATCCAGCGTGAGCAACCACAGGAGTGAGTTAGATCAGTTATGTCAAATGTCTTAGGCGATCTCACGTCAGGAGTTGTAGCCACTTTATTGAGCTCAGATACCAAAGCACTGAGGTCAGATTCGTTAGTTGACAGATCCTCCTGGTCTTGTCCCACACAGTCTTTTTTAGCCAGTTTCAATGTTCTTTTTTCCCTTGTCATCTGAGTTCTGGTTAATATTTTTTGTTGGCTTAGCAGCAGTTATAGCTGTAGGCGCAGTTGGAGAGGCCACTGGTTTTGCTTTGCTTTGAAATATTGGAGCAATTTTATCATGATGTGTGACCACAGAGGTCTGTGTCGATGTAGAAACAACCGCAATGGTGCATCTGCTTGAGCAGGTGCACAAAACTGGTGTGGGGAGATTAGAGCCTGACCCAGGCTTGTTTGTATCCAGGATGTCATGTTTTGGATCTGTCGCTGAGATGTATCCTTCCAAGAATGAAAGTTTGGCTTGGATGTTGGCTAAAATTGCCGTATGATCTCTTGAAGTATCACTTAGTGTTTCATAGAGTTTACAAAAGGGTGCCATGCCTATCGTTATTGCCGACATAATCGTTGTCAAGTCTTTCCTGGCGTTCGGAGGGTCTTTGTGGACTGGTGAGGGTGTGGCGTTTGGCCTCATTGTTTTCCCGAAGGCATCTCTTGTCTCAACCAGTCCAGGATTAGCTATTGAATGGCGACGTCTCGCTGCCTGTTCTTGCGGTGATGAGGCATCTGCAGGTGTATTTAGGTGAGCCTTCGTCCAGAGGTCTGTACTCAGGCGTTTATGGATCAGGTAAGATTTGGGTTGTAAAAGCTCCAGAATGTCTGATACCCCGTTTTGAGTTTGCCTGGCCTGCGGAGATGGAGTTAGGGGAATGGTCCTGGCCTCGATGAGTGATAATGTTGGAGACATCACCACTGGTCTTATAGGAGAACTGTTCCCTGGGCCTAAGCACGAGTCAGGTGGGTGAGTTGAAGTAGTAGAAACTAGATCTGAAGCTGAAGTAGGGACAGTTGGCGTAGCCGTGCCCTGGGAAACCACAGGATGTTTTACGACTGGCAACCCAGGGGGAAGGCTGGCCTCGGAGACAGGAATTGTTTTTCTACATTTAGAAGCTGGAGGTATTGATTCCAGAGATTCCAAAATTTCTGCATCTGACAGTTCCAAAACGTTCGCTTGTTTTCTTATAACTTGGTGTTTGAAGAATTTGAATAAGGCATTTGACAACACTGGGGTAGGAAGACTCTTAATTCCTGCGGCTCTTTTTTTGGGTCCTAATGTGGTATCAATCAGCTTCGGCAGTCTGCTGTACTTTCCTTTGCCAGCTGGTTGCGGAAATTGTGAGTTGGATACCATCGGCCGTTTCTTGCTGCTGCCTTTTGTGATGGGGTTAGTTAAAAGGTAGCTATCCTTTGTTTTTATGGACCAGTTTTTTCCAATTAGGATGTAATTTAGATTTTAAGTTTGTGTTTGGAGAAAGTCCAGAAAGACTGTCGGCGTCGTGATCTAGAGCGTCCTCAGAAGTACCAGATACATGGACGTTCAAAATTGGCAGAGGTGGCTGACTAGAATCAATCTGATAGTCATCTGCAAATGATGGCACATGATTTCGTGTGAAGCACCCTTCATTGGAATTAACAGTTAAGTCTTGCGGAGCTGTGTGCAACATAGCAGTAACAATCCAAGGGGTGGCTGTAGGCAGGTTGGGGGCCCGCAAGTCGCCCAGGATGGACGAAGTCACTGGCTTTATCGTGGACGGATCATCAGACAGAAGCAATGGCTCAAGAGGACTTGCCAAACGTTGGGCTGAGCAGAGTGGTAGGCTAGCAGATGGCAGATGGTGGGTGGGCCGTACAGGGCCGTTTGCCTGGGCCGCCACCCTCCGGTCGTCTGGCGGGCATCCTTCGATCCCCGCACAGAACGAAACCCTCGCCAAGGCAGAAACGGGGTGGATGGCGTTGGGCAATGGGCCTGAGGTCCCCTCTACAAACTGATCAGCGAGTGTCGAGAGGGCTGGAAAGTCATCGCCCAAGACAGTAGATAGTAAAGGCTGTGTCACTTTTGAGCAAGCAATAGATGTCATGCAGGTTAGAATGCCCTGCGGCACAGTGCCGAGGATCGCTGGATTCCCCGGATTACTGCTAGTTTAGAAGTGGGGAAAGGGCGTGGGGTGGAAAGGTCGGTGGTTTAGCCTGTACTCCTGCAGAGTAGTAGTCAATATGTCACATTTGCACTCCTGCAGCTCCACCCTCATGCCATGGAAAAGGACTTTGCAGTTGCCCTAACAATGGGAACCTCTGTTGCAGCCTCTGCATGTCCGGCAATGGAAAACGGAAAGTGGCAAAAACATTTTTTAAAAAGGGACTTGCATTGTTTGGAGATTACCTGGAGAACAAAGTTGGGAAAGGAGCAACCCAGCCATCCTAGCTATAGGGCAGGAGTGGGCAAGCAGCTTTTTAAAGGGTAATGTCAAGATCCATTGACTAGGTGCAAGCCTTGCTTCCTGGTGATCAACTTGAAGGTGGTAGTTTTTATTCCAGAAGACTGCTTTAAAAATGTGGACTCTTCAGCAGATTGTATCCCTCAGCCCTGCTGCAGACACGTTGGCATTCCAGGAGCTGTGATGCTAGTCTTCATGTCCCTATTCACCCTTCGGGTTCCAATCTCAGATTTGCAATAGGGTGTACCCATTTCCAGTTTTCAGCTCTTCTTTTGGCCTATGTTTTATGCAATGTGGCTTCATCCAAGACTTGGTTCAGTTCGTGGGGAAGCTTCATGAAGATGGGGATAGGAGCCTTTCCTATTTGGATGACTGGGTGGTCGGGAAGACCTAATTTGGAGGCAGAATTAAGTGTGACTAGAAATCGTCGTGGCTGGGTCCGACTTACATTTCAATTCATCTGTGCCACCTTCTGCACAAACAAAGGTTTGATGTACCTCCCACAAGATCAAGCTCTCTCACGCAGGAAGGAGTCAAGGAAGTTATACCCATCCCCCTGGGCACCTGCCAGGTTGTGGCTGTGAGTGCATGGGTTGATGGTGCCATTTTGCTACTACTGCCCAGGACTCACCTTCACCTGCACCTATGATGGCCCATCTTCACAGGCACCCAAACCCTTGCAAACATGATTGAGGCTCAAAGTCCCATGTACAGTCATTTATCTCAGCTACAATGGTGGTAGGTCTGGCAAACCTCGAGGGGCTTCCCCCTCCCACTGAGTTCCTCTGGAGATGGTGATCACCATTCATGCCAGCTCAGTGGACTGGGGTGCCTCCCAAGAGCAGAGATCCTCTCAGGGTCGTTGGTCAAGCTGGGCTAGGACCAAGTCCTCTAAACTGGATTAGAGTTATCAAGCTAAGCTTCTTCGTCCTGAAACGCCAGCGGCACGATGTCCTGGTCAGAAGTCACAGCACCTACGCCCTTTCTTACATCAATAGGGAAGGACAGGGTCCATGGCCATGGACAAATCACCTACACCATGTTTGTGAGCTAAGACTAATAACTTACCACGAGGGGTGTCACGGTATTGGTTTTATGGCGGTATGAGAACCTTCTTGCCAAATGACGGTATATCAAGGTTATCGTGGTATAGCAGGTGGAGTTAACTCATCTTAAATATTTTCTTTAAAAGGTCATAAATTGTTAGCATTTTGAAACGTCTCTGCACATTTTTAGATGATCCTCCAGGAATCGAAGGCGGCTGCAGATTTGGTCTTTCATGGCAGTGACAGTGGAAGTGTTAAAATGCACATTTTGAGCAATGAGTCTGCTGCTCAGTCACAGGTCATCGCTTTGAAAATAGGCCTGCATTATTTTGGAACCACATGGCATGGGCATCATGACCCCTCACTGCGATCAGTCATAAAAGTTTGTTTTGATAACACTTTATCCCATTAAAGGGAGAAAAGTCACTCATGTGAGGTCTGAAAGCCCACGTCATTGTGTTTCTTTTGTCAAAATGCCATTGCCAACACAGACTCACCGAAAGGTTGCATATTGATCAAATCACTATAGCTTGTTTACCATCTGCCTGGTGTATTATAAAAAGGTCTGATGTTGGAGTCACCACTGACCATGTAATCCTAACATGACAGCGTTCAGTGGGCGCTGTTGATTCTTCCAATACATGTTCATTTACCTTCTTAAAGATAGTGGCACAAAAAGTTTTTGAAATTGACTAAATTATAATACATATCGGCATAAATATGGCCTGGACCACCACCTCACCACAGCCCCATTATTACCATTTTCCCCAGGTCTGAGCGCATTAGGACTCTTGTCATGCGAGTTGATGTGGAGGAATGCTTTCATGGGTGGCGTCACAAATTGAGGATAGACCTGAGAAGGGAGTAGTTTCTTACCTGTAACTCCATTTCTCCAGCATTGGTATCTTTCATGGATTCACATGCTTAGAATATTCCCCGTCGTCAGACTGGGAACCCTCGGTACACATATATATAGTCATTTCCAATAGGAAAAACTTCTGCCCTATCCCCGTCTGCGTCCTCTACGGGGCCGCCCACGTACGCCCCGTTGGACGTGATGGTATATAAGCCCCGCCCCCGCGGGTCCCTTCAGATTTCGACCCCTCCAAGATAACGGGGGGAAAACTTGCTTACATACCAATCTTCCACATTGCAGTCCGGGGAGGCCGGAGGGCGCATGTGAATCCATGAAAGATACCAATGCTGGAGAAATGGAGTTACAGGTAAGAAACTACTCCCTTCTCCAGCATTGGATCTTTCATGGATTCACATGCTTAGAATAGATTGTAAAGCAGTAACATCAAGAAGGAGGTGAGAGTGCAATGTAACTTACATTCGTAGAGACACCCCCAAACACTACCGTTTATTCCATGTATGTAAGCAAGAACTTATTATACTGATACGAAACGGATTTTCGCCATACAATGCTATGTCATATGACTCAGTATGCACCCCTTGCGCACATATCTACCCAACCACTTATGTTTAGGTCAATAAACTATGCACATTCATGTATACACTCTGAAAAACCAGCTGAGGCCAAATAATAATAGGCAGCATTCTACTTGAAACTTTGGCTTACCTCATTGAAAAAGGTGGCGAAGCACTGCCCTTCCCATTTGTACCTCATCCGCGTGCTGCTTTTCCAGGCAGTAGTGGCGCGTAAACGTGTGCGGAACAGACCATGCCGCCGCCTGGCAGATGTCCGTCAGCGGAATTCCTGCCCATAGAGCCACGGAGGAAGATGTCGATCTCGTGGAATGGGCTCTGGGACGATGTAGTAGAGGTCTCCCGGCCTTGGAATGACACAGGGTAATCGCCGAGGAGACCCAGCGAGCCAGACCTTGTTTGGAGATAGCCTTACCCCTAGCCGAGGGGCCGTAGGCGACGAATAGCTGTCTGGTGGTTCTGATATCTTGCGTTTTTTGTAGGTAAAATTTTAGTGCCCTTTTGACGTCCAGAGTGTGAAGAGCCTTCTCCGCCGTCGACGAAGGAGATGCAAAGAAAGTAGGGAGTACCAGGGTCGAGTGCTTATGATAGACCGACGGTACTTTTGGGATGAATGAAGGGTTAGTTGATAAAATAACTTTGTCCTTAAAGAACCTCAGATATGGAGGGTCTATGACCAGTGCCTGTAGTTCCGACATTCTTCTAGCCGAAGTGATGGCAACTAGGAACGCGAGTTTCCAAGATAGAAATTGTAGAGATGAAGAGGACATTGGCTCAAAGGGAGGCTTCATTAAGGCAGCTAGAACCGTGTTCAGACTCCACGACGGTGGGAACCGTTTTTCCGGAGGGAAGGTTCTAAACAGACCCTTCATGAAATGCTTCACTAGCCTGTCACTGAATAGTGGAGGGGACTGTCTTCTTCTGGTAAATCTCGAAACAGCCGCCAGGTGTACTTTGATTGACGATGATGACAGTCCGCTTTCCGCAAGATGAAGAAGATACGGGAGGATTTGCTCCGGAGTTACTTCCAAAGGTTGTATATTTTGTTGCGTTTGACACCATATACAAAACCTTTTCCATTTGCTTACATATGATTTGTTAGTGGACGGGGCTCTGGCCGCCTGCAGAATCCTTCGGCAATCAGTCGAGACTTTTAGGTTCCCGAACTCCGAGAAGTCAGGAGCCATGCAGTTAAGTTCAGGCTGTCCGGATTGTGGTGCCACACGGTCTCCTCGTCCCTGGACAGGAGGTTCGGTACTTTCCTGAATGGTATCGGCTGATCCAGCGACAGATGAAGGAGGTCTGAGAACCATGGTTGCCTCGGCCAGCGCGGGGCCACTAGGATGACCCGGCAATTGTACCTGTGGATCCCCTGGATCGTCCTCCGTATGAGGGGAAATGGAGGGAAGGCGTAGAGGAACTTGCCTGTCCACGGAAACGAGAACGCTTCCCCCAGGGAGTCTGTTTGGGGCCATCTGCTCGCGAACTGAGCACATTTCCGGTTTCTTTCCGTGGCGAAGAGATCGATCGACGGGGTCCCCCATCTTTCGAAGATTTCCCCGAGTTGAGTGGAGTCCAGCTCCCACTCGTGTATTTGTGACATAGTCCTGCTCAGGGAATCCGCCTGTAAGTTCTTCGCTCCCGGTAGGTGGTATGCTACTAGGGAGATGTGGTGTTTTAAAGCCCAATGCCATATCTTTTGAGCTTCCTTCGAGAGGGTCCTGGATCTGGTGCCACCCTGTTTTATCAGGTAGAACATAGCTGTCGTATTGTCCGTGAGCACTCTTACTTTTGACCCCTTGATGTGTGGGAGGAAAGATTTCAGGGCCCATCTCACCGCTCTTAGCTCCAGGACGTTGATATGTAGGCGAGATTCGGTCGACGACCACCTGCCTTGGGTTTGGTGACGTGACATGTGTGCTCCCCAGCCCGACAGAGAGGCGTCTGTAATGATGGTGTTCTGAAATTCCGGCTCCTGCAAGGGGACCCCTCTGTCCAGGTTGCGCGCCACTTTCCACCATCGGATGGCTTTGATAACTCGTTCGTCGTCGACTATTATCTTGTCCGACCAGCGGCCTGTGGCCTGCTTCCATCTGTCTGATAGGAACTCCTGTAGAGGTCTCATGAACAACCGGCAGTTCGCGACTAGGTGGATGCACGATGCCATGGAGCCGAGGAGAGCCGCATATTTTCTTACTGACAACCTTCTCTGTAAACGAAGTTGGCTTGTCAGGTGTTTGATTTTCAACAACCTTTCCCGGGATGGTTTCACTAGTCCCGTGTGGGTGTCGAATTGAGCACCTAGGAACTTCAAGCTCTTCGAGGGCTTTAGTGAAGACTTTTCGTAGTTCACTGCAAATCCCAGACGCTGTAGCAGTCGCAAGGTGGTCAATAGGCTGTCGTTGGTCGACGCTGGGGAGGATCCCCTCACGAGCCAGTCGTCGAGGTACGGGTAAACGTGATGCCCTTCCTTCCGCAGCCAGGCTGCTACGGGTGCTAGGCACTTTGTAAAGGTTCTTGGGGAGGACTTCAGGCCGAAAGGGAGCACAGTAAATTGGTAGTGTGTTTGGCCGACTAGGAACCTCAGGAACCTCCTGTGGTGAGTGCGCACCGGAATGTGAAAATACGCATCTTGGAGGTCCAGAGACGCTAGGAAATCGTTCTTTTGGACCGATCTGATTACCTCCTGTAGAGTAAGCATCTTGAACTTTTGACTCAGCAGGGTTTTGTTGAGGTCCCGTAGGTCGAGGATGGGGCGCCACTTCCCGTTTGGTTTCTTTACTACGAAGCAGCGTGAGTAAACCCCTAAGCCTCTCTGTGAAGCAGGTACTAACTCGATGGCACCTTTTTTTAGCATGAGCGCAACCTCTCGACGCAAGACGCTTAGGTGTGGTTGAGACAGGCGTATCGGTGGACGTCTTGGAGGTCTGGATTTGAATCTTAGGGAATGTCCCAGTCTCACCGTGTCCAGAACCCACCGATCTGTCGTAATTGACTCCCATTCCTCGACGCAACTTGACACTCTCCCTCCTAGAACGTCATTGTTGATCTTTTTGTTTTCCCGTCGACGACGAGTAAGTGGGACGTCTCAGAGGCCTGGAAATTTCTGCGTCGGGTCGAGGACTGTGAGGCGCGTCTATAGCCTTGGGACGGATATGAAGACCTCCCGAATGCTCTATCCCTGGATCCCGCAAATCGTGCGTTTCCCGTAGCTCCTCTAAAGGGGCGAAAGGAACGAAAGGGCTTACTGCTTTGGAGAGAGCCCAGCGAGCGCGCCGTCTCAGAGTCCTCCTTCATTCCTTTCAAGGCCTCATCCACCTTTTCGCCAAACAGGTGGTCACCTTCGAAAGGCATGTCGACGACCTTATATTGCACCTCGGGTCTAAAGTTGGTGCATTTGAGCCAGGCCTGGCGTCGTAGAACCACTCCATTGTTAATTTGTTTGAACCCCGAGTCTGCCAGGTCCACCGCTATATTGATAGCATGGTTCGAGGCTTCTTCTCCTTCACGAACCAGGGACATAGCTGATTTTCTGTGTTCTTCGGGGAGGTGGTCCAAAATGGGTGCCAGTCTGTGCCACATCTCCCTGTCATACCTGGCCATGATTGCCAGGGAGTTCGCTGCTTTCACTGTTGACGCTCCCACTGACAGGATCTTCTTACCGAAAGCGTCTTGGCGTCTAGCTTCGGAGTCCGGCGGGGTAGAGCACTTATGCTGGGCCTTTGCCTTTCTCGTCGCCGCCGCCGATACCACCGAGTCAGGCGTGGGTTGCGCAGAGAGGCATTTTGGCGTCGAATCTGGAACTTTAAATTTTTTCTCTACGCGGCCTTTGACCGCAGGTTCCGAGAATGGATGCCGCATGGTTTGGACGCCCTCTTTCCATACGTGGTCCAGTATCGGTATCGAAAAAACGGAACGCCTATTCTTGCCCATGTGGTCAAAGAGGAAGCAGTCCTTCTTTTCTTCTTGTTGGGTCAAACCGAACTCCTTGCAGGCTTTTTCCATCATGGAATGGAAGGCCCCTATGTCATCCGGTGGAGATGGGTGAATGGGACTTTTCGGAGGATCCACCTCCACATCCGAAACCCATGACGGGTCTCTCGACGGCGAGAGGGAGATATTAGAAGCTGACCCCTGTTCAGAGAGGGAGTCCGAGAGCTCACCTTCTTCCTGTACTGTTGGAGCAGTTGGGCCCACGACCGATCTAGTCGGGCGGTGTGAAGGTCCGGGCTCGTCGACGAGGGGAGTCGTCGGAACAGGCGGGAGCCTTTCGTCCAGGGACTTCAAGAGCGAGTGTAAGGAGGAAAGTACCTCCATGGAGAGAGTAGCCTGGGCGTTTGGAGGCTGGGTGAAAACTTGAGAGCAGGTTGCACCAGAAGGAAATCTGGGCCGTAGCCCCAGGTCTTCCGGGCTCACTATTCTGAAGCCGTCGTCTTCTTTGGAGGCGATCGAAACTGGCTGTTCTTGTAGCAGTGTGTCGGGTAGCCCCATGTCGAACGTTTCTGGCCTCCAGGCCTGGAACTCCGTCGACGAGGGAATCGTCGTCGACGATGAGCCCGTTTGAAAGGCGGGGGACTGTGACGGAGTGGGCACTTGGATCGTCGCCGTCGTCGTCGTCGACGGAAGGCCTGCAGGTGGCTTAGGCGGTCCCGCCTTCGCGGAGCTCTCCCTGTGTTTATCCGCCTCTCTACTCGTAGCTGATCTTCTCTGATCGCTCGAGGAGGATTTTGGCCTGTCCTTGTCTTTCTTCGACGAAGAAGAAGAGGAAGATGATTTCTTCGTCGATTCTTTCGATGAGGCCTTAGAGGAATGACTTCGAGGCACGTCCTTCCCCGTAGGTCGTGATTTTTTGGCCGGAGGTTCCGACGGATGTGAGCGTCGGGAGGCTTCTGATGTTTTCGCTGAGGCGATACTGCGCACCGATCCTACCTCCGACTGAGGGTACGCTCCAGCGCCGTCGTTCAGCCACGAGACCAGTCGCCGATTCCGGTCCTTCAGGGTTTTTTGGGAAAACCCCTTGCAGATATCACATTGGTCCGCCGAGTGGTGGGGGTGAAGGCAGTAGATGCAGTCAAGATGGCCATCCCCTTCATAAACCTTCTTTAGACCGCACGTGGCACACGGGCGGAAAAGAGGCTTACCCGACATTATTGCCCGATTAACTAACAAAACTCGTAGGAGTTGGAAGCGGACCAAACAGACCAACTCGCAGGAGTTAGAAACAATCGATAAGTATTTGAAGAAAATACACGAGGAGATCCCACTATCTTTGGAGACGGTTGAAATCTGAAGGGACCCGCGGGGGCGGGGCTTATATACCATCACGTCCAACGGGGCGTACGTGGGCGGCCCCGTAGAGGACGCAGACGGGGATAGGGCAGAAGTTTTTCCTATTGGAAATGACTATATATATGTGTACCGAGGGTTCCCAGTCTGACGACGGGGAATATTCTAAGCATGTGAATCCATGAAAGATCCAATGCTGGAGAAATCGCTCACCCCAATTGCTCTGGATACTTCAAATTGAATGTAGAATCTGTCCTGCCTGCTTGAGTCCAGTGCCATATGCAGAAGGCAGGTGAAAGATCAAGCAAAGCAACAACTCTAGTGCCGATGTGCAAATCTACATGGAGGATAGTGGGGGGGCAGTTTATATGCTAGCACAAAGCAGTGATGGGCCAAGTGTTCATGCAGTCTACAGAGCTAACCTTTGAATTCTGGGATGTGTAGCTCACCATCTTTCAAATTGGTGGGAAAACTACAAAATCGGCTGATCTTTAACCCAAATCTAATGATCACAGAGAAAGAGCCATCACAGCATCAAAGCTGCGTTTACCAATGTGGCCTTACTTTCCCTATGGTCTTGTCTGCCAAACGAGGCCCCCTTGGCAGACGCCACATCCCACAGTGCAAGATCCAGTCTGCGCAGCACTTGCTTACTGCAGCCTTTCCAAATAAGATTTAAAGCTCACTTAATAGCTGCAGGCCCTAAAACTGTATAAACAACGTGACGGTTATTAGTAAGTTGTTCACGGTATATCGTTACACCCCTACTTACCACTGTACAGATCACATTCATGGGGTGTACAAATCACTGGTAACCTCTGTGCCAATCCTTCCCCTCAGAGTGGCACAGATCTCCAGCAGTCTTCACTCCGATACCCCAGAACTTAAGCATACGAAAAGCAAAAAGGTTTGCTTCAGCCAAGAATGCACTACCCTTTTTGGTTTAGTATTCAGGGCACACAGCTCTCAGGGGATGGATGCTCAGCCCTCCATTGAGCTGGAGACGCCTTTCATCCATTCCCTCTAATCTCCCTCAGACTGATGAAGCTCACAAAGAGCAGCCAATAAGTGCTCTTGTTGCCCCTGTCATTGCCCTGGGAGGCTCGTTTTCCGCATACGGTCCATCTAGCAGGCCAGTCACCATTGAGACTTCAGCCCCAGGTACCACCTCAGTTCTGGGTCCAGAAAGCTCTCTGCTGCTGAGCAATTGGCATTGGTTGCCTTGTCTGTTGAGCAGGAGAGGTTGTTAAGGCAAGGGATTCAGGATGAGGCTGCTATGTTCTTGCAAACTCTCAGTAGCTGGCTTCTCTGAAATCTACTGGAGTTTGGGGTTGCCAGCTTCAGTTTCTTCAGGAGGGCTTTGATGTTTGGTAGGCACAGCAGATGGCACCCCGGGCTTCAAGACCCTTGGGAGATAGGATATGGTACCAGGCACTCCCAGTCATATGCAGAATTTTGAATGAAAAGCTTTTCATTCGACCTAGGGGCCGTTCCATGGTCCCAGCCTAGGACCTTCTGATGCTATGGGCTCCAATGCCAACCATCCCCGTCCCTCCAGTCCCCCCTCCCACTCTCGAGCCCTTAGCACCTGTGGACTTTACGTTCCTGGACATGACATGGATAACAGTAATTCTAGTGGCCATCATCTCAGCACAGCAGATTGGGGTGTTGCACGTCTGCACAGTCACAAAAACAAAAATGGCGGTGGTGTATCAAGGCACACGCGCAACACCCGGGATGAACCCACGACAAGGAAAACTGCACAGCCATTAAGGGAGGCTACACAGCAATGGATTTTGCATAATGCTATTACTTGTGAACATGAACCATTGGTCCAAGCATGAGAAATTGGGTAGTTTTACATATTCCTATATCTGATCACATTTAGGCAATAATGATGACAGAGATGACTCCTAATGGGATCTAATCCAATACTTCAAGCATCTAGTAAAGACCAACACAATGAGGTTATTTACCCTACGAGCGTGTGCCAAACACAGCTAAGGCAGTATACGGACCTCTTTAACACTCAATAATTATAAACAATAGGGGCATCATAGCTCATTGATTTCATTGTCTATTCTTCACAGAAAATATATTTGGGTGATTCATCTTGCACTAAAATAGGAACTATTTTAGAGACTTTTTCGAGGAATCATTCCACATAACCTTCACGCCTGATATTAGTAAGATAATATTTCGCTGGAACCACCAGCATTATGCAACAACTGTTGGAGGCCACACAGCAATTTCAGATCCCGCTCTATTTCTCTTTAATCGTTAGGTTCTATACAATTAGCATTGAGAATTAAGGGCGAGTCTTTACCATTCCTTATACACTATTACACCATTGGGTGATGGTGCACATATTGGTGATTGGCCCATTAGGCATAGATGACGCATCTAATGTGCACTAGTGATGGGACAACATAACTCCCATCTCTATGGATATAACTCCCATCTCTATGGATTTCAACACTGACATTTCAAATACTTACCGAATGATATGCACAACATCACGGTTGATAGAAACCAAAGCTGAACCAACCCACGGAATAAATAAAATTAAAAAACCCTCCTCAATTTTTAAGAAACCCCACATATCACTTGCTCCTCCACCTGCACGTTACATTATTAACATGTTTGTGATATTTCCCTTCTCTGAGATCTAGAAACTACAATATGGCAATTCATGCCTAACCCTTTCAATCACAAATGTTAACAAATGACGCAACAAGGATATCCAAGTTTGGATGGGATTAATTTATAGTGTTCCCCGACACTTCACAAGTACACTATATCTTTCCTGGGTTAGTCTCCAGAGGACCTTTTTACTTTCTTCATCCCCTCCTTCTCCTCGCTTTCTGTCTCCTAGGCCAGGGTCTCTACCCTTCCATTCTCCACCACCTTTGGGGCACATCCTCTTCTCTGTTTAGGGCCTCTGCCATTTCACTTGTGTCGGGGCATTTGCCCCTTCCTGCTCTACCTTGGTCAGAGCCTTCATCTTCACCCTTCGCTTCTTCTGCCTTCTTCTTAACACTAGGGCTGTAGCCAGGTCTCCATTCACCTCCTGCTGTAACGCTCACCTGGTATCCACGGGGACGTCACTCAGCCTGTTCTGACCTCTTACGACCTCAAACCCTTCCCTGGAGGCTATTCAACTGGAGACTGGGCCTGAAACACAGGATTGGTAGAGTTTAACTCCCTATTGTCTCTGTGTGCTTGAACACCTTCCCCGGGGTCCAACCCTTCCCTTTGATCCACAGCTCACCTTGTTTTCTTGGATAGTGTGCTCTCCGTCCTGCTTTCAGCGCAGGGGCGCGTTGATTGATGTGGGCTCGTTGCTGCCTAGTTACTTTACTGGCAAGAGTCCGACAGGTAAGTATAATGAGTCTTTTGAACAGTTCTCTAACGTAGTTCCTTTCCTTCCTTAGATGATGGCCGGCGTCCGGAGATGGCGGCGTGCTGCTGAGATGAGTAGTGCTGAAGGTGGGAGCCCGATGCGCGATGCACCCCTTTCGTATTTGCATTGAACTGAGTTCTTTTAGGTGCCGTGACGTTTTCAGTGTGGATGCCGGTTATGAAGAACAAATGCGGTGGGTAAGTGCGGTATGCGGCGCCTCTAGATGTAGTTGGGTGTCCTGACCCACGTTTGGACTATTATGCTGCAACATTTGGTGCTGTGGGCTTAGGAAATCCAAGATGGCGGAAAAGCCCACATTTGCGCCAGAATCCAGGAGAACCGTGCAGTTTTGTGCACACCAAAATGGTCCCCTGACATGCCACCCACCAGTGCAAAGAAAGATGGTTCTGTTCAAAATCCGTTTTATTAATGTAAAAAATTGCTAAGATCATGGGCCCGAAACCACCAAACAAAAATCCAACTATGTTTGAGTGTTTTACTTTACTCTACTACAGATCCAAATCAATGCCATGTCAAGCAAGGATCATATACTATCAAGTAAAATCCTTTCCTTTTGAAATGTATTAATTCAAGACAGCTGTCAAAAATAGGTGCAGTACCAGCATTGGACACTGACCGGCGCTCTATAAATCCTGACAGGAGAGCTGTCTTGCAGAACTGTGCAGTGAACAGAAGGTGGTCTTATGTAATTAGAAGTTCAAAAGACATGCCTTTCCTGAGAACTCTTAGCACCCCAGAGACCCACACCAGGAGGCAGGATATCCCATGGCCCTGTTGATTGAGAGGCAGGACTGCAGCATGCTGGACCCAACACAATAGACCCTTTCAATTGAATGGAGTATGCTGATTTTGGGTGTGGACTGTAAACAGAGCTCTGCCTGAAAGGAGAGACATGTGATCCCTGACTCCCCCAGTTCCTAGGGGCGGGCCAGACAGGACTGTGGATTCATATTGCAGCAAATATATGTTTAAGTTAAATGCTTCTAAAACCTTGTATTAAGATCACAGAAATGTACAATTTGGGGATCCTGAAAATGAAAAATGCCCTCACGATTTGAGCCCAAATTCCACTTTGTACGGTGTTCTGGGAATCGAACCCCGCTATTTATTAATATTGCAGACACTGTGTTTAGGATAGAGACACAGTAATTTCCAGTAATATGCTCAGGGAAGGGGTGCAGGTCTGTGTACATTTTGAGGAAAAACCAATATGGCGAAAGTCACTAAAAAGCACAAAATGTTGCCATTTGTGAACCCAGGCTCTGAGGGGGATCAGAGTTGGGCGCGAGAGTGTATCTTAAATTAATCTGTGAAACGTGTATGTAATTTCAATGACGTGTTTATCTGGGAAACCTGTTAGTTATGAAAAATTAATTTTCTAAGTAACAGCAAAGGGGCGTTTCTTCAATAGCCTAAGACTCTGACTCACTCTGACACTATCCCTTCTCAAATCAGGTCACAGAGAGTCCTTGACCTATCAAATCATGAGAGGGTTGGGCATGAATGAGCCGACCCACCCACTTTCAAAACACATAAAAAGAGACTGCTTGGACAGGCAAGACATTCATTTTTCCATTTTCATACGGAGCATTTTGCCGGACCACACAACATCTAGAAGGAACATCCAGAACTTAGACTCCAGATAGACTAAGAACTTAAAGCAAAGGCCTAACCCACAAGCTGAGAACTCTTCTCAGCAGGCCTTCAGAATCCAGCAATCCAACCAAACTATTCTACAGCCGGGCGAGCTGTTGGATTCTTTGCCAAGAACTTTTGCCAGAACCGGTAGCAGACCCAGAAAGCAGTGCTGTATCCAGAATCCACTTGATCCAGACCAGCAGAATCACAGACCAGACCGCTGTGAAGTGCAGAGCAGAGCTGACCCAGAGAGCTGTGACTTCAGAACCACTCGCCCGGAGTCCAACCTGCTGACCAGACCCTGACGGCCTATTTCAAATTCATAGTGCGAGTACTCAGCCAGAACTGTACAAAACCAATCTCTTTGCTTAAATTAATCTGATTCAAAACATTTGAACCTGTCCAGAACTGCATCATAGGAATTGTGTGTCATTTTGCCATTTTGAATCATTATTTCATTTCTGAAAAACTACCTTCATATAATCGTCTGTATCTTTAGAATCGTAGGTGCTAGGAACGTGGTTTAACTTTCATCTTAAAGCTGATATTCTAAGCTTTCCAACAAGCCTATAACCGACTTACTACTCCTTATAGTTCGTCCGCAATCGTGATCGACGCACTCGGAAAAAAGTGCAGCGAATTGACAGTTTGCTTCATTTCAACCACGTGTAAAAATATCTGTCTTTTGCTTCCATTACTGAATCCCATTTTCAACCGGATAATCATCCCTGAATCATTGGTAGGGCTGACCTGAACTGATTTAAAGTATCTGTCACTCACCCTGAACCTCTAGAGGGAATTAAAGTATTTTCAGCATATTTTTCACTTCATTGCCACCACATTTAAAAGGATCTTGCCTGTTTTAAAATCATACCCGTTTTCCTCTAAGCTCGCTGGGGGGGACTGGAAATTTGTATTGCATTTTGTATTCCTGAGAATTGTGTGCTCTCCTTCCATCTCCTTATCTTGCATAGGGGGGGGGGGGAAATTGTCAAAGAAAAAGTGATCATATTATCTTTTGTTGAAATCATATCAAGTTTATTCTGTGCTGCATTTTTTCCTCATTGCTTTCCTTGAAGCCATAAAAGTATTTTCTGCTACCTTATCCTTCCTATACTAACTCCTCATTGATTGTAAAGTGTGCTAGTGTCAGATTATCTATTGTCGATCAACATTATATTCATATGCCTAAGTGTGATATCAAATATTTGTTTATTCATAAAAGTGTGATATATATATATATATTTTTTATATACGGTTTTTACAAACCTTTAAAAAAAAAACAAATCAAACACAAGAGACAGAAAAGAACAGTACACGCACTGAAACACTGTCCAAATTGAGTAAAAAGTTCATCAAGACATCCCAGCCTCTCCGAAATGTCGCAGTTTATAGTAACGATCCTAAAGGACATCCACCAGAACTTATTGAGCTTGATCCAACGAGAGTGACTTAGGGTCTTTGGAGGTTGGCAAACAGTTTACAGTTATTTGAGTAGAAGTTCCGGATTCTTTTAGCCTTAATTCCAGGTCCTTAAGAAACACCACTAAGGCAAACTTAAGTTTTTGGTCTGTTTCCTCAAACATCCGATGCCACCAATCGTCCGCACTTAGTGTATAGAATTTCTCAAATATCGACCCAAAGGCCCGGGATCTCAAAGTACGTAGATATGGGCAAAACAGCGTTAGATGTTTCAGTGTTTCATAATCCAATTTGCAAAAACGACAGTATGAGATCGTTCTCCCATTAAGTAGATCTTGGCGTTCTTTAGTGTTTATTAGATTCAGTCTGAATCTCAAGTATAAAGATCTTGAAAGTGCATCCGGAAATTTGGCTAGGTAGTCCTGTAAGTTGCCATATTCCCTCGCTTCTCCCATTTAATTTTTCCAATAAATCCTTTAAATTGCAAAACAAACCTACTTCTTGGCTCAGTGAGATCAGGGGGATTCATAGAGAGGGGTGTTAAACAAGGGTTTATCATCCAGGGTATAACTTGCTATAAAGATATATAAATAAGGGCTTCCCTTGGGCGTCCCAGACAAGGCACTGACTTAGTGGGATTGCTTGATTGGAGTCACTTAACAATGTTTCCACGCTAACCTGGAGTGCCTTTTCCCCCTCTTGCAGATTGATGAGAAGTTCCGGAGACAGAGTTCCCCCAGAGTGGCTGCGATTCAGGTAAGCGTTTGAAGCTTGTACAGTTTTTAAAAATAAGTGAAGATTTGCAGAATGCTTACTAATGCCTTTTTTCTGTTCTTTTCCCTTTTCCTTGGGAATGACACCGCCAAAGATGCCTCCAGAACAGAAGGAGCGATGAATGATGGGCAGAAGCGCTGCAAGTTAAGGCTGTTCCTAACTGTGTTCTTGCAGGAGCTGAGCGCAGAAGAAAGATGCAGGCCTACTGGAGACCGATCCGAACACAGTGAGTGTCATAGCTGCAGGTGCAGAAAAAGCAAAGCTTGTTTCTCAGCCTGGGTGTGGCTTAAATAGTCTCTGGATATCACAGGTGTCTCTGGGCTGAACCACACCCAAAAGACTAGACCGCACATGCAGTTCTGGGAACCGAAATATGTGGGGGCATCCATCTTGTCCCCATCAATGCACTACAAGTCCAATCCCCAATGTTATCATACGGGAGTGAGTCTGGTGCCACAAGCGCCAAGTCTGACTCCAAGTGGGTCTTTGGAGGGATGCAGAGGCCCTTGAGGGCCATGTAGGTGATTGTGGCCTGGCTCCAGCCTGACATCTTGGAGGGCTGGGGACATGAGGGGAGGAATCAGGACACCTGCTTTGTCTCAGCTTGAATCTCCTACTTTTTCAGTATTTCTGATCTCCGGCTTTCAGTCTCTTCCGTCATTCCAGGTTTTACCATCAGCCTCCCCTAACCAGGTCCTCTCTTAAATTCACCACTCCAGATATTACACTCTCCTGAGCAACCTTGCCATTTGCTCTAGTATCCTCTTCCTCTAACACCACAATTCACCTTACCCATACCAGACAACCTGATTACACTCTTGTTTTAGAAGCTGGCCGTTATAGTTTAGAAGGACTACATTCCTGCTGATGGCCAGAGGTGGCATATGCCTGCGCTGGCCATGCTCCATAGCATGGATGGATGGATGATTTGTGGTCCTGAGCCCAAAGGGGGATGGGCGGGTTGTGGGTCTTTAAATGGGTATCCTGCCATCTTGGAGCCCACTTCAGTCTACGTTTGTTGTTTCTGGTTTGTTCTCACCACCCACCGTCTCAGGCTGGGTAGTTTTGTTTCTCTATAGTTTGTTTTGGTGATCTGCTGTGTCAAACAATTCATGGCATATTTAAGTATTACTGCTGTGGGGTGATCCTCCTTTGTTGCAGTACTGGTATCATTGCCCTCGCTTTTGACGGAGGATGCAGCTGCATGCGATTCTGTTTCAGTGGTGTTGGCAATTGTGAGGGCGACACAAGTTCTCCCATCCATCAGTGTTACTGGTAGTGTGGGAAGAAAGTGGGGTTCTGTGTGTGTTCATTAACTGTATGTGTGAGAGACTCCAATAATGCAAAAATCTCGTGTTTGCAGTGTTTCAAAGTCCCTCATATACCCCAGCCTCATAAGTTCTGTAGGCCACTGGTTAACACATTGCTCTTCACTATCCTGCAGCTGCCACACTATCCTGCAGCTGCCAAACCACATCAATTTTTTGTATGCCTAGGATTGGCAACTTTTTCATGACTCCATGCCCCACCCTCCATCTTTTGTGCACCATGTTTCATCATGGATAGTCCCATGCAGAGTTACAGCATCATTGATATCGAAGGCTTGGTGCCACGTCAAAACCTAGTGAGTTTGGGACTGGGTGGGGCGGTACATTGTGGACTGTGCAACAAGAATTTGGGGGCTTGAGGGAGACAGCAAGGTAGACCTATGGGCAAAATGAGCAGTGTTTCTAGCCCCTGCCCTGGCCAATACCTGACAAAATGGCTTCTTGCCCTGCCCAAAGATGGAACCTGCCTTACGGATAGCATTCTAAGGTCACAGAGCACTGCACCCGAGCAGAGTGAGCTTTGAGGCATCTCTCAGCCTGCCATGCCTGCTAAGCAAGGAACAATGGCTGACTACGGCCCCAAATGTCAAGTAACTCTTTCTCTTAATACCTCCCAAAACCCTTGGCTCTAGCTTTTGGTAATTTACATACGTTTACACACTGTCCCGGCGCCCCTCCCCCCATCTGCCAACTTGCAGATGCTTAATTTGATGCACATTAGGGAAAGGGAGAGGGAACCGAATATAGTTGTGAACTACCTTATTTTTCACCCTCTCCTAACTTGTTTCCTTTATTTCACACCCATCTTCCATTATTCCTGCCAGAACATTTGGAACGGCGCAATGTTATGAACATAAACCTGGGATAATGAAAAGAAAATGTCTGAGCAATATTGTTGCATACGTTGTCGTTCATTTTAAGTAAAAGACAATAAAACAGTATTTAAAAATTGCAATGTTTTCATGATTTTGGAGAGGGAGTGCGCGGTTAGAAGTGCCATAGCAATGATTGGGGGGGGGCTGTATTCTGGCGTTTCGCCCCAGCACAACATGGTATAGAAACTGTTCTGCATGTTGATGGAGCAAAACACACGTTAATACGTTGTATTATGTAAATAGATACAATAGAGCTCTCCCCAGTCATTTAACTAGGGAAAGGACTGGAATTAATACACACGGAGAATCCAACTTGATGTAGCATCAACACACACATGAAAGTTTAAAAAAAACGACCCAAGCCAGTACAACAAATATCACAGGACACTTACTGGTTACGCATAACCAAGAACCTCAGTAAACATATACAACGTATTACTCCTTTACTAGAGGGCATGAAAAGCTTCCGAGCCCCGATCCCTTAAATCCGTGCCACATGAAGGGCTATGCTCCAAGCATTCAACCTCTTAAATGGCATCCGTGAAAGCCATATAAAATAACCGTTTTATGTTGGGGCTAGCTCCCCAAGCGGGTTGAGGGATGGGACAGGGGGGGGTCGAGGAAGTCCTATGATATATTCAGCTACCCACTTACCTATTCACAGGTTCGTGCCCCCTGTGGCCTCGTGGCGAGTCCCAAATGTTCATCCGGTCAGTCTCACTCTCACTTCTGTCATCGGTCCTTACTTCCGTCGTTAAAACACGTCTTACCTAATTACACAACCACCACACTGCTCCCTGATGTCAGAGCACTGTTCAGCAAGTCTGGAAGCGTAACCCACAGTTAGATTGCACAAATCTCCCAGAGGAAGGCAGTGGTGGCTGGTACCAAAACAAGCAGGGCGTTAGCCTTGCACCCAGGAAGCGGTTTGCTTTTTAGTTAATATTGGATCGATGGCGGATGAACATCAAGTCATACAGAATGGGAGCAAGGCCCATATGAAGGCCATCAGATGCCCCAGTGAGAGGTGCAAGGCCTCAGCCAATCTGAAAAACCGCAGATTTTTCTTATTGGTTATTTTGCAGAGAAATACGAGTAATAATTGATCTCTCACCCAAGAAAACCTCTCTTATAGCAAACTAACAAACAAAATTTCTGTATCCCAAAGAACCATAATATGGATCTATTACAGTCCAAGTGGACAGTGCATGCTCATGACTTGGAACAAGGATGAGCATGTGAAATCAGCTGGATGCCTGAAGGGAGTCAAAGATATGGATCCCTAAGAAGCATTTCTTCAGACAAGGATGTGAAGAATGATGGGAGAGTGGCCGATGAATCGCCCAGAGAGGAGAGTGTAGAGCAGGAGTCAAGTACCCCTGCCTCAATCACCTCGCCCATAGCACCTATATTTTTGGAGCCAGAGTGTAACACACGTGCAGTACCAGTGAAAATACTGACACCTAGGAGAAGCTGGGAAGCAAGGTTCCCACTGAGAAAGCCATACCTTTATACGAGACAATACAATGGTCATTTGAATGAAATTCTGGAAGAAACAGGACAAGTGAATGGCGAAGATGAATGGTGACATCATACAAAGCAAGAGGATATAGGCAATTCTATAAGGCATCAAGAAAGTATCTAAGATAAGTGTCATTTTGGGATCAAGATGAAGAAGCTTATGCTACGAGATAGAAGATCTGAAGCCGTTTTACACGTATACATATGCAACGAAACGCAAGCAGATGAAGTATTCCTGAGGCTAGCTTTATAGTGAATAGATTGCGGTATGCATCAAGTTGTATATATTGGAGTCAGTAAAGAATGGATGTTTCCACTACGTACAATAGCAGAGCTGAGCAAAAGTAGCAAGGCCACTTTTTCAGTATGTCGCAGTCAGAAAACAAGTGAATCTCAGAAATGCAAGACTGGATGAGTCAAGAAGCCAAGGCTGTATCAGGCTGGGGTGAGCCACCATTGGATACAAATTGTGTGAAATAAAGCTCCTGTGCAGGAGGCCATGTCAAAAACATGAAGACGTCAGCGGTCTATTAGAAAATAGTGTTTTAATACACTAAAAGCTCGATATTGTGGTCTTCAGTCAGGTGGGGAGAAGAAGTTGGACGAGCATGATTGTCACACCTACGCACAAGGGCAGTGCGTGCCTTCACTCCCCTGAATTCTCCAAAGTAAAGAACACTCCCAAGGACATGATTATGCTAATTGGTGGGAAGCTATGGTCAAAGATGAGCTCACCAGCACCTGGACGTCCAGCCTGCGTGCTGCTATACATAGGTGGGAAGGTACCGACGGAAGTCAGAAGCTAACCAATGATGAAGGACCACACAATTAAGGGTCCTATAGTTATTTAGCCAATGGGACGTTGTGTATTTAGTGACCCATTTAAGGGGAGGGCTTGGTTGCCCCACCTGATGTTAAGAAGCCCATCACATTATTCCACTGCCCTAGACGAGTATGGATTATATACTTGGATGATCCTGTTAGATCCCATCACACTTGCCACTAGGTTTTGGTAGTTTGCCACATAGGATAATGTTAGTAGTACGTGGGTTAACGTCACCTATGATGATTTTCTATTATACAAACAAGCTTTTTTATTAAATGCTTCGAGACCGTGATGAGGAACGTCTGTTGATGTCCGTTGTACTCCCTGTTTTAGATAAGTGATATTAAAACAGTTATCCTTTTGCCAACTACCCGAGTTGTTACGATTATTGATGTTTGAATAATTTCTGCATCCACCATCCAGCTCAAGGGTATTGCTACCTCATCTTAAAAGGCTGGGAACTCCAGTTAACTTTCAATAACTTTCCCTGTTAAATTCAATGCCTTGCTCCCCTCCCTGCATGAGCAGCCAAACAGTGTGATGGAACATCAGTACTTCAACCAACTACTGGGGAGAAATCTCTTCAAACTGTACCAAATCTTTTTTACCCTTAGCCTAAGAGCAAAGTAAGTGACCCAGTGGACCAGCAATTTGGCGAGGATGCCAGCCTCATGGGCGAAAACAAGAGAGGAACAAATCCAAATGCTGCATCAATTTAAATAGAATGTTTGTTCCTAAAGCTAAACAAGACTAGGTCCCAGTATACAGTCATAGCAGAACATTTCATGTTACATCCTAGGTCTTCTGTCCATAGAGCCAAAACGATACATTTGAACCTAAGCTGCTGAGTATAAGTAGGTGATATAGGTGAATAATATTTGAATGCAAAGTATCACTAACAAGCATAGTAGTGATCCAGTTAGATTAAGACAGTTGTGAAAGTCCACATAAGATTAACTAGTCACATGGCTGAAACCCAGTTCGCCCTCACACATGTTTAAAGGGAATTGGTTCCACATGACCCAGACAACCTTAAAGCAAGATCTTTCCCCAAAATGTGTACAGTGTCTGTTCCCAGAATATGCTAGTGAAGAGGAGCAGCTGAATGCCTCTGCAGGAAGTCCCGCCACCCTACTGCCTGTATGTTGGAAGCCTGAAACTGCACCATGCTTGACACCATTAGTTGTGACCATACTGCGATGAGTGTTCGAGAAACGTTATCCATTAAGAAAGCCATACCAAATGTGTGCACGAAGAGATGAGTCTATTGGAAGAGATCCCCGAAGGAATATGAAAACAAGAGACAGAGAAGCTGGTGACTTCACAAGAAGTGAGAGTGGCGAACCAAGATAAGACGTATGGACCTTATAGAAACCGATGACGAAATAAGGAATCGATTGAATCTCCTTATGAAGAAAGGAAAATTGCATATGTGTGTGTGACAGTGCAAAAAAAGCAAGTCGTTCAATAAATGTACAGACGCAGCAATGCAAGCAGACTAAATGATCATAGAAGCTGGCTATATGTAGTGAATAGACTGCAGGCAAAGCCATCATTGTATAGTGGCTGGACATCGGTGCCATATATTTTATTAAGTTCAAACACACGGAGAAAGAAGAATCAAGAGCTGTTTGTGTCGCAGCAAGGAATTAGCTGGAGAAGCGAGAAGGGCCGTTTGGCTTGGTATCAAAGCTGGAGCAAGCCAAGGCCAGTTATCTGTCCATCAAGAACAGTGAATGTGAGAAGCTGGATTATCCCTCGTTAAGGTGCAAGTTCAAAGACAGTCGGCATGGCAGAAGGCATGGGCGATGAGAGATGTGGGGCTAATTGGGTGGGAAGCAAAGTCAAGTCCACCTCCCGGTACCTGGGTGAGGTTACGTGCAGCTAAGGAGCCAAATGTTCAAGACATGGCATGAGCGTGCCAAACAATTGTAGAGGGCCTTATAGTTTAAGACCCAATAGTATTCTGTGTACTTAATAAGTGTTGAGGAGGACTTGCACTAGAGTCAGGCTTAAGTAGTCCACCTGATAGTAGATGTCCTATCACAACCCACCCCAATATAGAAAGTGTACTTGGAGGTTCCCCATAAACCATTCCCTAGTAGGTTTTTCTTATTTGCCACGTAGTATGACGTCATGTGTGGTGAATTTTTGCTATGAAGTATTTTTATGTGATTTGTGTTGCGCACACGCTCGAATGTCCGTAGATGTCCGTTGTTAACTCCCTGTTTTAGACAATTGATAGTAAAGCAGTTGGATGAGACTATGCCAACTGCCTGAGTCGGTCTGATTATTTGATCTAAAAATTATTCTGCATCCCATTCTTTGCATGACATGTTACTGATTAAGGACCTTATGTTCACTAGAATAGCACCCTATAGTACTAGACATGAAAGACCTGTTTTCTTCTTCAAAGTTGCATGCTATAATCTGAGCAAGAAACACACCAATGGAAGTTCCCTCACCATCTGTGGTAACTTTGTTGGGTATAGTGTCACTTGGTTCTGGGGTGGGAGTCATAAATTTGAGTTGATCATTCCACCAATCAGGGGAATCCTAACCCATCAGTCATTAGCACTCTGATGATTGACTAGCGCCCATCAGGAAGCTCGAACATGGGCTCTATTCACCGATATAAACATGCATTCTACCTGTGTGCCACATGGCAGGCACTCCCAATTCTCTGAATCCCACCAACCCCTTAGCACCATCGTAGCTCAACCTACGCAGCAGTTCCTGAAGCTGCTGTAAAGTCAATTTTCTTTATTGATATCTGGGAATACTTTTTTTTTTTTTAAAATAACCCAAATAGTGTGATCTAAACGAGTGCTAATGGTGATATTACCCACTTAGCAGGCCATTACCGGCAGGGATTGCCCATCACCTCTGATCATATTGCCTCATTGCTGACCAGAATACATCTTTCATGCCATAATACAACAGCACCAGTGTAGTTTTGCAAGCCCACCCCAGGTTCCATCTCTTAAAATGTCTTAACTGTATGTCCTCACAGAAAATAGAGAATACAGAGTTAATCTACCCAATCCCATCTGCTGGTGATCTAGAAATATGGCCCGAAGTAAAGAATCGGGCCAAACGCTGCACACCAGTGGGCCAATAGCCGAAGTATATAAAGCAGACCGCCTAGTCTTGCTTTGAAGTGAAGGCACAAAGAGAGAATAGACATTAATCAAGATTGAGGACTGGGGCTTACTGAAACATAGGTGCGACACATCTAGAAAGAATACTGTAATGCCAGAATGCTCAATGGTTAACATATAACCTAATCTGATGCTGTGAAATGCCTTTTCTGCATCAGGGGAATCAAGGCATTGTCATCCCTCCACCTAGGTGAAGCGATGGGGTTTAGCAGTCATCATCAATAGCTTTATTCAGATGTTTCCATCAAAGCATGACAATACATAAAAACAGCTCAGTTAGTAATCTTACAACACATTAAGAACAATGTTTCTTGGTTTCACAGCTAACACTCAAATGGACCGAATAAAACACCATAAAAGTCATACTAAATATACTTTACGTTTCAGCAGATTGCATCACAAGAACAAAAGGTATATGAAAATACGCTGATATATCACCTAAAAAAAAGCTAGCCTGATAATCCACGCTGCCATAACATATGAGGCAACTGTAAATACCACAACTAATCCTTTAGGGTCTCCACAAAAACCAAATGCTCCTAGCACTGTTATAACGCCATGGTTCCCCCGTATCAGAAACAACCAACGTCTTCTGGGTTGTGATGGAGCAGGACAGCAGAAGAGAAAGCTTCGGTAGTGTGGAGGCACATTATGCACTTAAGTTTTTATTGGGGGTTCATAGGTGGAATTTCATAAAGAGGCGTTATCATATAAAAGATCCACTGGAGATATACAACTTTCCATGCCCAACCTGGGGTAGATGGCCCACCAAGTCATATGGCAAAGCCAGTCCTACCCAAGAGGTAGAGTGAGGGAGTTGCGAGGGCCCGAGCCCCTGAACTCCTGATTGTGCCAGACATGCCTGCGACCTTGGTACCACAGTCTATTGCACCATGCCTTGTCAACTCACATCTGGTGGAATTCCTCTCCGCTTTCTTTCTGAATCAGGATACTGCACATCTCCAGACTGAACAGGTCAACCTGTGTGGAAGTCCTACCTCCTCGGCGATGAGTGGCACACCAGCTGCTGGCCAGACTTCCCTGAACTACAGCAGGGCAACGCAAGTATCCGACAACGACGAGACACAGCCACCTCACAAATGTGCTTTTTGTTTTGTAAACCTTTCTATTATTTCACAAAAATGCAACCATATGGTCCACCAAGCATTACAACAACAGCTTCATCACTTTACATTATGGGGGTCAAAAACAAACTGCTAGAACATAACTCGTTGAGCTTGCAGCTTCCCAATTAATCTTATAGAGGCTTAGCTTCAACCTGTACGCTTCTGCATGGCAGCATTATTTAACAGTTCCAGGTCTCTATTAACCCCTCCTTGCCCATATCCTTCCCCTGTTGCCCACTGTGCCCCATTCTTCCACCCTGCAGTGCCCCACAGGGGCTTATCATTTGATGAAAAAAAATTCCATCAATTGTACCAGTGCATTCCAGGCCCCTACGTCGTCACTACTTTCCCCTCATCCCTCGCTGTAGTGCCCTGTGCCATACTGCTGTTTCTGGCATGGATACCGCTTCAGGTCCCACCACCAATTGACTATGAGCGGGCCACAATTTCCAAGCCATGGCAACACCTCACAAACGCTCTTATATGAAAAGCGACAGGGCTCATATGGGTTCTTAAAGAACTCGGCATTGGAGCCTGACCCCTGGGGATAAGGAAGCAACAGAGTGGCCCAAGAGGACAGGTGTGAGCAAGGATCTATACAAAAACTGAGGAAGCCTGGGCATGAAAAACCCTGCATGGCCAGAGACGGATGAAGTGTGTTCAGGGTTACGAAGAAGGAGAGGTGGAAGATTAAGAGACCAGGCAGAAAAGCGGAGTGCTGAGGACGCGTTGGAGATTGTGGATATAGAATGCTGGTGAGGTACTGTGCATGAGAGGGTGGAGCGACTATGGCAACAGTGCGAGAAACAGAGTGGAGACATTGAGTGAACGGAAGTGAGGATGATAGAGGAGACCTGTGTAGAGGGTGGAGAATAGGATGCACTAGTAGGGACAGGAGAGCAAGTGTGAGCGAGGGCAGTAAAACAGTGAGAAAGAGGGAGTTAAGAGAGAAGTGTGAGGAAAACTACAGGGAAGTTGAGAGGGAGAAGATGAGGGGAGAGAACGGTAGGTAGAAGAGTATAGGGAAGAGAAAGGAAGGAGTAGGTGGTATCGGGGTGAAGAGAGAAAAGGGTGACAATGCAAGGAAAGGAGAGAAGCGAGAGAGAAAGGCACACCTTGTGCATCGGTATCTTGTGCGGGACAGTTAGAATGAAGACAAAGTAATCGTTTATTTCAAAATGATAGCTCTAAAATGTTAAACATGCTAGCAGGCAAGAACACGTCACAAATTTGGTCAGTAATCAATCAAGTAACTACAGGTCATCAAATAATCCATCAGTCTAATAATGTGTCAGAACAGGCATGGGTCACACATTTTTCAAGTTTATATATGCCATGTTCGAACATAAGCAAACAAAGATTGCCAGAATTAACAGAAAAATGTTCCTTAACTTTTGATAAAGAAGTCATTTTATTCTTCATAAATAAGGCAAGTTCATCTCGAGCTCCGGGTCCGGATGGGCTCTCGAATTTCATGCCAAAACGACACCCGGAAATTTGGTCCGAGATATAACATCTTCTCATCAAATATCATTCAGACGCAATTAATCCCTGACTCATGGAAACGTTCAATCATTCTCCCAATATACAAAAAACGTAATAGGTCGGATCCAGCCAGTTATAGACCCATCGCCTTGTTGGATGCACCCGGGAAGATCTTCAATCGTATTGTACTCAGAGAACTGAACAACTGGGCTTGGAATTTAAGAACGAGGGACCCTTTCCAAGCGGGCTTTGTGTCGGGGTTAGGGACAGCACCAAATATCATGACATTGAACATGTTAAAATCACAGTGTGCAGCCCGGAATCAATTATTATATTTGGCATTTATTGATTTTAGGGTTGCTTTTGATTCTATTGATCGTAATCTACTCTATCAAAAATTAATTTGTTTTGCATGTCCGCCTTGTCTTATTACCATTATAAAAGAACTTCATACCAACACCTCGACCCAAGTTCGTCTCACCATCGAAGGCTTGCTCTCCAAATTAATTCTAACTGGGCGAGGTCTTAAGCAAGGTTGCATCTTGGAGTCTTTTTTGTTTAACTTGTTTATTCTTGATCTTGGAGAATCGTTTGCAGACATTATCAGTGATGCAACAAAACTGGGCCAACAACGCATAGCTTGGATGCTGTATGCAGACGACTTAGTCCTCTTGTCACGGACCCCTAAAGGGCTACAGAATTTATTGGACAAGCTGTACGCATGCTCAATAGAAAACAATCTCATGATTAACTTAGAGAAAACACAAGTAGTAGTCTGTCAAAAAGCCAAAAAGGTTTCGCGTGGGAAAAAATATAAGTGGCACCTTAACAATGTCACATTAATGAATGTTGAAAGCTACAAATACTTAGGCTTAACCATCTTTAACACTCTAAGTGAACAAGCCTATATTGTTACATTGAACTTGAAATTAGAAACGTTGAAATCACAGGCTAACATACTTGTGTATAAGTATGGGAAGTTTTCATACAGCCACATTATGGCTTTTTATCAAGCAAAAGTGGTCCCAATCTAACTATATGGAGTTGATACCAAACTGCCTATCAGGAGTAACACGTGGGATCTATGTGAAACACGATTTTGGAGATCTGTTTTAAAACTCCCGAATTGTGCTCCACTCCCCATGATTCGTTTTGAGATGGGTTTGGTGTCGCTATTCTCACAATTATTGTGGAAAATCAGTGCACTATTTAGAAAATGTTTACTGGGATTGGCAAAGAACATCTTAAGCACAGTTGCATTTCATCTTGCAGGTTCACAAGACTTTTTTCCATCTAAATGGCGAACTTGTGTACTGAACGCTCTGGCAGATGCAACTATATCCCTTGAAACACTTCCTGACCGAGCCAAGTTAAAGCTATTCCAGTATGACTGGATATGTAATACTGCCAAATGTTCCACCTACAAAGATTTTAACGAACAGTGGTTTGGGCAAAAAAAGGCTACGTACAATGGCAGATTACCTGGTTAAATTTCCCGCGCCAGATATTAGACACCAATATCTACGGTTCAGGTTTAATTTACTGCCGACAAGGGAAATAATGGCAAGGAGAGGGATGGTTCAGAAACAATTAAATTACTATCGATTTTGTGAAAACAGACCTTTCTGAAACTCTGCAGCACTTGTTAGTGAGCTGCCCAGCTTTAACTGCACTAAGAAACTCCTTTTTCACTGATCTACTATGTGCTTATGTCCCCATGGATGAAAATGAAATTTGGATCAGACTATTTAGAAGCTCAAAACTGGTTATTAGAATTGCAATAACACAATATTTAAGTGCTATTTTACCCAACGACCACAATGAAATCGAATGATAGTTTCTTATTTTTATTAATACATCAAGTTTGTTGTATATATCGTGATTCTTGGTTAAACGAGCAATTTTATACTTTGTTTTTAATAATGAATTGATAAAAATGTACATTGTAAGTTTGTATTTTCATGTATTTGAAAGGTTGATTTGATCAGCCAAACCAAATAAAAAACATTTTTTTTTAAAAAAGAAAGCAATCATTCGTTCCCACACCACAGACCTTGAGATTGGCAGAGTAGTGTAATTGCGCAATATTTCATTGAATGGGCTACTTTGTCTGAGCTAGAAATAGGACAACTGGCAAGTCATGAAAATAAAAATGCACAATTCATACGAGTGTGAACATATTACAACAGGGAATTGCAGTGGAAAGCGGAACAGTGCGACGAAGTACGGATAAGCAGGGGAAGGTTGTGTGGCAACAAGGAGAAGTACACATCAAAAGGTAATCTCAACTATTCAGGGAGGTATGGGGGGCAAACAGCTCTCCCTGAATACATGGATAGGACCTCCAAGCTTAACATTTCTTCACCATAACCGCATGTGTTCCATAAATGCATCTGTGTAGTCTGGAGAAGAAAAGTTCCACATGGTCCAACTTTTATGGTGACACGACAAGGCAGTATAAACACTTGGGACGTCTTAAAAACAAGACATTGGCGGACTATGCGTACACAGCAGCAGGCATCAATCATGCCAACCCGGATCTCAGAAAGGCAGTGCAAGCCTCCCTGCTTTAACAGAACTACTGGCACTGAAAAACAGACTACAAAAGTCACACTTAGTATGCACCGCACGTCAGAGAGGCAGTGAAAATGCAATTTATTAGAGTAGACCACAATTAACCTATTCCAATGTATTTTGCTGGCCTCTTGCAACCAGGGGCCAAGTCCTAAAAATGTGAGGGGTTGGAGACTACAGAATGTGGCACACCAGAAAATAGCATATTAGGGTGCCCCCTGAAGAAAGGGTGGAGGGTGGGGGCAACATCAAACTGCATGTACCCTCGACTTGAGCCCTGCCTGCAATTCTATATCAGCAAGGGTTGTACACATTTTCGAAGAAGAAAATAAACTGGACCTTTTCTTAACGCCACGCAAAACTCCCAGGTGCTAATGGGCAGGGGTGGACTGGGAACTAAAAGAGGCCCTGGAAATAATTACTGGGGACTAAAAGAGGCCCTGGAAATCTTTTTCAAAGTGGCCCCATATGACACATTTTCAGCAAGCCCAATGCTTTTCCTAGGAGAACATTTGGAAATACCACACAAAAGAGGCCCAGGGTGCAGAGGCCCACCGGGAAATCTCCAGAGTTCCCTATAGGCCAGTCCACCCCTGCTAATGGGGGTTTTGGCACATTGCATTGTGAACAAGGTAAACTGGACAAAGACGCTCGAACTCTCCTGACTATTATACTTTAGGATGACTGGAATATTGACACTGACAATGTTTTGATTCCCCATACATTCTTATGACGTACGCCCATGGTAGAAGCTTGAGGAAGAATGCATCGTCCAACCATTTGCAGTTTCCTTGTCTCCATAATGAACAATTGCAAGCAAGCGGCCACATGCTACCCAAAGAACCAAAAACAGCTTTCTGAATCCAAGTGTGCCCTGTGTAGAGGGGAAGGAAGTTCTCATTCCTTGTTTGTAGAGGAAGGGCTCATGCTCTCTGCTCATCGACTGCACCCAACCCACCACCCCACGATGAGTGGTCTGCATGTGAAAGTGGGCCTTGGGAGCCAACATACTTATAAAGTTAAAACAGGCACAATTAAGAGATATACTTCCTTTGCCTTTTGGGGTAACATGGGACGAGGGGGTGAATGTGATCCAGTAGCAACCCAAACAGCAATGTAGAACAGTCCAAAACAAAGGAATGTCCAATCAAGCCTTTATAGAAATATAGACTAAACACATGCAGTAATAACTAACTAGAATAACACTACACAAAACCCAACCTTGAGGGAAGAACTCAGAATAACCAAATATAGCAAGATGCAGCACTCGAATCCAGTGTAAGGCAAGTAACAAACAACATGTTCTTTAAAAGGATATGGTCTTGGATGAAAGAAAAAAAGGGATTGTGACCTAGCCAGTGTCTAGGGTCCAAAGATGAATCAAGGGGGCAGGTAGCAGTCAATAATACAGTTCTTGGCAGCGCTGAACAAGACTTCTTGGTACTGTATGAGCGATTTGTGGATTGGGAGCGTGCAAAAGAGCGGAGAGTCCCGGCAGTTCAGATGTATCGAACAGTTCTTGAAACATGGCTTCAAGTAGTTAAATGGTGAAAAACACTAGCTATTTTGGTTGTCTTGGTTCTCAAGGCATTATGTACCCCAATTTAGGGCCTCGGGGGCGAGATGGGTCCTTGTTCTGGGACTTCCAAACTGTGGGGAGGCTAGGACACAACTTCAGGGGTTGTTCAACACAGTGAGGTCCTGGGTCCCACTGTGGTTGGCAGAGAGGCAGGTCTTGTACCAGCAGCAGTTCACCCCAATGGTCCCTTGCGGTGGTCAGGGAGAGAGCTTGCCTATGCCTTGATCACATGTCTTCATCTCACAATGGGAGGACTTTTTTAAAAGGACTGCTCTTCCAACAGGGTCCAACGAAAACTTCAAGGGTTGAAGTATAAAAGATGTTTCAAAGAATCGTTGGGTGACTACGTCTTTTAAAAGTCAAACAGCCACAGGCGATAGATGGGGACTAAAGCTAGCCTGCTTTAGCGGTCCAGTTCTGGTTCTTGAAATAAGTGGACTTTGCCTTCTGACATCACACACAAAGTGTTTTGTGCTAAAGG
Source organism: Ambystoma mexicanum (assembly GCF_040938575.1). Lineage (NCBI taxonomy): Eukaryota > Metazoa > Chordata > Amphibia > Caudata > Ambystomatidae > Ambystoma > Ambystoma mexicanum. The sequence goes on from NC_090936.1 coordinate 771,002,285, forward strand.
AAGTGGAGAGGACATGAAGTAGCAATAAAGGCAGTGAGAAACAAGATGGTGGAACCTCCCCCAGCTGTACAGAGCACCACCTGTGTACACTAACCAAGACCACTTCCCTTATCAATAGAATCAAAAGGTCTTCATATATGCAGCACCCTGGCGTGAGGCCAAGCCTTTTGTAAATGGTGTGCCCTTTGATTCCTATGTCAGGCTCGTGTGGAGTGGTGCACCCCCAAGTCTGGAGTCCTGCCAGTGGGCAAGGGCAGCTTTGTCTGGGAAGAATACATATAACCCTCCCACAGCTGTGGCACGTGATATTTGCATTGCTGTGGGTGTCATTATTACCATTCACCATACCTTAACTCGAATATGGCTTATATTTAGAGACGTGTCTGCCACCAGTAGGGTAGACTCATAAGTATAGGGTTTTGGTGCCTGCAGTACAGAGACTTGGCAGTCACTACAGCTCTCGAAAGGGGAACCAGTGACCTCTGAACCAGCTCTGTGCACTCAGCGTACACACTGCGGGTGATGCAGTAGGGCAGAGGTACGCACTAAGCTTTTGACATGGAGCTTTAGTTCAGAGATTAATTATCCACATCATTTTAATATTTAATACACTTTTTTTTAAGTTAGGCCTTCCAACACTCTTGCCAGATGGCAATTCCTCACACACTCTCACTGGAGGTGTTAAATAACGCTCTGCGGAGACTGAAATACTGCTACTGCGGAGAGCTAGATTAGTCGCTGATAGAATGTACCTTCTGATAGAGTGCTAGTGCAGAAGAGGGAGAAGGGCAACCTATACTGGAGCTCAATGCTCAGCTGGCTTCCAGGGTGCAATACTGGTCCACAGAGAGCATGCACTGGAAAGAAACAAGGAGTGCACCACGAATGGTGTGTGCAACGAGAGGTGGTGGTTGAGGGGGCAGTGATTACCACGTGTTACGTGCCAAGCTATTCTGTAGTCCTCTGTTCCTTTTTAGCCTCGAACCTGGAACGCACGCGCTGCGACATATGGAGTCACAGCCTAAAATAATATCGTACCAGCCCACATACCGGTGCAGAACTGAAAGAGGAGGTTACTGGCGACTATGGTGCTCAGGCATATGCCTACAGCCGTTGACAACAAGGGGTCTCCATTTTCCTATGCCACATGAGGCAGACGTAGATCATTCATACGAAAGCTAGGACAACTTCTCCAATCATGAACACAGCACCAGCGTTTCCTTAGCGGGGGCATCCTAACGCCATTCACCTCCCCCCCACTGCACACCCAACCAACCCCTAGTCCTGGTGTCGTGTAGGCCGGCACATCCACCCCTGCCCCTCCCCCACTCTTTCCGACGTGCCGTCCTTCCCTCCTCAGCATTCCCTGTGCAAGAAATAATAGGCAGAGACAAGTTGTATACGATTGGAAGTGTTAATGCCACAGCAGCTTTATTTTGCATAAAGTCTTGGAGTTATCTTACATACGATCCGTAATTCACCACACCACAGGTTCTTCTACTCCGTGTGAGGTTACCTAGGGTCTCCGCCCCCCCTCCCCGCCGTCGGCGTCGTACGGACGCCTCTGGGGTACCCCGGCCCTGTCTATCTTCTCTCTACCCCTTGGTCATCTGTCGTTGATTGCCACTTGCCCCCATCCATATCGTTTTGTTCTCCTCTTAACTTTGGTCCGTTGACCCAAATGCAGCTCTGCCCGCCCCCTCCCCTCTCTGAGTCCCCAACGTCCCCTTCTATCTACCGCAGGCCGCCCCTTGGCGCCTTGCGACTGCAAGATTCCTATACAGACACCACCGACAGTGTCCCAATGCATCTCATACTCCCCATAAATACACCGGGCCGACCCCGCCCTCCGGTGCCGACCCACCACTTTCTCCCTGCCTAAAAAGTCATCGTCCTGCGATGTCCATATGTACTAGTGTCCCATACTACTTTGACTCACAGTCCCACCTTCTTCTCTAGCACAGCCTCTACTCGAGACCCTCATCCCCAAATTCCTTCCCCCCCGGCGGGCTTCCCTTGAAGAAGTTTGTTGTATTTTTGAGCTTTGTTCTTTTGATCCCCCCCGCCCCTCTCTTTTGGGTTTGGAATGGTTTCCAAGACCCCTATCTCCCTCCCCTTTTTCCCCAGGGCCTCCCCTGAGTCTAGTACTCCTGGGGCACCGTAAGATCTAATCTGTTGGCTGTGCATTCCCCTATGGGCCTGACAGCGCTTTGCTACAGGGATCGCAATGTAACTCCGCCGGGCGACCTGAAAGGAAACAAAATTCAATACATCACATTTCTTCATAAAGGGAGGGCGGGTGGGAAAATGCTTCTTCTTGGAGCACACGTGGCGGGAGCAGGAACCGGGGGAAGGGATCGCTCGTGTGACGATCCTACCCTTTTGTAGGGTCTCCCCCCCCCCCCCGGCTTCCTGCTCCCGCCAGCCCCCCCTCCCCCAACCAAGTCCATGTTCCCCAGCCACTTCCGGGGCGGCCCCCTCCCCCTCCGCCCCCCCCGTGGTCGTGAGTTGGCCCCTCCTCCCACTCCCCCGTGGGACTGCCGGAGGAGGAGGAAAGGGGAGAGGGGGAGTCTCTGGCCCGGCAACCCCCACTAAGGGGCGGCGCCTGCCATGCCGCGTCCCGCGGCGCATTCGCCCGCCAGTCCCACAGGAATTGAAGACTCACAAATCTTAGCTCCTTTTCGGCATAATGAATCCTCTGACCCTTTACACTTGAGAGACTGTGAAAGAGGAAACCACGCTGTCCACTCGGAATGGGGATTGCACCAGCTAAATAATCCATGAAGACCATGGTACGTACAACCCCTGAAGACCTACAGTACATATATCTACACCACACCTGTGGTCACAGGCATGCCCAAGCTACAGCTATGCTTTCCGGTCTAACAGCACATATAACCGTCCACACAAACACCAGACGTACCCAAACACCTCTGCCACTAGCATACAGCAACGACCACGAAAATAAATTCAGTACAGCCGGCCACACTTCGAATCTCTCAACAATAACTCTCTATTGCAACTTCCAACAGCGATCTCCCACGTGCCTGGATCATTTCGAGTTGCTTAGTCGAGCCTAGCCAGCCACCGAAGTCCTAGATCGGCAGAAATGTACACACGCATCCTAACTTAAAATCCTCTAGAACTTTCCAGCACATTGACTACGGTCACCCAAGGCGTTCCAATGCGGAAAAGCGCATCAAGGCCATACAAATGGGGAAACAGCGCTATATAAAATACCAAATACAATACATAAGAGGGACAATAATCCATAGGCCACAAGTAGTCAAGTTAGCTTTGCAGACTGGAAAACGACCTCATTGCTACCCAACGCGATGACCCAGTGGAAGACATATGGTAGTATGGTTGGAGTGGGTATACGCAAGCTTTTATTCTCCCTGACATAAACTGTTAATGACTTAGCGGGTGCGGACAGCGCATTTCCTTCCGTATATCAAGCCAGAGTACTCGCGATCCACACGTGAAGAGATTCGAGTTTGTGTTGGCGAGTCAATTTAATTCCAGAATACAACAGATAGAAAATACTGAAGTTAACTGTCTAACACTGAAGATGGGATTTGGGCTTGTTTAATGCAAGACTGGTGTTCACACGCGTTATGCAAGCACCTGGCTAAGCCGCTCTCAACATGAAAAGGAAGGCTAAAGACAGCGACAGGGGCGACAAGGGGGTGGTCGGGGTCAAATGGCACTGTCTTTTCACCATACTGTACACATCGACTACATTTTAAGCAGTTGCTACTTTGAGTTACAAACTGGTTACAGTTACTTTGAAAGGGGCGTTGCGCAGTTTTTCCAACGTGTCCTGTGTGAAGCATGCGGTACGCCGGTTAAGTCTGCAGTGTTTGCACCATGAGGCAAGCTGGCTAAAGTCATCCCGTACACGCAGTTTCGCATTACCAGCCCTTTCAAATGCGCGGGTGAAGCACCATACTCGAAGGGGGCCAAAAAAAAAAATCACCAACGGCCACGCTCCATAAGGGACACACTGAGAGCAGTGTCTTCAAAGAACACGTGCTTTCTCCCTCACGCCCCTCATCTCTCCCTAACGTATCCGACCCACTCACCAGGTACAGCAGATGAACGAAACTCCTCTCCGCTCTGCTCCTCTCGCTCTCGGCCAAGAAGCTGCCTTCCCTCACGACTCTTCAGCCACCGGTGTCAGTAAAGCTCGTCAGACTGGGCGGGAAAATGGGAGGAGCCCGACACAATCAGCAGTCCTCTCCAGTCACTGCTTCTCAGGGACAACGCCTCAGCTCCACAGACAGAAAACCAGTCAAAAATGTTGGCTTGTTGTAAATTCTCCTTCTCAGAGAATCATAAAACGCGTCCCTAGCCCCCACCCTTTAGGCCTCCAGTGAACGTTTGCTCTTGGGCGGGAGACTGTGATGACATTATTTCTGCCTGGCCTGCCTGAGTACAAGGGTGAGTCCGTGGTCGAAGTGTACGAAAATAAGTAATGGAACTATGTTTCCTGCTGGCCTACCCCTCAGAGGCTTGCTCTGCCCTCTCCCCACCCCCCACAAACGCAATCCAAACCCCCAACCAAGCACACCTGTTGTTTAAGGGAATGTTGAGTGCAGTGGATTGAGGTGCAATTTTCAGTCTCTTCCTACACGCTTATTAAAAAAAAAAAAAAAATCTGCAATGGTTTCTTTTAAAAATATAAGTATAGCAACAGTAAAACCTTTTTTTCAAAAGCAGAGGAGCACTGCACCCAACCACTTCGACCCCTGCGGTGAGTAGTGGCAAAACTGCACATTGAGCCTGCACACTTTTACAAAACACTAGTGATCCCAATCATAAGGTTGAAACGGGCACACGTAAGAGATATACCTCCTTCACTTGCCTTTTGTGGTAATGTGGACCTAGGGCAGGCTTTACTCTTAGGGGGTTGGTAGAGAACCAGTAGCATCTCAAAGAGCAAAGTACAACAGTCCAAAATAAAAGAATTTCCAATTAAGGTTCTTTATTAAACACACCACATGCAAAATAACTGGATACGAAAACGAGTGGGCATACGATATACAAAAGATAGAAAGATGCAGCACTTGGGGGTCATTGAAAAGGGGTGAAAGGCAATCAAATACCACAATGCTCATAAAAGCAGACGTTCTTTTGCAAACAAAAGGGACCAAACGTGACCTTACCAGTCCCTATGGCCCAAAGTTAGATCAGAGCAGCAGTTAGGAGTCTATAATGCTGTCTTGCTGTTCCTGTCAGTTTAACGGCAGCAAGCAACCTTCTTGGTGCTGTGTGTGAGCGCTTTGAAAATTGGGAGAGTATCAAAAGCAGCAACCGAGGTTCTTGGTGCTTCAAATGTGCTGAAGATGTGCTTGAAACCTGGCTCAAAGCGGTTCAATGTCAAAATCACAGAAAACCTGGAAAATCTGGTTCTTAGGTTGCTGTGAGTCCCAATCCAGGGGCTCAGGGATAAGATAGGTTCTTGTTCCCCTTCCCCTTCCCAGTGAGGTCCTGGGTACCTGTGTAGCTGGCAGAGAGGCAGGTCTTGCTCCAGCAACAGTTCACCCCAATGTGCCCTGAAAAGGGTTAGGGAGCAGAGCTTGCCTCTGCCATTTAACACATGTCTTCACCTCACAACAGGAAGACTTTGGAAAGGACAGCTCACCCAACAGGGTCCCAACAAATTCCTCTTGAAGTGTTGAAGTTCAGAGATGAATTAATGGAGGAGTGGGATACCCACCATTTCATAGACAAAAGTCCACAGGTGATTGGTGTGATGAATCAGAGATGATTCCCCCACAAAACCTGGCCTGGGACTCCTCTCATGTAGCCAGGGAAAGGCAGATGCTTCCTGATCTTGACCCTGGGGGTGGTCTGCGGGAGGATCAAATGTGGGGGAGCAGCAAGTCAGGAAGATTGTGAAAACCCCTTTTACTACTTCCCCAGAGACCCTACCATCCTAATGGCTTATTGTAAAATTGAAGCTTGAAGTCCCACAATGCACAAAGTGCTGTGATGAAGAAGAGGACTGCAGAGGAACAAGACTGCAAGTTGCAACCTAACAGTATTAATGACCCACACCTGAGGGACACTGGGAGGCATAAAAGGCCCCTCAGGTGCAGGCCATGGAGAGCAGTAGCAGGAGGTACAGTAGTCCTGGTATTTCCATGTTGCAGCAGAAGCTGGAGGAGAGCAGGGACAATGGGACCACTATTGTGTGGTGAGCAGAAGCTGGTCCAGAAAGGGGCTCTTCCTCCAGAGATCTTCATTGCAGAGGTCGCGCAGCAGGAAGCGTGGGATTTAAAAACTTCCCTCTTGAAGGCAGAGGCTCGAGAGGTCGTGCGGTGGGAAGCGTAAAATTTAAAAGCTTTCCCTAAAGTGATTCAGGCTACGGTGGCAGGCGTGCACCGGAGAGCCTCAGGAGCGAGGGGCACTCCTTTTCCGACTGGCACGGACTGTGGGGGACCAGGAGAAGCAGGTTGCCACGCCGCACACAGCAGCAGAAGCAGAAGACCCAGAGGCAGAGAAGCGAGCGGACGCCACGCCAGTCCACTACTGTATTGTGACCCCGGAGCACTCCGGGTTCGCCCGCTGGGCATTTCTGGCTGGTTTAAGTCTGGAACTAATATAAAAAGAGTGAAGTTTCAAAACAAACATTATTTTGAATACCAAACTGTTGCAAAGCAGAATAATATTTGTGACAAATCCAAAGACAACCTCACTAGGTTTTCACCAACAAACCTTATTCCACTTAATGATGTTCACAGTTCAAAAGGGGATGACCAAAAGATGTTACCCCTATTCATTACTCGCAACTCATTTGTGCCAGAAGAACTGAGATACTGTCATGATTCCTGCCCCTCATGTCCCCAGCCCTCCAAGATGTCAGGCTGGAGCCAGGCCACGATCACCTACATGGCCCTCAAGGGCCTCTCCATCCCTCCAAAGACCCACTTGGAGTCAGACTTGGTGCTTGTGGCACCAGACTCACTCACTCCCATAGGATAACATTGGGGATTGGACTTGTAGTGCATTGATGGGGACAAGATGGATGCCCCCACATATTTCGGTTCCCAGAACTGCATGTGCAGTCTATTCTTTTGGGAGTGGTTCAGCCCAGAGACACCTGGGATACCCAGAGACTATTTAAGCCACGCCCAGGCTGAGAAACATGCTTTGCGTTTTCTGCACCTGCAGCGTGACACTCACCGTGTTCGGATCCATCTCCAGTAGGCCTGCATCTTTCTTCCGCGCTCAGCTCCTGCAAGAACAAGAATACCGTTAGGAACAGCCTTACCTTGCAGCGCTTCTGCCCATAATTCATCGCTCCTTCTGTTCTGCGGGCATCTTCGGCGGTGTCATTCCCATCCCGGCACGCCGCTTCCTAGGGAAAAGGGAAAACAACAGAAAAAAGGCATTAGTAAGCATTCTGCAAATCTTCGCTTATTTTTAAATACTGTTCGAGCTTCAAACGCTTACCTGAATCCCAGCCGCTCTGGGGGAACTCTGTCTCCGGAACTTCTCATCAATCTGCAAGAGGGAAAAGACACTCCAGGTTAGCATGGAAACATCTAGAGGCCCCGCACACCGCCGCGCTTACTCACCGCATTTGTTCTTCATAATCGGCATCCACGCTGAAAACGTCGCAGGACCTAAAAGACACAGAAAAAGAACTCAGTTCAATACAAATATGAAAGGGGTGCATCACGCATCGCACTCTCATTCACCTTCAGCGCTACTCATCTCAGCAGCACACTGCCATCCCCGGACGCCGGCCATCATCTAAGGAAGGAAAGGAACGAAGTTAGAGAACTGTTCAAAAGACTCTTGCCAGTGAAGTAACTAGGCAGCAACAAGCCCGCATCAATCAACGTGCCCGCTACGCTGAAAGCAGGATGGAGAGCACACTATCCAAGAAAACAAGGCCCAGTCTCCAGTCGAATAGCCTCCAGGGAAGGGTTTGAAGTCGTAAGAGGTCAGAACAGGCTGAGTGACGTCCCCGTGGATACCAGGTGAGCGTTACAGATACCCCAGCAAACCAATACCAGTAACAGGAGAACATAATACTGGCATGTGGAGGCCCTGTTTTGAGGTACTAGGAAAGTACCTGCACTGCTTTTATGGTTATACAGCAACAGGAGATATGCGGCTAATAAAAAGAGAAGATGGCAAAAAAACATTTTAAGAAGTAGTAGAAGCAGTAGCGCAGACGTGGGAGCAGACGTGGTAGTAGCAGAGAGAGATTCAAATAGTAATAGCAGACGTGGAGAAAGGGAAAGAAGAGGAAAACGTTGCAGGAATGAAAGAGAGGAAGACACAAACAAAACTGCTCTACAACTACGTAGACCGGTGGAGGGCAGCTGTCAGAGTCCAGGAGATGGCAGAAACCAGGACTTCACACATTGGTACCTCCTCCGTCTCTCCAACATGTCACAGAGGCGCACAGACTGTACTGCCGAGCAGGGATATAACAGCTCGATACATGAGACCCACCAGCTCCCCCCAGCTCTCAGATTTGTATCAGCACACTGGACACTGTTGGGACGTAACTAATAACACTGCACAATGCAAGTGACGGCACCGTGGGGAATTGGGGAAACAGTGTATGAGCATATACCACGCTAACACAAAAACTTGCCTGGAGACAGCTATTGTACATTACAGCCACTGATATGGCAAAACCCAGGGAAAGGCCTGGAGAGATCTCCAGCACCGCCCAGCTGATGAAAGCTGGAGCGGCCGATGCCGCAGCACCCCTGCATCTCATGTTCGAAAAGATATGCAGCACTTAAGAAGCCCAGAATGCAAAGACTTCAGTGGCTGCCGCCAGCAACCAGGAGAAAGTACAATTTTACAAGTGAACAATCACCACGAATGGCAGCGTCCTGTGAGCACGGATACCATAACAGAGACTTCTGTGACTGGTGCTGGCAGCATCACTCTGGGAATCAAAGGCAACATTCCTGGGGACCATCACAACTCAACTATCAGAGAGAGGTAACCTGGGCAGCAGAGATACAGGTAAAGGGTGCCTGGTAGGGGAAGCAAGCTTGGGTAACATAGTGGCTCCATGTATGTATATGAGCATGACAAGGGTGAAGTGTTCACTGTGAGAAACCTGAAGGTGTCTCTCTGACTAGTCCCCAGGGGTCTGTCATCCAGGTGGCCAGGACACAGCCATCATTATTGGATCCAGTTCCTGGGGGTGGACTAGTGAGGGAGGATCACTTGGTTGGGGGGTCCCTGTGGATTGGAAGTGGGACGGCGACGGGTGAGATGCGGCATCCCCCTTCTGCCGACAACTTTTCCCTAGCCTACCACGTAGGATACACAAACACTTTACCCCCCTTTTTCAACACGAATACTCAGGGGTCAAGTCCTAAAAATTTAAGTGGGGGGACTAATCAAAAAACGCAATGGTATGTGACATCACCAGACATTAGCATATCAAGGTGAAATATGCACATTTCATTAAATTGGCTTTGCATAACCACCCAAATTGCCCAGGACGAATGGCATTTGCCTTTCATAAAATCAACACACACAAAACCAAGAGAGGTTATTTTCTTGTAATAGTGTTTTTGAAAACATTAAAAGGTGTGCATGATTTAAACTCCAAGAACCAATACAAATGCTTTCCCTGGGACTTGCAGTAACGAAATGGGACATTTCACCTTTAGTTGTTCATTACTTTTCATCAGGTTACATAGTGCAGTGGTGAAGTACCTGGCCTGCAAACCTGACAACTGCGTTTTGATCCCCGACGTCCGCTTTAATTTATAAAATACAAAGAGGACATTCAATATTTGCCATTTTAGCTGGGGGGGACTGAGTCCACCCTCTTAAAAAAATGGGTGTACTCCGCCCCCCGCGTGTACCCTTGACTTGAGCCCTGCGAATACCTTTGAATATTACAAAGGACCACAGAATGACACTCGAGCCATTTACCTGACATTTCCCAACACCAGGGTCAGGCAAAGTCAGGCCAATGACCAGAATTGCACACACCTGACAGCGCTTTCCCTTGCTCACAGGGATAAAAGGCAAAGCACAAGACGAGCAAAGCAGACATCACGTCCAGAAGGCTAACCCAGCATGGCAGTTCAAGTGGAGGAAAAAGACGGTGTATACCGAGAGGGTGACAAGGGGAGAAGCGACCTTGCCCTTTCCAACCAAGGCCTGTGAAACCTCTGCAGAAGGAATCGTAAGACCGTGAACAATAACCAGCGCGTGTTGCAGCAAATGTCAATGGTACACCAGACCATCCTGCACTGATAACCAAGCCACGGAGAGATGCTTGCTTCCATGGTACCAACCTTGACTCCACAGAGAAAGAAAGCCAAGCAGTTCATCACAGCCGGTGAGTCGAGGGGAGAGTCAATAAGCAACCAAACTGTGTTGAACGAAAAGTTGCAAATAGCTAATTGAACGGTTAAAGCATAAAGAGTGATTGATATCAAAAGGTGGAAAACCAGCAACAGAAGAGTCCGGCACCACATGGGTGCTCACTCAAGAAATTCTTGGTGATTAACCAATTGGTGAAACTACCATAACCAGAAGGCCTTGGGAATGGTGAGAAAGGGGTCAAAGTGGTCATACAGGGATCTTGTAAAATCCTCTGTACAGTTGAAAGTCTTTGACCAACAGATGATTGAGAAGCTAAGGGAAAGTGAATCCTGCATCATAAGAGTTGAATGGAAAAGGCGCGATTGACAGATTGGCAAGCGTGAACCCGAACTAGGGATGCCGATAAAGAGGGGGCGAAGTCTAAGTTCCGAAATACAGTGTGTTGACAAGAGTGAACCCGGAAGAGGGATGTCCACAGTGAACTGTACAAGAGACTTTTTGGTAGAAAAGAGACTTAACCACCGAAAGCCCTGATTGCTGAAAGCGGAACTGTTAGCTCGTGCTGGGAAAGCTTGAGCGTGTGCTGTGCTCCAAAGTCCCATCTTGTCCCGTGCTGAAAATGTCGGGAAGGGAGACCCCAAGTACTGCATCCTGACTTATTATTTATGAACACTTCCTTTTTTCTTAAGTGCATTATTCCCATAGCTCTCAACTCACACGCTTTTGGCGGGTGTCACCCGCCTTGCAAAGGGCTGACTCACCCGCCAAGCCTCCTGCACGCCCATTCATTCCAACGGCCGTCTCACCCGCCAAAAACTAAATCGGGTGATTTCACCCGCCTTTGCAAAACAAATGGTTGAGAGCTATGTATTCCACACTTATTTTTGTATTTAGCGTAAGGATTAGCAATAGGTTTTTCTCAGTACTTGCCTTTTTATTTGACAAGGCGCCACTAGGACTGCCTTATTATTATTTGATGGTCAAAGCTTTCTCCCATCTTAGATTTAAGTTTAGATTAGGCGTTTTTCCAACCTATCTTTGCAGTTTAATAAACACCCTTAAACTGTGGTCACTTGTGTCTGTCTTTACTGTTGCCACCATGAGTTCCTAACAGCCCCCTTAATGCAGAACACTACAGGCAATGAAGGTTATTGTTCATATCTAAAAAAGAAATGGGCACATTGAAAATATACCCTCCTCTTCCTCGTCCCAGTTTTTCTGTAACCCAAGAATGACAATACTTGCCAGACAAGTATATCAAGGCTAGTAAAGACTGAGAAAACCAGCAGGCACATAACCAATATTCCTACCTTTTAGGTCCCTACCCTTCCTCGTCCCAGTGGTTCTGGGAAGACCAATTGTTAATACACAAATAAGAGAGAATACCAAGCCTACCAGATACAGAGGGAATCACTATAGATTGTTTGCCCACACCATTCTCGACAATAGAGGATATATTGCATAGAGAAGGCACACTCTTCCCAAACAGTGCATACCTCAACAAGTATGAGAGTCTTACTTGTGACAGTGGGTAATATTGTTTTGAGGAACAATCTTGCATTCACTGCCTAGACTGAAACAGCAAGGAACAGTACTATAGAAGGCTGTAGGAGTGGCTGAGAAACTCTTTATTTTCCCCTGAGAAGAATGTTGAAGTATTTTGGAGTGTGAGGGCTAGAATAGGTTTTGACACAGGGCTGTGGGCAATTGTTTTGGACATCATGACAATGACTGGTCCATTAGTTCATTTTGTTGAGGCAGGGAAAACCCATATAGATTTAGGGCTAGTGAGGTGTTTATCCCACCCCTCTTATTATTTAAATAAAAAACATTTGTGAACAATCCAACACTGTGTCTGTTTCCTTACTCCGGCTCCTCACAAAGTTCATTTGAAAACCAAGCTTATTTAAATGGGAAAAGGTGGCAGAATAAGAACCAGACAAGCAGACTAGAAAGGTGTGATTGTATTTATGTGGGTCTGAATAATTGCCAGCAACAAGAGAGGGCAATATTAAGAGACCAATTCAAACAACAATTGCCAAAGCCAAAGGAGCATAATACCAAGGCAAAGTAAAAAGAACTAACATTGCCAAAGCCAAGAGAGGGCAATTAAGATTCTAAGGGCCTCCTCTAGAGTTTGGCAGTAACGCGGTGCTATTACCGCTGGTGCTATTAGCCCTACTGCCAAACCCTCCGTGCTATTAGTGCCGGATCACGGGTTTGGCGGAACGGTTAGTGCCCATTCCCCATTGGGGAATTCCTCATTCCCCAATGGGCCCAATGGGGAAAATTCACGCATGATCTGGCGGACCCTTAAATGCAGTGCTAATAGCGCTACCGCCTCATTTAAGGGTTACCACCAGACTCGTGATGAGGCCCTAAGTATTTATAAATCCTATTGCCAGTGTGTAAAAGAGGCCCTAAGAGGAACTTTCTTAAACCCACATTGCCAAAGCCAAAGAAGTGTAAGAGTGAGAGAAAACCATTGTCAGCATTTGGTTAATGCAGAAGTGGGGAAAAAAGAGAGGCAAGAGTGCTGTCCTTTTGACAGAATATATTCAGGAGGAGTGAAGCATAACCTGCACTGTGTGTAACAAACAGCACCAATGTGTTTCTTGCCTTCCCAGACAAAGTAGTTAAACTTGATGTTGTGAAACAAAAGACGTTGATAATTTGTGTGAAGAAACCTTTACCACGGAAGTACTTACAGTAGTTAGTAGTTTCATTTTGTCCTGGCTGGAGAGTACACCAGGGCAAAGGATTTAGTAGTAGTATCCCTATCAGGTGAGTGGACCAGGTTAAAATCATTTAAGTACTGTGGTGTGGTTTAAAGTTGTGAAGAAGGATTCCAAGATGGTCGCCGGGCACTGAAGATGTGTGCAGGTGGGCCTCGTCTTGGAACAATAGCATCAACACATTAAGAAGGACCTTGTGATAATGTGGAAGTCCTGTTGGGATCTGGGGCCTCCCGGCTGGTGCCCAGAGGAGGAAAGACCGACTGAGGCTGGAGGAAATGGTGCTACACGCAGCGGCTGCTCCCGAGTTCCGACATGGCAGACCCAAGAAATTGAAAGCTCGGGTGAGTTGGGAACGCGGCTCACCCTCAATAAGGGTCAGAAGGTGGCTTTGTTAGCAGTGCAGGTTACAATCAGCGGATACAGCGTTGCACTGCATCCACCTGCAATCTTGTATATATATATATATATATATATATATATATATAAAGGTCAGAAGTGAGTGATAGTGCAGCGTGCCTTACATTCAAAGACATTGGCTCAGACATATAAAAGAAGGTCGGAAGTGAGGGACAAGGTGGCGTGCCTTTTATTCAAAGACATTGGAATTGGCCCGTGTAAACCGCAGGACTGGGTGGAATGTACCCCCCTCTCCTAATATTTTGACAAACTGGGACAAGAGAAGGAGCAGATCAGAGGGGACACTGCAGTGCGATATCCTACAGGCTGAGGAATTTACCGGTAACTCTTTTGAAAGCGAGCTTGGATTTTTCACACATCCTGTGGGGAGGCGACACATTGGAGGAGGTCACTTGAGGTAGTGGGACTTGTACTTAAAGAGACATATAACACGGCTGATCACCAGCATCGCTTAACACAGCAGAGTTTCTCCCTCATCACTGGGGCGGTGCAAAGGCTATTGGGAAGCCGATAACTGTGAATAGATGGTGCTTAAGGCTGCGTGCCCCCCAGGGAACACAGGAAGACCAGAAACAACTGATGATACAGCAGATCTTTTTGGCCAGGAGGTGTGCCCACATGGAACACGCAACGGATGCACAGGAAGTGCCTCCGTTAAGGCAGGCACTCTATGCCGGGTACAAAAAAGAAAATTACTCTGCCTGGATCCTCCAATCCTCAAACAACAAAAGAGACTGCGCTACAAGAAATTTGGTCCAGAACTTCCAAAACCCATCATCTAAGTACCCCTACTAGAGCTACTGAGGGTACAACAGCAATGGCGGGAGCCAAGGAAGACTTTCAGTTGAGCTTCCAGGAGTTTCAGGGCTCATTCACAGCTGCATTCCAGATGCAATTTACCACATTCACATCCGAGATCAAACAAATGATCACAGAATTCAGAAAAGATTTGACAGACCTGGGAGAGCGTACAGATGCAAATGAAAGAGCGATACAAGAACTGATTCAAGATAGCACCCAATCGGAGGAATTGATGGAATATATGCTGAGAACAATGCATAGTCTCGAAATACAATGCGAAGACCTAGAAAACAGGTCTTGTAGGGCAAACGTTTGTATCAAGAATCTCCCTGAATCAGTCGGTGACCCAGACTTAAAAGATGCAGTTATTTCTATCTTCAAACACCTCCTAGGTCACGACGTGGAAGAAAAGATTCCCCTGGACTATGTCCACAGGGTCCACAGGGTGGGCTTGAAGTGATCCAATCCCAGGGTGCGCCCTAGAGATGTGTTGGCAGCGTGTGGTGTATACCCACAAAAGGAACAGATTTTAAGGGCAGCCAGACAAGCAGACACAATCTCACACAATCTCATACAATGGTTCAAACATACAATTGTATCAGGATCTTTCTCCACTTGCTCTTCAAAAACTTAGGGAGATGCAGATTGTGGTAAAAACACTACAAACAAGAAAGATAAAATACAGATGGACATTCCCGTTTGGCGGGACATTTGCAGTGGATGGGAGGGAACACAGGATCGCTTCCCGGGAAGAAGGAATCGAACTGCTAAACATTATCGAAGATGATGGAGACACCCCTCAGAGTTGACAACAAGTGCCCCGCCATCCACTTCTTGCAACACTACGTGAAAAGCCGAGTGGGGATGTAGGAAGCATTCGACGCAAAGGATCAAGCTGGAATCGCCGGAACTCCCGCCTTAAAGGCCCGATGGAAAGTCCCAAAAAGTGATACCACCTGTGAGATGTGAGGGGAGACTATTGAGCTATGCGCTATTTGTGTTACTGCAACGAGGGCCCGAGACCAGGCACTACAACCTGGAATCTGAGGCGAGGAGGTGAAGAGGGTTTTAGGATACCCTATGGGGAACCCTGGAGGAAATGGCGATCCACGGCAGAAAGTATCAACCCGAAGTCACACTAGGTATCATGGGTAACACCAGGGAGGGGGCAGGGAGGGCAAAGGGAGTTACAGGTGAAGGGTTACACTGAGGCGGTGGGAAGGAGAACAATGTCAGCGGAGATCCCCCGCATGACGAGGAGGAAGCAGAAATCAAGGGTAATGTTTAGGCTTTGGGCAACAGGCACATTTAGAATATTAACAAAATAGCACATTCAACTACATATCACTTAATATTCAGGGATTAAATACCCCAGTGAAACGAAAGAAATTAGAGAGGTTTTTAGCTCGACACCATCCGGATGTATTGGCACTGCAGGAGACCCACATAAGACAACAGGACAAGTGTAGACTCCATGTATGGCATTATCCCATTATCATACAAGCCAACATGCAAAGGAAGGCGGCCAGCGTTTTAATAGCGATTAGGATGGGGGTGTAATTCAAATGACTAATAGTAAGGTGTAAGGAAGGCCGTTTCTTATTAATTGTAGCCGAAATAGAATCAAGAATAATTACCCTGGCTTTAATCTATTCCCCAAACACTGGTCAAGATGGGGTCTTGAGAAAGACTTTAATGGAGGTGGAAACGTTTATGGCAGGGGAAAGATTAATAATTGGGGATTTCAATTTGGCATGGGACCCCCATCGGGATAGAAGTGTGAAGACCTAGTATGGTCACCCCCCTCCCTCGCAAAGGCTACACTTAAATGTTGAACAACTGGCGATCTCTGATGTGTGGTTAACCTTGAAAGGGACAGAGAAAGGGTACACACATTGCTCACACGTCCACAAATCATTTTCATGCATAGATTACATTTGGTCTTCAACCAAGTTACTAGCCTATATTACAAAAATGGAGATTCATCCAATAGCAGAGTCAGATCATGCGCCTCTGGGAACAGAGATCACCTTTACAGGAACAACATATAGGATATGGTCCTGGGTTTGTCCCACAGGACTCTGGGGTGAGGGAGAAATTGGGGGGAAAGATTTGGAAATTCTTTGAGCTAAAGGATACAGGTGACATGGCGACAAATACAATATGGCATGCTTTCAAGGCAAAGATTCTGGACTTATTTCAGAAGGGGCTCTTAAACATAGGCAAAGGGGAGCTCTAGAGTCCGAGCTGGAGGGTTAACTGAAGCAAACGATGAAAAAAATGGAAACGGGTGGCGGGTTAGCCATTAGAAAGGCATATAGAAATATAAGGGGCAGACTATAGCTTTTGCACACAACACAAGCTGAAAAAAGCTTATTATACGCAAAACAAAAATATTACGTAAAAGCGAATCAAACTGATTTATTGCTGACCAGGCAGCTAAGGCAAACTAGGGCACCCCATACTATTTTATGCATAAAGGATACTCTCGGGGAACTGGTTAAAACTACTTCAGAGATACTTAAACAATTTGGGTTGGTTTTTTCCACTCTTTACCAATCATATTCTCCAAGCACCACAGCCCATAAGACATATTTACATTTGGTTAAGCTTCCAACTATTACGTCATTGGTACAAGAACAGCTTTAACAAGAGATTACGATTGAGGAGGTTTCACAGGTAATCCGAGGCCCCCCCCCAATAAGGTTCCAGATCCCGATGGATACTCGGCCCTATTTTTCAAAACTTAGCAATCGATACTGGTCCCTAGACTGCCAAAATTGTATAATTCATTTAAAGACACCGGACATATACCCCCTTCTATGGAAGAAGCTTAATTGATTCTTTTTCCAAAACCTAACAAAGACCCAACAGCGTGTGGTTCATATCGACCTATTGCCTTGATTAATCCCGACGCTAACATTTACACAAAAATCCTTGCTAACAGGTTAGTGGATATTTTACCATCCCTATTCCACCCTGACCAATCAGGGTTTATTAAACATCGACAAACCCACAATAACATCGGAAGTGTGTGTCACTTGATAGAGAAAATAACTACGAAGAAACAAAAGGCGCTCCTCGTGTCCTTAGATGCTGAGAAAGCGGTTGACAGAGTCGAATGGTCATTCCTGTTTCAAACTTTAGAAGCAAAGTGGTTCGGCATAAAATGTATGATTCGAGTGAATTACAAAGATGTCAAAATAAGGTTATTAGTCAATGGTCAGGTATCTACCCCAATCACATTATATCACAGTACTAAACAGGGATGCCCACTATCCCATCTTCTGTATGCAGTACATTTGGAACCCCTCTTAGCTAAAATTAGGCAAACCGCCCAGATTCATGGAATACCGCTTGGGGGAAAAAAATCATAAAATAATGGCATACGTGGACGTTGCTGATCACGGTCACAGACCCTTGTTGGCAGTCCTTGTTGGCAGTCACAAAAGAAATTGAGGAATTCGGCAAAGTAGCTGGTTTAAAAATACATTTGACCAAATCTGAAATACTGAATCCGTCCCTTAATTTCGACCGAGGTCACTCAGGTGTCGGCAAACACCAAATTTGCTTGGGCGAAGGATTCAATTAAACTATTAGGAATAAATATGACTAATAACTTAGAGAGCTATAATACAAAATAAACCCCCGCCCGTTTGGTAAGAATTGATGTAGTAACACTGTGTGAGACTACACGACATTTATCTGCTTGGTAATAAGTAACCCACCTTTTGGTATAGGTCTGTACTACACAAGTTGGTAGTGTGACTGAGCAGGTAGGTGTCATGGCCACAGAGCAAGGACCACACGCTCCATCTCATAAAGGGTCCAGTTGGACCCAGTCCTGGCGCCTTTGTCGCCAGGCTCATGAGAAAGTGTGCTCTGCACACTTTTATTCTGGTGCACATGTTATTTCCTCCCCTGCAGGGCCTCCATGTGGATCCAGGTCGGGTGTGGCCATAGGAATAAATTGGGCAGCACGTGCAGCATCTTCTGGGAGTGGCAGGGTAGGGCCACAAGGCAGAGCAAAGAGGCGCGGCTGGTAGCAGGCTATTTAAGCCTGCCCCACCCGTGTGCAAGCACTTTGCGATAGTCTGCCTATAGCAGACTAACGCTCACCGCAGCCTGAAGCACATCTTCCCTGATCCCAGCAATACCATCGCCTGAAGCGCATCTTACCTGATTCCAGCAATACCATCGCCTGAAGCGCACCTTACCTGATTCCAGCAATGCCATTGCTTGAAGCGCATCTTACCTGACTCCAGCAATACCATCGCCTGAAGCGCATCTTACCTGATTCCAGCAATAATCATTGCCTGCAGAGCATCTTACCTGATTCCAGCAGCCACTGCAGTCGGAGGACATCCTTACCAGTTCCTGGCTTCCAACATTTACTCGGGAGCTCATCTCGGCCAGCATCCTCACGATCCAGGCATCCATCGGCAGATCTTCGGATAGCTGCGTCCCGTCTGACTTCGCCAGGCCATCCCTGCAAGAGAAAAGGACAAACAAGGTTAGAAGCAACATAAAGACCTTACGCCGGGTCGCGCACAACACAATCCTCGTGCTTGACTTTAGAACCAAACTTACCATCTATTGGGACATTGTAAACCCCTGAGGCCTCCATTGGGGCTCGCTTCCAGCACCGCGATTCCGCTGGGCCTCTCATCACCTATTGGGGAGAAGGAAAAGCATTACAAGGGATACGGACAATAATCACGGAAAAAAGACATTGCAAAAGAATACAGACAATAATCATTGTTGAAGAACGCTTACCTTTGAAGTGGATCAGCCACAGTTGGTCTGGGCTGCCATGCACATGGAGCAGTGAAGAAATTAGGTCTATCTAAGGCGCCCCTGCAGTGAAAAGCAGGACGGAGAATATCCATCATAAATAAACAGGTGAGACTATATGGGTAGACGCATGCTCACCACATTCTGGGAAGAAGGGTTAGAGGGAAACCACAGCCATATCACAGCATTCTCACGTCCTCTCGTATTCCCGCAGGGGCAGTATCAACAACCAGCGCAGCCCACAACACAGGAGCAGGGGAAGAAGCCTGACACAGGGGAGCCAGTTCCAGGGAGGGCTGCAACTGTGCCCCAACGTCCCCGCAGAGACCAGGTGAGCGTAAGAGAAAGCAAAGCATCTCCAAATCTCTGCCTGGGTGTTATGGAGACCTCGGAAACTGACCAGTCGGCCCAACTACTGGGGTAACTGGGAGCCAAAGTTCATGCCTCCAAACAAGAAACCAATGCCTGTAAGAGGGGATCTTATTGTAGCCCGAGAACAAACTGATGACTTGGCAAGACAGATGCTTCAGACACACGCAGTTCAGGTTCCATTACCTGGAATTGCACAGCCTCCTATGCCGCAGCCATCGCCACCAGTTCAAGTGGTGCTTCCAGGTGCAGTGCCACTGGCCCCACCCGAACGTTTTACTGGCGATCCTAATAAGTATGCCATATTCATGAACCAATGTCGCCTTCACTTTCTGTACCAGCCTGGGGCTTTTCCTAACGATAGCGCAAGAGTCGCCTTTGTTCTTTCATATTTAGGAGGCAGCACAGTGGACTGGTTGATACCATTGGTAAACCAGGATGATCCTCTACTCCGAAACTTTGGGGAATTACAAAGGGAGATAGAAAAATTGTTTGCTAGACACACCCAAGGATAAGCCATGGATAACGAACTATTGTCACTCGGACGGGGAAACCAAGATCTGCTGACTTATATCGCTACCTTTAATCGCCTCATAGCACACACAAATTGGCCAGAAGACAAGAGGACCACACTCTTTTATCGGGGATTGCATGGAGAACTAAAGGATGTTCTAGCCCAAGTGGTCAACCCTCCTGAAGGTTGTGCGGAGTACATCAATCTGACGGTGCAGCTTGACCACAGGTTGCAGAATCATAAAATGAATCGCACAAGAACTGAAGGGAGGTCAGTCTATATGCGACCCCGGGACAATCAAATCAAAACCCACGAACCAACCAAGCCTATGCAGATAGGGGGATTACGGGCTCCTATCTCCAAGGCGGAGAGAGAAAAGAGGAGACAACAACAACTCTGTTTATACTGTGGAAGAGCAGGACAATTCCTCCAGGAATGCCCGGTAAAACCCCCTAAGAGGATAGTAGGTGCAATGGACAATGGCAACGAAGAAAAGGAACAAAACCCGGAAAGCTTCAACGCCCGACAAGCATAGGGGTCCACTTGTTGAGCAAAAAGATGGAATCTGTACAGACCTCACATCTGGTCATCCCGGTACTTTTGGTCAACCACCAACAACCGTCAAAGGTACATGCCTTGGAGGCATATATTGATAGCAGGGCGGTGGAGAATTATATTGATCAAGATCTGGCTGCACAAATAGGCCTTCCTCTCCAGCAAAAGCTAAAATCGGAAAACGTCACAGCAGTGGATGGTTCTCAGTTGTCATCCGGCCTAGTGACGCAGCATACCGACAAAGTCATGCTGATGTGTCAGGATGGTCATCGGGAAGACATCTCTTTCGATCTTATTGGGGCTCCTCAGTTCCAGATGATCCTAGGAATGCCTTGGCTGGAAACCCACAACCCTAAGATCGACTGGCGAACACGAGTGCTGAACTTTCCTCAAGAATGCGCTAACATCTGCTACCACAAAAGCGTGAAGAGCCAGGACCTCAAGACGAAATCTATCCTGGGACTCTCTGGTTCCCTAACGCCTGAATATCTGGATTACCAGGATGTTTTCCAGAAGCAGCAAGCAAACACCCTACCTCCACACAGATTTTACGACTGCCTGATCGATATGCTGTCCAGAGCACAAATCCCCTGCAGTCGATTTAACGCTCTAACAGAGCTAGAAAACAAGCATCTGAAGTCTTACCTGAATCAGTACCTAGCTAACGGCTTCATCCGCCCGTCTAAGTTCCCTGCCTCCTCGGCTCTCTTTTTCGTACCAAAGAAACAGGGCGATTTAAGAACTTGTATAGACTATAGAGCGCTGAACCAAATCACAGTAAAGAACAGGTACCCCCTTCCACTCATCCCAGAACTGCTAGATCAGGTGTAGAATGCTCAAATTTACACAAGACTGGACCTACAAGGAGCCTATCACCTTGTGAGAGTTAAAAAGGGAGACGAGTGGAAGACGGCATTATGAACCAAATATGGACTTTTCGAGTATCAGGTCATGCCCTTTGGATTATGTCATGCCCTGGCGGCGTTCCAATTCTTCATGAATGATGTGCCTCACAAATTGTTGGACGTTTGCGTACTCATCTACATTGATGACATTCTAATTTACTCAACATCCAGGGAGGATCATGTTGGCCATGTAAGAGCAGTTCTTGAAAAGCTTTGTCAGCACCGGCTGTTTGCCAAATTGGAAAAATGTTTCTTCCATGTCACAAAGTTGAATTTTTGTGCTTCATGCTTACCCCACGAGGAGTTCACATGGACACACGCAAGTTGGATGCTATCCTTCAGTGGCCATCACCAACATCCACAAAAGGGGTACAGAGTGTGCTTGGATTTGCCAATTTTTATCGACAGTTTATTCCAAGGTTTTCACAAATAGTTCATCCTATCACCTCTCTACTGAGAAAAAATAAGAAATTCTTCTGGTCCCCCGAAGCAGAAAACGCCTTCCAGGAGCTGAAACTTGCTTTCACCTCAGCACCAGTTCTTCGGCACCCTCGACCCGACCTGCCATATGTGGTCGAAACAGACGCCTCCAGCGTAGCCCTGGGAGCAGTATTATCACAAAAGGACCCGGACACTGGGAAATTACATTCCATAGCATTTGGTCCCGTAAGTTTTCCGCGCCGGAGTTAAACTATGCAATCACTGACAAGGCACTTCTAGCAATCAAAGGAGCCTCCAAAACATGGAGACACTATCTTCTGGGAGCAAGACACATGGTCATGGTTATCACAAATAACCGTAATCTGCAATACTTGAAGACTGCCAGGGCCCAATCTTCACGCCAGCTTCGCTGTGCTCTCTTCTTTGCAGAATACGATTTTGTTATTACTTACAGACCCACAGTACACAATGGGAAAGCAGACGCCCTATCACGCATGGGTGAGGA
The DNA here is from genome assembly GCF_040938575.1 of Ambystoma mexicanum. Taxonomy (NCBI): domain Eukaryota; kingdom Metazoa; phylum Chordata; class Amphibia; order Caudata; family Ambystomatidae; genus Ambystoma; species Ambystoma mexicanum. The sequence goes on from NC_090936.1 coordinate 771,024,653, forward strand.
CAAAGAAGCTTTCACAACATCTGAGCCTGTGGCCATCATTCCCGAAGAACGGATCCAAAACCAAATCGCTGCAACCGCCTGTTTGGATGACTTAAAAACCGATCTCTGATCTCCGATGTACCAAACAGCACAACAGGAGTGGCTAGCTAGAGGAGACAAATACTCCATCAAAAATGATCTACCCTATTTTCAAGGAAGACTATATTCAGGACAAGAAATTGCAAGACCAAATAATAGCAAACTACCATGAATCATTAGTGGAAGGACACCCAGAGATTGCCAAGACTCGGACTAAAATTCAAAAGGGCTATTGGTGGCCAACCTGGAGAAAAGATGTTGCCCAATTCATTGCGACCTGTGGTGTCTGCGCACAACACAAATCTCAGAAGTTAAGTCCCGCAGGCTTACTACGTCCCTTGACTGTACCACCAGCACCATGGCATACGCTGTCTATGGACTTTATCACAGATTTTCCTCCCTGCAACGGGTTTAACATGATCCTGGTTATTGTAGACTTATTCTCCAAGATGGCCCATTTTATTCCATTGAAGGAGCTTCCCACTGCTTCCGCCCTTGCCACTGTGTTTTTGGAGCAAATTGTCAAGTTACATGGTTTCCCATCAGTATTGATTTCAGATCGCGGAACACAATTCGTCTCAGCTCTCTGGAGGAGGTGCTGCAAAATAGGCAAAATTGACCCCCGGCTATCCACGAGTCATCATCCCCAAACCGATGGCCAGACCGAATGGACCAACCAGACCTTGGAGCAATACCTGAGGTGTATGTTCCAACAAACTGAGGATATCCTGGAAAAATATCCTCTGGTTGACCGAATTCGCCTACAATCACTCCATCCACACTAGCACCGGACATACCCCATTCTACACAGTGCACGGTCGGCATCCTCGAATGTCCACTTTTGATTCACTTGACAAATTGGAAATGCCAGCAGTTACAACATTGCACAGGACTATCACTCAAACCCTCAAAGAAGCAGCAGAAAACCTGACCAGAGCCAAAGAACAACAGAAAAAATGTGCAGACCGACATCGAAGAGAGGCTCCGCATTATCAAGTCGGGGATAAGGTTTGGTTGGCTTCCAAGAACATTCCCTTGAAAGGACCCTGAGCCTTCCGTCCCAGGTACCTGGGACCTTACCCCATCAAAGCCATCATTAATCCTGCTGCCATGAAATTGGATTTACCAACTAACATGCGGATCCATCTGGTGTTCCATGTTTCTCTCTTGAAACCAATGAAACCAGATACTCAGATTGAAGCACCACCCGAGCCCGACATCATAGAAAAAGAACCGGAATACGAAGTCAAAACCAATCTGGATTCCAAGATAGTGCGATCTAAACTGTCCTACCTTATAGACTAGAAAGGTTATGGACCTCAAGACCGTACATGGGAGCCTAGTGAATTCGTCCATGCCCCACGACTAATCAGACAATTTCATCGTAACAACCCCACCAAACCAGGACCAAGAGGAAGAGCGCCCGTGAGAGGGGCCTTGAGGGGGAGTGCTGTCATGGCCACAGAGCAAGGACCACAAGCTCCATCACATAAAGGGTCCAGTTGGACCCAGTCCTGGCACCTTTGGCGCCAGGCTCATGAGAAAGTGTGCTCTGCACACTTTTATTCTGGTGCACGTGTTATTTCCTCCCCTGCAGGGCCTCCCCGTGCATCCAGGTCTGGCATGGCCATAGGAATACATTTGGGCGGCACATGCAGCATCTTCTGGGAGTGGCAGGGTGGGGCCACAAGTTAGAGCAAAGAGGCGTGGCTGAGACCAGGCTATTTAAGCCTGCCCCGCCCGCATGCAAGCGCTTTGCGTTAGTCTGCTTATAGCAGCGTAACGCTCAGCACCGCCTGAAGCACATCTTACCTGAATCCAGCAATACCATTGCCTGAAGCGCATCTTACCTAATTCCAGCAATAATCATTGCCTGAAGCGCATCTTACCTGATTCCAGCAGCCACCGCAGTCAGAGCGCATCCTTACCAGTTCCCGGGTTCCAACACTTACTCGGGAGCTCATCTCGGCCAGCATCCTCGCGGATCCAGGCATCCATCACCCGCCGGCAGATCTTCGGATGGCTACGTCCCGTCTGACTGAGCCAGGCCATCCCTGCAAGAGAAAAGGACAAACAAGGTTAGAAGCAACATAAAGACATTACACAATCCTCGCGCTTGACCTTACAACCTTGACCTTACAACCAAATTTACCATCTATTGGGACATCATAAACCCCTCAGGCCTCCATTGGGGCTCGCTTCTAGCACTGCGATTCTGCTGGGCCTCTCATCACCTATTGGGGAGAAGGAAAGGCATTACAAGGGATACGGAAAATAATCACGGAAAAAAGTAATTGCAAAAGAATCTGGACAATAATCATTGTTGAAGAACATTTACCTTTGAAGTGGATCAGCCACAGCCGGTCTGGGCTGCCACGCACATGAAGCAGTAAAGAAACTAGGTCTATCTAAGGCGCCCCTGCAGTGAGAAGCAGGACGGAGAGCTCACCATCATAAATAAACAGGTGAGCCTATATGGGTAAGCGCATGCTCACCACATTCTGGGAAGAAGTGTTCGAGGGAAACCACAGCCATATCACAGCATTCTCACGGCCTCTCGTATTCTCGCAGGGGCAGTATCAACAACCAGCGCAGCCCACAACACGCAAGCAGGGGAAGAAGCCTGCCCCAGGGGAGCCAGTTCCAGGGAGGGCTGCAAATGTGCCCCAACGTCCCCGCAGAGACCAGGTGAGCGTAACACTAGGCCTATCTCAAGGGGGGTAAATGTGAGCTGCAGAGCTGTAGCAATGAAATTCTCAAATAGAAGTAGCCAAGTAAAGCTTACACTCAAGGTTTCAGTTATAAACAGTTATTTATTTATTTAACATCAATTTTTAAATAAGCATTCTTTAAAAAGGGCAAGATATGTAACAATCAAATATACTTTAAAATACTTTTTCACCATCAGCACAAGCTAGTAGATACTCTTTAGATATGCTTTTTACACACTTTCTACACCCGCAGGTGACTTTATTCACAAGGACAGTAATGGCATTTATATATCACTAGTTACACTTTGCAGATTCTGAGGTTGCAGAAAGGAAACGTTAAAGGAAGGAAAAAGGTTAAACAGGCTCTCAGGGCATGTTAGTATACTTAAATCTTCCAATGAAGTCTAGACAAGCCTTTCCAAGCAGTAACAGTCTGAAACAAGTTACCACCTATGAGGGACAAACATATCAAAGTCAATGGATTAGAAGAGTCTGCAGGGGGCCAGGACAGCCAAAGTCAATTGGAGCACAGTCTATAGAGCTGAGGCACTTCTTAGATAATAAAAGTCTTGCACAAAGTTAGAGAGTTTTGTAGAACTCACTTGTAGGGTCAAAAGCTGCTAAACCTGTGAAAAGCAGAGTTGGAATCAACTCTAAGGTAAGGCAATGCACGTCTCAACTGAGAAGAGCACAGCTCAAAAAGACACTAAGGTAAGTACCCCAAGTCTAAACAGTACCTCTGGTTTGAAGAGGGATAGTCCAGTTGGATTCTGTCCTGTTGCAGCGATGCAGATCCTGGGTTTCTGAGCCTCAGTCATGGGGACAAGAGGGAGGACGTCTCTAGGGCTCATGCGGCAGCAATTTGGAGACCGTTGGCAGCTACAGGCTCTTTTTGGATTATCAGACCTTTGCGGTTTCAGCACTCGGTAAACAGCACCACTGTGGATCTCAGATACCGGTTGAGCTTCCTTCACTCCTTGAGTCCTGCATTCTGGGGACTCGAGCTCTGGTCGTCCTGCTTCTGGAGGGTCCTTAGGAGACTCCTGGAGCTTCTTGCCAGATTGCAGATGTTGTACTCGACTATGGATTTCTCGACCCATGACACTCAGTTCTTGCAGCAGCAAAGAAGTACAGCCAATTAGGGAAGATGGTCCAGTGGAGTTCGTCTCTGGGTTAGTTGGTCCCACTAACCCAAAGAAAGAAGTCGTCCCTTCCTAGAGCTTCTCTTGTCGATTAGAGAAAGGAGTTTCAGCACAGCAGCAGGGCTTCACCAGGCAATTCAAAGGTCAAGGAGGATGCAGCAAGCTTCGTTCATGGTTTCTTCATCAGGTGTTTCTCCCAGTGGTCGGCTCTGACTCTAGTCCCAAAACCCTCGACTTTTAAGCATGTTTCTCCCAATCATGCACAGCCTAGGCTGTCAATCACACAGCAGGGTGGCTGTCCTGAAAGGACAGTCAGCCAGCCAATCAGGACTGGTTGCATTCAGGCATTCCTAGAGACAAAGAACAGGGGAGTTTCGGGAACCTCCCTCACATCCTGCCTTTCCAGACACACCAGAGCCAGAGGCGGGTTTCAGGACTGAAGCCTGCCAAAAGGCAAAACGAACAAAGGGCTCAAACCTGGCTTGGCGCACAGAGTACAACCTTAGAGAACCTCACAAACAGAAAATTGCGAAAAAGGAAGACCGAGGCAATTTTGACAAAATCGTCACCCATGGTATACTGCAGCGGAGGATTCAGCCGGCGGTAGAAAAGCACAATGGTAAGAAAACTAAACCACTGCCACCAGTAATTTAAAGTAGTGAGGGTAACATACAAAATGTTACATGAGGATGTAGGATAAGGGGCTACTAGGTAACCCCCCAGCACTCCACATTAGATGGGGTATGCTGGACCTACAAAGAGAAAAGATAAGTAAAGTCAATTTCACTTTACTATTCTTGGGAACGGTAGTTCACACAAGAAAAGGTATTTAAACCTTATGAGAAATCCAAAGGATTTCTCCGTGACACTGCACCGAATGTGCTTTGTGTCACCATACAAAAAGTAGATGCGTATGGAATTTGTCAGACTCCCAAAACAGAGGAAACATATAATCCAAATCAGGTCAAAACACATGAGAGAGTGACAAAAAGGTCTCACTCACTCCAGGGTTAAAAAAAAGCCCTAAAGTCCAGCGAAGGACCTGGGGATCTGTAAGGTTGAAGGGAATTAGCACAGAAATGAGAATTCTCCCTAACACCCCCCAGACTAAGGGACAGGAGGATCTAATCCTCACCAGGATAGATCTCCTGTTGCAAGTCGGTTAAATTTGCTGAGAACAACAGCAATCTTTTGTAACCCTTGCTATGGCACTTTTAACAGGTGTATTAATTTGCAAGCTATATGACCATACAAATACTGTTGGGTAAATCTTTCTTGTTTAAGGTATAGAGGATCTGATTGAACAGTCACTCAGAAGTTGTGACAACGTCTGAACCTACAACAGGATATTTCACAGAGTTCTTTGAAAGAAATATCTTACACCTAGAGGGGCCTCCATGATTTCTCACCACCTCTCTCACGAGAGCAGATTGGGTCTCTGGTATCTTAGTTTGAGGGGTTGTGGGCAAGCAAGGTACCTGCTTCCACTTCCTCTTAGATCTTATTTTACCTGGATTAGGAGTTTCCCTCTTAAAACTAGGATTTATACTGGGGTATTCATCAGACAGTCTTAAGGTGTTTAGCCTTGGACTTAAGTTTCCTGATTTTTCGCAAAGGTTTGAGAATTACCAGTTCTCACAGGCCTAGATAGTGGTCCAATTTGTCTATCCACCCCTTCCTCAGAAGCAGTGTGGGTCAAAGACTCTACAATTGGATTGGCAATGATGGAGCATGGTTGGGGCTCCCATTTCCCTAATACTCTAGTTTTTGGTTTGCCTTTGTAAGAGATAACCTTACTAACAGAAGGACGTGCAGTGGGGTTTGCTGTAGAGGGTCCCACAGGCTCAGAGTGGTCTCTTAAGGTTGCCTCTCTACCCAACTTGGTTTGTTCCGGTTTCTTCCTACTGGGAGGCCTGGGGGTAATGGACACTACTCCTAGATTTTTTAAGTCATTCCCCAACAGGACTCTCACAGGCACCTCATTCTGAGCACTCACAGGGATCCTTACTGTCATATTGTTACCCTGAATGAGAGCTGGTAGAATTGGAACCATTTGGATAGGGCCTCCAGCAAATCGAGTGGGACCTTTGGGTGCCTTAGCCACATCCTCAGGCTTGAAAAAACTTTCATCCAAAACTGTTCTACCGGCCCCAGTGTCTATCATGGTAGGAGTTTCCTGGCCATTCACAAGAACACTGTCGAGATAATGCCCTTTGGTGTTCTCTGGAATGGAGTTAAAACATCCACATTCCGTTTTTCACACAGACCCAGGGACACTAAAGATACACTCACTTGAACTCTAAGGGGTTCTTCAGCCAGTAGGTGAAAGTGTGCACTAGCCATTTGAACTTCTCCCTCAGGGATGAAGGCTAAGGAGGTAGTGCTGACCCTTGCAGGTTTACCCTTGCATCTGGGATCCCCTTTCACATGGTCCACAGACCCACAGACAAAATATTTCCCAAATACTCTCTCCAATGGGGGTTTCTGCTGACTTCCCTACGGTTAGGCACCAGAGGGTTTACTAGACCTATCAGTTCTCCATTGGGATCTACCCTTATGTTGTTTGTCAACCTCTTCTGGGTGGTTAGAATTATAAACTTCTTTATCCTCACTTCTGTGCTGCTTTCCCTCCTTTTTGTGAGTAGGCCCATAATCCTTATGAGTTGCCCTGTTGGCTACCCACGAGTCAGCCGCTTGTGCTAGTTTCCTAGGATCAATTTCCTTAGAGTCAGCCAAGTGCTGTCTCAGTTCAGGTGAGCAGGCATCTATTCAAGCAAAAAAGATTTCTAATTCCTTCAAAAGTGTGTACTCTGTACCCCTTAACCCAACAGTCTAGGTTTTTCAAACATTCACATACCCAGGTAGCCCAATGGGGACCATTAGTCTTTTTAAGGGTTCTAAACCTCTTAAGGTACTGTGAATGAGTTTTCCCAAATCTGGCTATTAATGCCAGTTCCACTGATTCATAATCCTTTCTCTCACTGGCACCCAACTCCATCACATCATCACAGCCATTCAGGGGGAGCCTATACATGAGCCATGGAATTAAATAATTCCCACCTATTCCTTGAAGACCATAGGTGTATTCAAACATACCCAGCCAATCAAACGCATCAAGTTTGGGTTCGTACATACTCACTGCTTCTTTAGGCAGGAGTGGCCTCTTGGGACTAGCAGACCTAGAAGACCCTGAAAGGGAAGCAGAATCAAGGGACATCTTTCTCCTATCCATTTCATGTTGCATCTCTCTTTCTCTTAGTTTCACCTCTTGATGTTTGGCTTCAGCTTGGACATTTAGTTACTTGAACTCCAACTCTTAGTCTTTCAAGAGAAATATATTCTGGGCTTAGATTTGGACCTTGTGGGATCCCAATGGGAAGTGGCTGAGGTACATGGGCAGGCAGTGGCAGAGGGGATCTCCCTTCTGGAGACTCCTCTACCTCCTCTGGCTCCTCTTGCAGATTGGAGCTTGACTCTAAACTAGCATCCTCATCATTATCTTCCATATTACTTGGGTGAGTAGGGGTTACCGGCCTACTACCCAAACTTTGGTGATTTAACAACCTTACAATCAATTCAGATGTTCTTCCTTTCAGAGGCAGACCCCTGGATTTGCACATGTCTTTCAGTTGTTCTACTGTTAGGACAATCAGGGCTGCCTCATTAAAGTTATCCATATTTGGCATGTTACAATTGCTTAACCTTTTGGTGGAGCTTAGCCTTGTGGCTGGTTTAGTTGGGAACAAGTACAGCAAATAATCAATGTAACCACTCTACGCCAATCCCACTGCCTGTCACCAGTGTTATGTAAGGATTGATCTAGTAACACTTTGTGAGACTACACAACACTTATCTGCTTGGTATTCAGTAACCCACCTTTTGCTTTAGGTCTGTACTAAACAAGTTGGTAGTGTGACTGAGTAGCCAGGCCTATTTCAAGCGGGGTAAATGTGAGCAGTAGAGCTGTAGCAATGACAGTCGCAAATGCAAGTAGCCAAGTAACACTTACACTCAAGGTTTCAGTTATAAACAGTTAAGTATTTATGTGTTCTTTAAAAAGGGCAAGATATGTGACACTCAAATATACATTAAAATACTTTTCCAGAATCAGCCCATGCTAGTAGATACTCTTTAGATATGCTTTTTACACACTTCCTACACCCGGAGGTGACTTCATTCACAAGTGTGATGTTGTTATATCCGACCTCCGGTGCACTTGGGGAGGTCGAATCACATTCACCCACGCTTGCACACACGCTGCTGGGAGCAGCAATAAGACACATCTCACTGCTCTGCTGTGTTACTTGACTTAGCACATCCGGAGTGAAGCTGCCTTTATTTCCACCCTGATCACGTAACGCGGGTCTCCCCTCGCTCATGTGATCAGGGCTACCTTGAACACATTACATTCCTCCCAAACTTGGAGTATTTGAAACACTACATTCTTATTGTCTCTTACTGGTTCTCTTCCACTTCTCCTCTTTCCCTTGGGCTTCTCTCACCTTGGGGCCCCGGAGGAAGATCCTTTCTAGTATGTATCCGTGTAGCCGCATTGAGGGTTGCAGATTCTCTCGGAGTCAGTGGGCCTCATTCCGACCCTGGCGTTAACCAAGGCGCTATTAGCGCCTTGGTTGACACTGTTATGGTTCCAACTCCGCCATGGTGAATGGCGGAATTACCGCCCCATTCCAAGGTTGGCGGGGGCGGTAATTCCCCATTCACCATGGGCCCTTCCCCATTCCCAATTTTGGCCCATAGGACTCAATGGGAATGGGGAAGGCGCTAATTACGGCACCGTAAATTACGGTGCCGTAATTAGCTCCTAGGTCCCTTTGCGGGTTGGATTTTTAACGCCTGCAAAAAGCAGGCATTAAGAACCAACCCGCAAAGGGAATTCAGAATAGGGCGGAAAGGGTTTAACGGCACCGATCTCATTACCGGTGACCATTAACCCTTACCGCCCTACTCGGAATGACCCCCAGTATCTTGTGTTGCTCTCTACGGTAGTCCTGTCACATTGAGGCCCGTGACGGGATCTGCTGCTCGGTCGAGTGGTGGCGCGGTGTCTGCTTGCTGGGATACATTGTCGCTCATCCTTGGTTGTAGGGTGACAACTCTTTAGCTGATTAATATGGACCCAATTAATATGGACCCATTTCTCTTCTGTCAGTTCTCCTTTGCGGATGCAGGTTCTATAGGTGACAGGTGAAATGTTATCTACAATTTCAAAAGGACCGCGCCAACTGGGCAAAAATGTACGCTCTTTGGTCTGGTTCCTTTGGAAATTGTACAAGTAGACCCTGTCTCCTACTTGGTATTCCTTTTTGGTTGTTTTTAAATCATATTGAGTCTTCATCCCCTGTGCAGATCTTTCTAGATTCCACTGAGCGTACACAAAAGCATGCTGAAGGTGTTTTCTTAGATTCTAAACATACTCATGAGTTGTGGAGGCATTTAGCAGTGTCTGCTCCTGTGTTCTATAGAGCAAATACTGAGGTAGCACCATCCTTCGTCCAGTCATCAGCTCAAATGGAGACATCTTGGTTGCAGAAGAAGGTGTAGATCTGATGGCAATCAGGACAATCGGTAATTGGATGTGCCAACTTGGCCCAGAGTCTGCCACAAACCTTTTTAGAATGCTCACAATGGTTTTATTGTACCTCTCAACTCCACCACTAGAGGACGGCGATATGCAATGTGAAGTTACCTTTTTACCCCAAGTATCTCCCACATCTTTGTCATCACTTTGCTGGTGAAGTGACTACCTTGGTCTGACTCAATCCTTTGGGGTAGGCCAAAATGCGAGAAGATGTGTTTGATCATCAGGGCAGCTGCTGTTTCTGCCTTGCAATTTGGGGCCAGGAGACATTCCACCCATTTGGTAAACAAGCATGTTACGGTTAACATGTACTTGTTCCCCCTAGAGGAGCGAATCATGGGCCCGATGAAATCTGCTTGTAAATCTGACCAAGGCAGTGTCATCCCCCTCTTCTGGAGGGGAGCTCGGTGTGTGAGTGATGTTGGCTGAAATTGTGCACACACAAGACACCCCTTCATGTATTGGTTGAGGTCCTGCCCCAAGTGTGGCCAGTATGCAACCTCTCGTAAGATTTCTAAGTAGTGTGAAACCCCCGATGACCAGCTGTGGCCACGTAGGGGCATTGATAGGCACCAGAAATAATATTGGTACCGGTTAATAACATTCAGATGTTGTAGTCACCCAAGTAGCAGGAAGTAGGGTAGACATTACTCAGGTAGAATTACTTATGGTGATCTTGGAACAATTTTCTGAAGTGAGGAGTCCGAGGTGCTACAAACCATTGTATTGCTTTGCACATTGTTATTGTCCTGTTTGTCACAAATGTGACTTTGTGGATTTGTATAGGCAAGGTGTTTTCTTTGGGGTGTGTAGGGGACATCTTGGAAGGTTTTTTTAATATGTTTTCCACCACTGGTTTGAGAAATGTGCACTAGATTTTACACATTTTTATCTTGATGTATGTTTTTGATATATATGTAAAAATTGTGATTTAAACATTGTGATGTGTTAATAAATTGATTATTATTTTTCATAATTCCCGACTCGGTACCTTCATGGACCAAGGTTCTTAGGAAGGAGACAGATGGTATAGGAGAGTGACGATTGTATTTTGTGGTTTTATATTGTCTATAATGCTTTGGTTGGAGTAGAACCCTGACATGGGTAAACCACTCCACTAGTCTCTTGTTGTAAGGTGTTGCATCATGGGCGTGACTTAGCATTAAGCTTCAGAATGAGATAGGGACCACCCACTGGTCACAGCCAAATATGGATCTCCTTACCAACATTCGTCTTGTATTCAGAACATTTTTGGACATTTCATCAACACCCTGAGGTCCTATTTCCCAATGTAATCGGTATCTGTCAGTGCAAAGTTCTCAGGGTCCTCAATGTGTTGATAAAATTTACAAATAATCGGATCCCCTTTTTGTGCCGTGATTAAATCAGCTTCTGGGGTCTCCTTACTCCACTGGGCATTTGAGAGTTCATTGCGAGCATTTTTCTGGGACCTAGTGATAGCAGTGACCTGGATTTTCCCCAACAGGGACTCGATCTTGAGGAGATCCCCCTGGATGGCTCTGGTTTTGGCCAGCTGATCAGCTAGGTCATTTCCAGTTTTGTCTGGCACCTCTATTGTGGAATGACCATTGATTTTCTTCCAATAGATAGTGATCCCACTAGAGGAGACCAGATCATCAATATTTTGCATTAGCTTGCCATGTTTAAGCGGTTTGTTGTTAGCACATAGCATGCCTCTGGTTTTCCAATTAACCAGGTGCTCCACAAACCCGTTTTGGACATAATCTGGGTCAGTGATTATGACCAGTTCGTGAAGTTGATGTTGGACGGTAGTGAGGATGGCCTGATGAACTGCCATCAACTCTGCCACCTGACTACTGCGGGGACCGATTTTGTAACCAGCAGAGGGTTGCGGGGCATCATTCACCCAGGCATTCCCAGGCCGGCCACCAGTTCCTTTTCCCCGTTGTTGTCAACATGGTAGGAGCATCCATCCACATAAACTGTGGGCATTCCCTCGCACTTGTCTTCTTCATGGACTTTGTGCGGGGCATTCAGGTACGCCTCCATGTTTTTCTGGGTTTTAAGACTTTCGTCCTCGAGACAGTTTTCTCTGGCACAATCATGCAAGTCAGCCAGACCTTGCGCGAGGGGACTCTTCTTGTTTTGGCCATATCTGACCTCCACAGAAAAGCCTTGCATTAACAGAATCCAGGAAGTAATTCTGGAGGTACTCACATTTCCGGCCGGGATTCTGTCACTTTGGAGGTATTGCAAAGGCTGGTGTAGAGTCTCCACTATGATGTGATCCCCCTGGATGAACGGGTGGTAAATTTTCAATGCCCACACCGTGGCCAGGAGTGCCTTCTCACAATCGCTGAATTTTTCCTCCACGGAGGATAAAATCCTGCTTGCGTAGGGGATGACTTTATTGGCCTTGTCATGCTTTTGATATAATACTGCTGTGTATTCGAGAACCCTGTCTCCAAGAAGAACTCCTTGTTTTTGATAGGGTAAGCTAGAAAAGGCACTTGTGAGAGGCTTCTTTTGAGTTTCTGTACTGCTTCTGCTTGTTCTGGACCCCACTCTCACTTGACCCCCCCTTCAACAGATGGATCAGGGGTCTTGTGATCTCTGCGTAATCCTCAATGAACATCCTACTGTAATTAGTCAGTGCAAGGAGGCTTCTTAGCTCACTCAGAATTGTGGGGTCTTTAAGTTTTAGGAGTGCTTCCACTTTCTTCTCCTGTGGACAGAGACCCTCAGGGGTTATTTCATGTCCCATGAAGTTGACAGGGGTTCTGCACCAATGCGCCTTTTTGAAGGATAGTTTTGCCCCGGCAACCCTCAACTGTGTCAGAACATAACAGATTTCTGCGATGTGTTCCTCCACAGTTGAGCTTTTTATCAGGACATCATCCATATAGGCCAGGTTGCCCCTTTCACCCAAGTCGGGCATGGCCTTATGTTGGAAGATATTGAATTCATTGCCGGAGTGGATGTATCTGAAGGGAGTCCGGGTCCACGTGTACTGATGCCCCCGAAGGTAAAGGCCAGCTTGTATTGGTCCTCCCTACTGACAGGCACATTCCAGTACCCATTGGTCAGATCAATGGCAGTGTATACCTTTGACCACTGGATCTGGTCCAGTCCTTGGTCAATATATGGGGGAGGCCATCGGGACATATGGACCTGTTTATTTAGCTCCCTAAGATCAGCACAGAGTCTCCACTAGCCGTTTGGTTTTAATATCCCCAACACCGGATTATTATAGGTGCTGTGGACTGGGCGAATTATCCCACGGGACTCAAGGTTTTTGATGATTTCTGCGAGGGACTCCATAGATGCGAGAGGCAAGCAATATTGCTTCACAAACACTGGAGTCATCCCAGGGTCTGTGGGAATTGTTGTATGGATTTCGGTGCGCCCACAGTCATACGAGTCCACCGCAAAGAGAAATCTAAGAAAACCTGTTTCAACTTTTTCATTTGGTCCAGAGTCTCACAGGCATCAGCTAGGTTGACCCACTCTTCAACCATTTGCTTGAAGCCTGGAAAGACTTCCAGTTTTGCTATCTCAGCAGTCTCCTCCAGCTGGTCGAGAGGTTCCTGGTTAGAGTATTGACCTAGACAGAGGGTTTCAGGTAGGAGAGAATGTCATTGTGGACCTGGAAGATCACCTCATCCTGCCTAATTTCATAGGTCACCTCTTCCTCACCGTAAGGGCAGGAAGAGTACACCAGGAAATTCCCCGCTTGCCGGCTGAAGAGCCTATCTGGTGGCAAGTCATTGTCACTGTCATTGTCAAAACAGTCATTGGGTATTGGTCCTATGAGTTAATTTCCTAGATCCATGGAAAAATGTCAGTCATCAACCGCCATTCAATAATGGTGCCTGCGCCCAGAGTGATACTCCTAGGGTCGCTGTTATCCATCAATATTGGAATGGTGTTGTGTTCTACATTGACTAATGGTGTTGGGTTTAACCCCAACCCCTGCTGTTGGAGATGGGCATTGAGGTGTACATATGCGTCAGGATTTTGCAGTTTCTGTCCTCTTTTAATTTATTATTCAAGTGGGAATAGTCAGGTCCGCCCCGGGATGGTGACCTCCTCTCCAATTTGAATTTCAACTGCATACGGCAGAAATTGGGCTGACCGAAATCCTTTTTCTGAACCATCAAAGTCCATGGGATTTCCCCCTAGGCGGGACTAGGCTTTGTAATTTATCAGTTCCAAATTAATGGCAAAACGATTGAGAATGTCACTGCCTAAATAAAATGCAGCAGGGACATCTCACACAACCCAATAATTGTGTTTTATGCTTTTGTTCCTTATAGAAATTTTTAGCATACACCTGCTAGGCAGGAGATGTTTGGAATTGGGAGTTTCCAGGCCCATTTCCCACTTATCGATCAATTTAAATGTGGGAATGGCTGTATCTTTTGGGAACTTTCGGGAACATGGCTTTGCTGATGAAGCTCTTACCGTTGTTCACGCACACTCGGGCGAGAACAGATTCCTTCCCCTCATTTAACTGAATAGGTATGAATAACTGTTCTCTAATTTTCGAAATGTCAGCTAAACTCTGAGCTGGTTTCTCATCACTTTTGGCTATAGGATTGGGGTTTTCAGATTGTGAAGCAGTATACATTTTCAAAGTATTTCCTTCCAGTGTGGAATGTCACTTGAGACTGGAAGGGAGGTTGATTTTCAGGAACGGAGAGGAGTTTCCATCACCAGTTTGTTGTCCTAGAGCAATTACTGTCATGTCAGGTATTTGTTTCCGGAAACGAAACTCAATATGATCAGGTTTTTGTTCCACCATGTGGCATGTGCCATTTAAATTAACATGGTTGACACTCTGTTTCAATTTTATTGGCCTGTTAGTCTGAGTCCAGAGGACTTTATTCACACAGTCTATTAGGGGGGACAACCTGGGCAGGATGGCATTCCTCAGTAGACAGGGTGTGCCCTCTGGAGTCACAACTATGACCGGGTGTTTCACTTTGTGTCGCCCAAATTTTATTTCCAAATCCACAGTCTCCTCGACAGGAATTTAATTCCCACCAAAGTTCTCGAGTAGTCCAGGAAGAGGGGCGAGAGGGATGTGGTATCTCTCGCCCCTTCCTGAATTTAGCTGATCAAAGGCCCTTTTTGACAGAAGAGTGGCTTGGAATCCAGTGTCCACCAGTGCCGAAAATGTACATTGCCCTTGCTCTTGGACCGGGGCATAAAATCTACCCTCTTTCTCCTCCAATGGGCAAAGGTAATGTGCATTTTGGGCAAGCTGGGTGGTCAATTTCCTTATATTTGACTCCGACACAGGGGTAGTTTGGGCATAATTCTGTGTTGGAGTTTGGGAATCTGAAAGAAACATTTTGCATTCTGATATTTGGGGAGTTTCAGGTTCCCCTTTTCCTGATTCTGGGCTGCCCACCACCCCCTTTTTGGAGGCAGTCAACAGAATTGGTTTGTGAGGTTTGGGATCCCTCTGTTACTATTGGGTTTCCTGGATGCTCATTCTGGTGTTCAAGAATGGGCGATTCTGACTCATTCCTTACACCCACCCACCCACTCTTCATTTAGATCTCTTGGGACCCATTTTTCTTTGGGAGGAATCCACCCGTCCCTGAAGGAGAAGATCTTTTTCCCAGGATCCTCTAAGGATTCTTCCCCTTCAAATTGGAGGACACTAACTTCCTCCACAAAATGGGCCTTTTTGAGTTCTTTATTTCTCCTACCCACCCTCTGTTCCCTGGGTTGCAGATTTTCGGGGGCAGGAGATTTTTGTTCCGGTTCCTGGGTGTCCAGGGGCTTTTCACGAGTAAGGAAGGAAGCTTCCTCTAGGGCTTTACACCTCCCTTCCCCCCGTGCCTCCTCCTCTGAAACTGGTGAGTTGTCAGGGGTCTCTCCCCGTCATTGTTCTGGGGTACGCTTGGTTTGTGGGATTCTGAGTCGACATGTTCATCTGAGGGTTCTGTTGAGCCCCCAACATGCGACCCAGATCCTGAGTAAGGTTTTGGACCTGGCGTTCCAGTTGGGACACCCGTTCTGGCTGGTACGGAGGTCTCTGTTCAACTCTAGGGGGATCACGGGAAGGGTAACTATCCCTCCTCTCGCATTCCCCTTGATATTGGAATTTTCGTAACCCTCCACCCTTGGCCTCCCCTCTCCCGGATTGGGTTGTCTAGTTTCCTGAAAGCGGGAAAAGAAAGGAGGGTTGTCCTGCAGGTGGGGGTTTTGTGAGTATCAAAGGAAGAAAGTTAACCCAGCATTTGGGGAATTACTGCCCTCCTGGGGGAAGTTAGGAGGGAAGTTTCCCGGGGCGGTACTTACCTGATTGGATCCCCCCTGGAGCTGGGGGAGTCCATACATACCCCATTATTGGTCGGGTGACCTTGTATCTGGGACTGATATAATCAGGGGAGTTAGGGGTCCATTAGTGGGATTACCTCCCATTAGTGGGATTACCGCCCTGACTGCAACCTGTTTGTGACTGGCCTGAAGGCCTTCTAGGTCTCTGATTTTGCTGATTTTGTGTTGGTACATTTTTAGGCACCCACATCTCTAGGTCTAAAATGGGGGCAATCTTCACCTCCGCCACCTTAGCAGCAGCAGGGGTGTTGGCTGGTTTGGGGTTCTTGGCCACATTTTTATTTTCTGCAGGTTTTTGGACCTCATAAATGCGGGTCACCTACTCTATGACCCAGTCCAGAGATCTTTTGTCATGGAAATCCTTCACCAGCTGGGTCATGATATACTTGGGGAGTGCATGAAAGAAGGTGTTTACAAACTCCCTGCTATCCGTGCACACGCACACCCTCCTACTGGTTTGTGCAAAGGCGCGTTTGAGGTACTTCACAAATTCTCGTGGGGCCTGATCTTCCCCGCACTGCAGATTGTAGGATGCTTTGCCAGCCTCTTGGGGGTTTCTGTGGGCGGAAAAGTGTTTCAAGATGGCCGCCCTGTAGGTAGGCAGGTGCAAATGCAAGTTAGTTAAAATTGTGAAGAATTTTCTTCAACAAGGGTCTCTCTTGAGGTAGGTCACCTCAGATTGAGAAGGGGTCCCTGGATGCTTTTAGCAGGGTAGCCTCAAATTGAACGAACAAAGACTGTGCGGTACGTATTCAGCACTAGGTTAGAGTCGTTCTCTTAGCCGACCGGTTTCTGTGGTGCAAATAAGTGGGCCACATTCATCAGGGCTTGTGCAGGACATCTGCGTGTGTGCCTGCTGTTAGTCTCCTAGAGCAGCACTGTCTGCATATCTTAACGTCCTCTCCCTGTAGGGGAGACAGGAGGGGAGGGGGAGAGAGAGACGGAGAGCAGCGGTAAATATCACATGCTGTCAATTCGAACTTATTAGAAGACATTGCACTGGTGTGTCAGGAGGGGGAAGAAAAAGGCTTACCCGCTCCGTGTGATCTGGTGGCTTAATCAAGAACGGTGAGACGGCCCGATACCTGGGGGCCAAAGGACAATAATTATTGTCTTTTTTGATGTCTAAGTACATCGGATCGGAAAAGAGTCAGTACAACAAGTTACTTATTCTTCTAACCAAATTGAGTAGATCTCCTGTCTATCGCGACACGCGCTCGGCGTTGTCGCTACACATTTAGCAAACATATTTTTTAACATACTTGAGGACATCCCGGGTGCCCACGAAGGCGTGGTAGCAGTGGGCGAGGGCCACTAGTGGGCCACAGGGGGCTTACCTCTGAGCAGAGTTCAGTCCGTTTCACGGGCTGCGCGCGAGAGGATTGAGTCTTCGCGGGCCGTGTGACTACACTGTTTATGTTACCAAGGGTTGGCGCGCGGTCACGTGATCGCGCGTGCCTGACTCTGGGATGGCCGTCCACAGTTGGAGGCTGCGGCCATCACCAGGTCAGGCACCGCGGACCGCGGGTCCCCAGGAATTTAACATCAAGTGTTTTGAGTGAAAAAAATCCCCAATTATTTTATCATGATTATTGCTGATGATGCCTGCATGTATCATCCTAAACAGCCATTCATACATACAGCACTCATCACGAACACAATCAGGAGCGCCACTCCAGAGTGCACCAGAGTCAATCAGTCACAATGACAGTTAAGTTAGACAAACTGGCACTTTGGTTCATAACGTGGCCAGAGTTTGCCAGCTGGTTGCTTCATTCAGTCCGTCTTTGTCTGTTTTAAGCCGGAAGATCCAGAGTTGTTCACGTTTGAACAGTAGATTCTGTAAGTTCCCACCTCTTGTGGGGATAGACACTTTTTCAATTATAGTCCATGTAAAGTCTGCTGGGGTGTGTTTGGCAGCTAGAAAGTGTTCTACCATGGGTGCCGTGATCTTCTTCGTGCGGATGCAGGATCTATGTTCTGCAAGGCGTGTTTTTATAGGGCGTGTTGTCATGCCTATGTAGCGTTTGTCACATGGGCATGTGATCATGTAAATCACGTTGCTACTGTTACAGTTGGTCAGGGTTTTCTGGATCCACGGGTAATGCCACCCTATGTTAATGGAGGTGGTTCTCTTGGTACTTGAGCAGGCATTACATGTGCCACATGGAGTGTGGCCAGTAGCTAGGTTCTGCCCCCACAGTGTGTTCAATCTGTGTTCTTTTTCTCTGTATGAATGTACCAGGGCGTCACGTAGATTCTTTCTTCTCTTAAATGCAAACCTCGGGATTTCGATATTGTACTGGCCCACATTCAAAATTGGCCATAGTTTCACGATCTCCTTTTTGATTTTATTGGCAATTGGGGAGAAGCTCATTACTGCAGTTATAGTGTTCTCGGCTTCATTGGGCTTGGCATGCTGTTCCATAGTGACTTCTCGTGGGATGTTACTAGCTCGTTTTCGTGCCTGTTTGATAATTCGTTTAGGATAACCCCTGTTACGGAGTTTATCTGCAAGGTTTGCTGATTGTCGGATGTAATCTGTTCGTGTGGAGCAGTTTCTCCGGTATCTAAGGAATTGTCCAAATGGTAGATTCCTTCTGAGACTGGTGGGGTGGAAACTTCCATATGTAAGAAGTGAGTTTCTGTCCGTGGGTTTATTGAATACTGTACTGAATATGGTTGCGTTCCGTATCTCCAAAGTGAGATCTAAGAAATGTACAGATTCCGTGCTGTGTATCTCTGAGAATTTAAGAAAAGGATTCTGCCTGTTGAGCCATATCATGAACGTTGCGAGTTCTGGTTCGGTACCTTTAAAAATTAGTAACACATCGTCAATGTATCTGGCCCAAAGGTCCAAACTGGGTAGCCATGGATTGGTTGGGTTGTAGATGATTGCCTCTTCAAAGTTTGCTACATAGAGGTTTGCAAGACTCGGGGCAAAGGTGGCTCCCATTGCGGTCCCAGAGATTTGTTCATAGAACGAGTTCTCGTAGATGAAGAAGTTTTTTGTTAGGGCAATTTCTGCCAGTTGCATCACCAGGGAGACTGGGGTTGTCATCGGAGGGTCTCTTTCCCGTAATATTTTGTCAATGACTCTGAGTGTGGCCATTTGCGGAATCTTCGTGTAGAGTGATTCAATATCTAGTGTTACCAAAATGTTCAGTGTGGGATCAAATGGTCGGTCCTTAATGAGTTCTAACACAGCTGTGGTATCCTTCAGGTATGAACGCATCTTAGTCACTTCAGGTTTCAAAAAGTAGTCTACAAATTGTGACAGGGGTTCAAGGATTGAGCCTATCCCAGATACTATGGGTCTGCCGGGTGGTGGATTCCTTCCTTTATGTACTTTGGGGAGGGCATAGAAGGCCGGTTTTTTGGGGTGTTTCGGATTGAGGAATTCATATTCTTTGTTGCTGATGAGTTCCTCAGCGTGTGCTTCCTCGAGAATTGGTACTATCAACTGTCTGATAGCATCGGTGGGGTCCATGCCAAGTTGTCTGTAGCTCACATGGTCTTGAAGGAGCTCCATCACCATGCGGAGGTATGCCGTGGTGTCCATTATTACCGTGGCGCCCCCTTTGTCGGCTGGTTTTATGGTAATGGCATCATTGTTGGATAAAGACTGGAGTGCCTGTCTGTTTTTCTTGGAAACGTTCTTGAATCCTGGCATGATCTCTCGTTCCAATTCCTCCAGTTTCTTAAGGAGCGCTTTCTCAAACGTGATGGATTGTGGTGTGATAGCATTGGGTGGAGGGTAGAATGTGGATTTCCCTCTCAGGGTGGTGGCCTTCTTTTCTTCCGAGAATGTCATTTGTCCAAAGTATTGTTTCAATCTGATTTTTCTGATGAGTTGTGCAATTTCAATCCTGGTTTGGAATGGGTCATGCTTGGCTGTAGGTACAAATGAGAGTCCTTTCTCAAGTAGAGCTTCTTCTTCAGGAGACAGATTATATTGTGAGAGGTTCATCACTAGGCTTTCTGTTCAAGTAGTGCTGTCCTGTGACCATCTAGCGAATTGGTGGTTCATTCGTTCGATGCTAGTGCCTGTCCTTGGCCGCGTCCTTTGCTGCGGGTGACTCGAGTGGATGGGTTCTGCCATTGCACTTGCGGTTGCCAATTGCCTCTCCCTCTGTTTTTTGCTTTTCCTTGCCCTCTTGGAAAAAAAGGTCTCGATGGACCATTATTGTTTGGGGCTATTCCCCCCAGTGAGCTATTCGATCCTGAGGTGTTGGAACCACTCACTGAGCTTCCACTTGAGAATGTCCATTGGTTTTGTCTTGCTCGGTTATTATGAATTCTTTTTCTGTTATGTTGATTAACTTGTTGGCCCGGCGTAGAGGTATTATTAGCACTCTGGTCTTCGTAGTATGCATCTGTGGTGTAAGGATAGATTTTCTCTTGTGTGTAGGCTGCCAGATCTTTCTTAAGTTTGGTGACTTTCTTGTTAAGATTGAAGTCTCTAAATTCTTTCATTGTGGCCTCTAGGTCCTCCAGGCTTTTCTTATATTGAGCAAGGACGTTCGATGATTTGAGGCTCTCTTGTTTTTCTTCTATCTCCTTCATTAATTTTTCGGACACTGATTTGGCTGTGCTGATGATTAGTATCAGCCAATCCCTGGTACATTTATTGGAGATGTAACTCCAGTCCTTCCTGAACTCTAAGTGTTCCAGGAAGATTCTGGGTTCTATCCGGATGATCAATCCTAAGGGGGCTGCATGGGCTCGTAGATACTCAGTCATTATTGCCCCGTGCAATTCGGTTCTTATCAGCTGTTTTTTCAGGACCTCCAGCTCATTCCATTCATTGTTTACCATCCCTGGTGTAGGAAGGGATATTTCATCTCCCAGGATTGAAGGAATTGCCAGTATAGTGTCTACCAGTTCTTCGGCGAAAGCTAGGCATCTCGCTTCAGCCATCGTTGTGCTGCGGTGGAGTGTGGGTCGGGTGTCTTCACAATTTTAACTAACTTGCATTTGCACCTGCCTACCCAGAGAAAACCCAATAAAATTAATGTTTATCTTCATTTGGGGGGCAGCCAACACATGCCAAAGCCAAAGTGGTGGAGCATGTGTCTTTTAGCACAACATCAGTGCACTAAGAGACTATTCGGAAAGCGCAATTAGGCATATTGGCTTTTCTTTGACAAACTCTTTACAATCGATAGGACTGTGTTATTATTAGTGTGAAAACAAAATTGGGCAACACACAGTTGCATTACCCTAAAAATAGTCCTCCTTTTGATTTGGTTTATCTCTTCTTACAGCCACGGGCTGTGGACTAGAGCTTGAAGTATTCAAGTACCCACACCATTTTGCCTGCCTTCTGTTTAGCAAACATATCGAGACACCCGACCCACACTCCACCGCAGCACAACGATGGCTGAAGCGAGATGCCTAGCTTTCGCCGAAGAACTGGTAGACACTATACTGGCAATTCCTTCAATCCTGGGAGATGAAATATCCCTTCCTACACCAGGGATGGTAAACAATGAATGGAATGAGCTGGAGGTCCTGAAAAAACAGCTGATAAGAACCGAATTGCACGGGGCAATAATGACTGAGTATCTACGAGCCCATGCAGCCCCCTTAGGATTGATCATCCGGATAGAACCCAGAATCTTCCTGGAACACTTAGAGTTCAGGAAGGACTGGAGTTACATCTCCAATAAATGTACCAGGGATTGGCTGATACTAATCATCAGCACAGCCAAATCAGTGTCCGAAAAATTAATGAAGGAGATAGAAGAAAAACAAGAGAGCCTCAAATCATCGAACGTCCTTGCTCAATATAAGAAAAGCCTGGAGGACCTAGAGGCCACAATGAAAGAATTTAGAGACTTCAATCTTAACAAGAAAGTCACCAAACTTAAGAAAGATCTGACAGCCTACACACAAGAGAAAATCTATCCTTACACCACAGATGCATACTACGAAGACCAGAGTGCTAATAATACCTCTACGCCGGGCCAACAAGTTAATCAACATAACAGAAAAAGAATTTATAATAACCGAGCAAGACAAAACCAATGGACATTCTCAAGTGGAAGCTCAGTGAGTGGTTCCAACACCTCAGGATCGAATAGCTCACTGGGGGGAATAGCCCCAAACAATAATGGTCCATCAAGACCTTTTTTTCCAAGAGGGCAAGGAAAAGCAAAAAACAGAGGGAGAGGCAATTGGCAACCGCAAGTGCAATGGCAGAACCCATCCACTCGAGTCACCCGCAGCAAAGGACGCGGCCAAGGACAGGCACTAGCATCGAACGAATGAACCACCAATTCGCTAGATGGTCACAGGACAGCACTACTCGAACAGAAAGCCTAGTGATGAACCTCTCACAATATAATCTGTCTCCTGAAGAAGAAGCTCTACTTGAGAAAGGACTCTCATTTGTACCTACAGCCAAGCATGACCCATTCCAAACCAGGATTGAAATTGCACAACTCATCAGAAAAATCAGATTGAAACAATACTTTGGACAAATGACATTCTCGGAAGAAAAGAAGGCCACCACCCTGAGAGGGAAATCCACATTCTACCCTCCACCCAATGCTATCACACCAGAATCCATCACGTTTGAGAAAGCGCTCCTTAAGAAACTGGAGGAATTGGAACGAGAGATCATGCCAGGATTCAAGAACTTTTCCAAGAAAAACAGACAGGCACTCCAGTCTTTATCCAACAATGATGCCATTACCATAAAACCAGCCGACAAAGGGGGCGCCACTGTAATAATGGACACCACGGCATACCACCGCATGGTGATGGAGCTCCTACAAGACCATGTGAGCTACAGACAACTTGGCATGGACCCCACCGATGCTATCAGACAGTTGATAGTACCAATTCTCGAGGAAGCACACGCTGAGGAACTCATCAGCAACAAAGAATATGAATTCCTCAATCCGAAACACCCCAAAAAACCGGCCTTCTATGCCCTCCCCAAAGTACATAAAGGAAGGAATCCACCACCCGGCAGACCCATAGTATCTGGGATAGGCTCAATCCTTGAACCCCTGTCACAATTTGTAGACTACTTTTTGAAACCTGAAGTGACTAAGATGCGTTCATACCTGAAGGATACCACAGCTGTGTTAGAACTCATTAAGGACCGACCATTTGATCCCACACTGAACATTTTGGTAACACTAGATATTGAATCACTCTACACGAAGATTCCGCAAATGGCCACACTCAGAGTCATTGACAAAATATTACGGGAAAGAGACCCTCCGATGACAACCCCAGTCTCCCTGGTGATGCAACTGGCAGAAATTGCCCTAACAAAAAACTTCTTCATCTACGAGAACTCGTTCTATGAACAAATCTCTGGGACCGCAATGGGAGCCACCTTTTCCCCGAGTCTTGCGAACCTCTATGTAGCAAACTTTGAAGAGGCAATCATCTACAACCCAACCAATCCATGGCTACCCAGTTTGGACCTTTGGGCCAGATACATTGACGATGTGTTACTAATTTTTAAAGGTACCGAACCAGAACTCGCAACGTTCATGATATGGCTCAACAGGCAGAATCCTTTTCTTAAATTCTCAGAGATACACAGCACGGAATCTGTACATTTCTTAGATCTCACTTTGGAGATACGGAACGCAACCATCTTCAGTACAGTATTCAATAAACCCACGGACAGAAACTCACTTCTTACATATGGAAGTTTCCACCCCACCAGTCTCAGAAGGAATCTACCATTTGGACAATTCCTTAGATACCGGAGAAACTGCTCCACACGAACAGATTACATCCGACAATCAGCAAACCTTGCAGATAAACTCCGTAACAGGGGTTATCCTAAACGAATTATCAAACAGGCACGAAAACGAGCTAGTAACATCCCACGAGAAGTCACTATGGAACAGCATGCCAAGCCCAATGAAGCCGAGAACACTATAACTGCAGTAATGAGCTTCTCCCCAATTGCCAATAAAATCAAAAAGGAGATCGTGAAACTATGGCCAATTTTGAATGTGGGCCAGTACAATATCGAAATCCCGAGGTTTGCATTTAAGAGAAGGAAGAATCTATGTGACGCCCTGGTACATTCATACAGAGAAAAAGAACACAGATTGAACACACTGTGGGGGCAGAACCTAGCGACTGGCCACACTCCATGTGGCACATGTAATGCCTGCTCAAGTACCAAGAGAACCACCTCCATTAACATAGGGTGGCATTACCCGTGGATCCAGAAAACCCTGACCAACTGTAACAGTAGCAACGTGATTTACATGATCACATGCCCATGTGACAAACGCTACATAGGCATGACAACACGCCCTATAAAAACACGCCTTGCAGAACATAGATCCTGCATCCGCACGAAGAAGATCACAGCACCCATGGTAGAACACTTTCTAGCTGCCAAACACACCCGGCAGACTTTACATGGACTATAATTGAAAAAGTGTCTATCCCCACAAGAGGTGGGAACTTACAGAATCTACTGTTCAAACGTGAACAACTCTGGATCTTCCGGCTTAAAACAGACAAAGACGGACTGAATGAAGCAACCAGCTGGCAAACTCTGGCCACGTTATGAACCAAAGTGCCAGTTTGTCTAACTTAACTGTCATTGTGACTGATTGACTCTGGTGCACTCTGGAGTGGCGCTCCTGATTGTGTTCGTGATGAGTGCTGTATGTATGAATGGCTGTTTAGGATGATACATGCAGGCATCATCAGCAATAATCATGATAAAATAATTGGGGATTTTTTTCACTCAAAACACTTGATGTTAAATTCCTGGGGACCCGCGGTCCGCGGTGCCTGACCTGGTGATGGCCGCAGCCTCCAACTGTGGACGGCCATCCCAGAGTCAGGCACGCGCGATCACGTGACCGCGCGCCAACCCTTGGTAACATAAACAGTGTAGTCACACGGCCCGCGAAGACTCAATCCTCTCGCGCGCGGCCCGTGAAATGGACTGAACTCTGCTCAGAGGTAAGCCCCCTGTGGCCCACTAGTGGCCCTCGCCCACTGCTGCCACGCCTTCGTGGGCACCCGGGATGTCCTGAAGTATGTTAAAAAATATGTTTGCTAAATGTGTAGCGACAACGCCGAGCGCGTGTCGCGATAGACAGGAGATCTACTCAATTTGGTTAGAAGAATAAGTAACTTGTTGTACTGACTCTTTTCCGATCCGATGTACTTAGACATCAAAAAAGACAATAATTATTGTCCTTTGGCCCCCAGGTATCGGGCCGTCTCAACGTTCTTGATTAAGCCACCAGATCACACGGAGCGGGTAAGCCTTTTTCTTCCCCCTCCTGACACACCAGTGCAATGTCTTCTAATAAGTTCGAATTGACAGCATGTGATATTTACCGCTGCTCTCCCTCTCTCTCTCCCCCTCCCCTCCTGTCACCCCTACAGGGAGAGGACGTTAAGATATGCAGACAGTGCTGCTCTAGGAGACTAACAGCAGGCACACACGCAGATGTCCTGCACAAGCCCTGATGAATGTGGCCCACTTATTTGCACCACAGAAACCGGTCGGCTAAGAGAACGACTCTAACCTAGTGCTGAATACGTACCGCACAGTCTTTGTTCGTTCAATTTGAGGCTACCCTGCTAAAAGCATCCAGGGACCCCTTCTCAATCTGAGGTGACCTACCTCAAGAGAGACCCTTGTTGAAGAAAATTCTTCACAATTTTAACTAACTTGCATTTGCACCTGCCTACCCAGAGAAAACCCAATAAAATTAATGTTTATCTTCATTTGGGGGGTAGCCAACACATGCCAAAGCCAAAGTGGTGGAGCATGTGTCTTTTAGCACAACATCAGTGCACTAAGAGACTATTCGGAAAGCGCAATTAGGCATATTGGCTTTTCTTTGACAAACTCTTTACAATCGATAGGACTGTGTTATTATTAGTGTGAAAACAAAATTGGGCAACACACAGTTGCATTACCCTAAAAATAGTCCTCCTTTTGATTTGGTTTACGCCCTGTAGGTAGACCATCTTGAATGGTTCTGGTCCTCCAGTCCAGCAAAGTAGCTGGAGTACTCGGGGGAGAATGTCCATTTTACATAATCTATGCAGTTTGGGTTGTCTTTCAGATGAAGTGTCCATCATCTGTTCATAGAGTTCCAAGTGTTCCCAAACAGCATATTTTGTGTTTTTATGGTATGGGGTTATGAAACTCCTAATGGCCTTAATCTGCCTAATGGGGTCTTTTGTCATAACTCTCTTGACTTTGTTTGCCTTCTTTGGCTTGGTCACCTGAGTCCACTCGCCCTCTGACTCAGAGGCGCTACTACTTGAGGTCCCCTCATGATCATCTAGGCACTCCCTGACTCTGTGAGCTTGAGAGGGGCTTGCAGAATGGAGGGGCCTAGTTTCTCTATTCCTGTGGTGCTCAGGAGAGTAGTCTTCTGACTCTTCCCTGCTCCCAGGGTCGGCAGAGTATCCCCCCACTGGCCTAATTGGGTAGAGGTCTTCAGGATTCTCTTTTTGGGCCTCATTTAATTTGGATTTTCATCAAATTAAACCAACTAGTCCCTTGGAAAGTAGTATTTCTGTGGATCTAATTCCCTGACTCTCCCCTCATAGGAGACTTCCATGTCAGAGGCATCAGCCTTAATGTTTGGGTATCTATACAGGGACGCCCGTCCATCACTTTCTGGGGGGCGCTGACCTGTCAGTTCCATCATGCTTGGCCTATTAAATTCTGATGGCCTCATGGCTTCCGGCTCATGTGAACCGGCAGCCATGAAGTCAGTAGTGTACAAAGTGTTAAATGGGTTTGAGTCCCTTAGTACAGAGGTCCTTATACTATGATCAGGGGTTGCCCTGTCCCTCTCTACCTGTTCAGGGTCCCTCCAGTTAGGATTAAATCTAGCACCCTCTTTCTCCAACCTTGCTAGCTTCTCCTTCTCATCCCCTACTTCTTGATAATAAGCAAAGAAATTAGCCTTTTGCTCAGCTATCAAGGCTTTACTGGCCTCTATGACCCACTCTTGCGCTGCACTTGTTTGTGGAGCTCATCATTCTTTTCACAGAGGGCCTCATTGTCTCTCTGCGCTTCCTGTATGGTTTGAGAATAATGAGACAATTTCTGTTGCAGGAGACTCACCTCCTGAGTTTTTGCATCTTTGGTTTGGGTGTTCTCTTCCACAGCACCTTCTACCCGTCTGGCGTGCTCCAGTAGATTCCCATACTCTGTTTTGAGTTCATTTAGTTCCTGGAGGGCTCACTCACTTCCCTGTAATTCGGTTTTTAATTTGCTTACTTCCTGGTCTAGGGAGTCTCTCTCCTGATTTAGGGTGCCTCTGTGTTCTTTTACCTCCAGCATTTTGCTGGGGGTATTTTCGGCAGATTGTCCACCGCTTTTCTGGCGCTAATTGCGCCTATGCCAGACTTGTGATTGCAATGTTTTAGCGCAAATGGTTACTGGCACTTTTACAGCCGACGCTTGTACAGCCGGCTGTACTCGTGCCGGCTGTAATGGCCCTGGCGGTATTTGGAATTGTGATCTGACGGTCCCTTAAAATTGGCGCTGATAGCATTACCACCGATTTTAAGGGTTACCGCCCAACTCGTGATGAGGCCCTATATCAGTAATGATGGATCAAGGCATTCTAATGACATCAGATTCACCATGCAATACTGCGGTGTATCTGATCAAAAACAGTAAAGGGGTGTTGTGGCGTATAATTCAGGACATGCACCCGATTAACCAGATTGTAGAGGCAGAGTGTCCTCTAGTTCCTAATCCGGTGACGATTCTATGTAATATCCCGGTTGAGGCACAATATTTCACAGTAATTGACTTGAAAAATGTGTTTTTCTCAATCCCGTTGCATAAGGACTCCTTACATTGTTTACATTTTGTCAGACTAAACTGCAAAGCACAAGGTTGCCCCAGGGGTATTGTGAGTCTCCATCAATTTTTAACAGAGTCCTGCAGATGGATTTAAGCAATGTAGATTTGCAGAGCGTTGTGTTGCGGCACGTAGATGACATTTTACTTTGCAGCACGTCTGAGGAAGAGTGTAGATGAGACTCGATTCAAATGACGATTATTTTTGCAAAGAAAGGATAAAAAGTGGACAAAGAGAAACTGCAGTATTGTGAAAAGGGAGCGTTGTATATAGGACAGTTAATCTTGCATGAAGGAAAGAAAGTTACACCAGGAAGAGCTGAGGTGATTTTGAAAACAGCTAAACCACACACGATAAAGCAAATGCAGCAGTTTTTAGTACTGTGTAATTATTGTACAGCATGGGTATTTGATTACAGTTCATATACAAAGCCATTGCTGCAAGCCTTGAAAAAAGCACAGCAGAGTTAAAAAAGATTGAATGGACTGAGGAAATGGAGGAAGGATTTGATGAGTTGAAAATAGCAATTTGTACTGCTCCAGTTTTAGGAATTCCCAATTATGCAGAAGAAGTCTTTTTATTTTCACACAGGAATGGAACAGTTATGACAGCAGTACTTACGCAGAGAAGCATGTTAGGGTATAAGCCCCAGGCGTATTACAGTGGGATTCTAGACCAAGTTATGAGGGGTCATTTTCCATTGGAACAGTCATTGGCAGCCACCGCGTTCACTATAGAGAAGTCTGCTATAGTGATTGGATGTTCTATGACGTTATTTGTTGAGCATGCTTTATTTGCTGTTTTAGAGAAACCTAAGGGTACCTTGACGTCTCAAAGAGCTTCTGCTTATGATGTGGTGATATTGAATATGATGATAAAAATAGTGCGATGCAAAACAGTGAACCCTGCCATGTTTGTTGCTGAAACATTGGCAGATGGTGAGCAAGTACATGATTGCTCGAATTATGAAGAGTTCTGTGATGATATGCGAAGGGTGAAAGAAAATGCACTCGCTGCAGGAGAAATTGTTTTTATTGACGGTTCTTCGAGAATCGATCAAACTGATGGACAAAGATATACAGGTGCTGCTGTAGTAAAGCATAAGGCTAATGAGGAGTTTGAAGTCATGGCAAGTGCAAGACTACCATCTAATTTCTCAGCACAGGCTACAGAATTGGTGGCGCTTATTGTCATGCTCGAGAAACACATAGACCAGGAAGTGATGGTGTATAGTGACTCCGCCTATGTTACCTCGACCATGCATGCAGGATTGGCATGCTGGAAAAGGAGGGGCTACCTCCGAGTGGACAGCACTCCAGTGCAACACGCTGCCTTATTGGATAGAATTGTTAAAGCACTACAGCTCCCAGTAGCCATTGCAATAGTTAAGTGTGCAGCTCACACTAAGAGAAAACACTTTATCTTGTTTGGAAACCACGCTGCAGACGAAGAGGCAAAAAGAGTTGCATATTCATTAGACATAATGACCTTTGATACACCTGATGTGAAAGAGAAGATTGTGGTGATGATGATTGTGAATTAAAGTTTTAAAAATCTGTCAAAAACACAGATTATGGAAATACAGGGTGGTGTTCCACAGGAAGAGAAAGAACTGTAGATATGGAGGGGGTGTTATTTATCCCCCCCTATGCATTATGGCGACAGGACAGCATGTGGGATATATTGACCCACTCAACAGTATTTCCCCACATCACCAAGCTGCATTTGCGCAGGAACAGCAAAATGGCTGCGCTGGCTCCTTTGAGCGCTATGGGCTCAAAACTGCATTTTGCAGCAACAAAAATATGGCTGCACCTTCTTGCCAAGCATACATTGGGCAGGATGGAACAAGGGGACACACTGAAAGAGAGTACCAGTGTGTTCTGGCATATATAAAAGGAAGAAAGTGAAAAGGCATCACTGCTTTGCTGAATACCCCAAAATCCCCATTGAAAAGGACACTTTTTCACCTTTAAAAAAATGCTGCTTTGACGCTAATTCCATCTGTTCTTTCTTAAACCGCTGTGATCAATAAGGCCCTGCCATGCCCAGGACATCTCATTGTGCTTCAGCAAAACAATGCATGATTTTTGAATGACAGGCACTGTCAAACCAACTTTGAGAAAAATCAACAAGCAGCTTCACTTTTCCCGCACGGGAAAACACATTTATTTCTTTCCAAATGTATCAAAGCTCAGTAGTTCAAAAGAGATTCCAGCTATCTGAGCGATGTCAGTTTCAATGCATCTGTGCTTCATACAAAACCCCTGCACTCAGGAAAATAACCATGGCTGTAGGACAGTGTGGGAACCTGATGGAAATGCAAAACTGAATTTAAAGCGAAATGCTAGCAGCTTACACTACATGTGTAAAAATGGGCTTGTCTAAAAATGCCAGTTTAAAAAGTAAACTGTTGAATGAAAGCCTGCCTTATATAGCAATGTGAAGGGGTTTTGTTGCCGGTGATAATACACACATGGGCTATTTTATTCCAGAGGCTTGTTTTAATTCAGGAGCAAATATCAGAAAATAAAGGTTTTCAACCACCTTGGCTGGATTTGCAAGCTGTCAAAAACAGGTTATTCCAGTTGGCAGAGGAAAAGCTTCCCCCTAGGAAGGGAGCCACACCATAAACTTCCAGGACACGAAAGTTATAATTGCTAGCTTGAAAAACTTTGAATGGACCAAGACAAAGAAAGTTCACACCCTCGTCAGACATTCGTCTGTGCTCCAGGCTGGGACAATAGAAGTTCTGGGACACTAACCTGTGTAGTGGAGGGGGCCATAAAACCTTCAATCAAACTGGGAACCCCGACCCCAAACAGGGCTGAAGTGACAGTTGGTGGCAGCTGAAGAAAGAAAAAAATGGTCCAGTGACAGACAAAGGACTGCCATTTGCTTCCAATGACTATTTTATAAATAAACTTTAAAGACTTTTATCTCTGCAGCAAGACTTTGTAAAAATGCGAAAATGTTATAGTCTAAAAGTGATTTTATGGGCTTTCTTTTAAGACATGGTAGAATTCACTGACACTTTGGGGACAGAAATGGCAAAGTATTGCGAATTACAACAAAAGCATCCATGTTTCAAATGTGAATTTTGGTACATACATCCCTTATCATCATCCATACCCACGTATAAAGTTATAGAATTTTGAGTAATATAAATCCCATTGAAAAGCGCGAAAAACTGGTAGAAGTGCGAAACCAGGTCTCACAAACTGGCGAATTGGACTACTGTGTTCTGCATAAAATATGTAACCTGCTTATGTGAGTGTTTAAATGTTTCTACTGTATGAAGGTGCCATTTAGGGCAAACATGGATTTTAAGTAAAGTAATTGTGGGAGGCTTTCGACATTGTAAAAGTCACATCACAAATCTGACATCATTTTCCTGAAATCCAACCAGCTGAGGGCGAGGCGGAGACTATCACCCTTGTCCAATCCAGTTATTAGAGGTGTGTTTAGTTAAGCCTGCCCCAGCCATATACTTTGATGATGTCACTATGCATTATAAATAAGTGTCCCTGACAAGACTCTAGGACACACTCTTCCTGACGTTCCTGCGCTGCGTTCCTGTTCCATCTATCTAGATTCCAGATCCCTACTACAAGGCCAAAGCATTACTGACCCTACTCCAGGGCCCACTGCAAAACCCAAGCAGTGCTGATCCTATTCCCAGCAAGGCCTCAATTCTGAAAACCCACTAATCTCCCATGAAAAAGGGGAGAGCTGTGGTACTTTTTGCATAATGAACCAGCCTGGCTTGCTGCCCACTAACTGCATGCCAGCTGCCATCCTGCCATCCTGCTGACCTGTAGTATCCAGTGACCAGAATTGCCATTCCAGTCCGGTGCCATCCGGATTGCCATTTTGCACCTTTGATCTATATCTATTAACCAACATAAAAACCACACTCCAAATCAGTGTATTTCACCCGTTTTTATTAGAAACCATTTGGGTAATTTTAGGCGGAAGAGTGTACATTTTAAATGTGTTATTTGACTGCAATCTGTTTTAAACTTTCCACCCATTTCTGAACTGTATGCTTTTGGTAATCCATTCTTTGTGATTGTTAGTATCTTTGCATTGTTGCATTAGTAAGGAATCGTATTTGCTTCAAGGTTTTTAACACACATTCATTATTGATTTATCCATTTCCGAGTGTTATTTCACCACATTGCAAGGGGTTTAAAATCCATTTTCTCTCTGATTTGGGGAGGGAAGGTCAGATTTAGATTCCATGTTCAGTTTCTTATTCCTGAGTACCTGCTGCTTCTTTGTATCCACTCAGAATTGATGATTGGTGGGTTGAGGCAACATTGCAAGGGGAAATTCTAACTTGGGTGCTATCTGTCCTAAATCAAAAGCGCTCCTATTCTGCTGTGCTGTGTATCTGCTCCACTAAAAAGTCAAACCCAGTGCATTGCTCACCTTCTCAGTGTAACGATCACCCCATTGGTGATTGCTGCCCCATATTAAAAAGTGTCTGATTTCTTGTGAATTTTAAATAAATAAATATTGCATTTGACCAAACAGCCTGGTTCATGGTCCATTGTGACGCAGGGTATTTGAAAAGGGTGTGTGATATGAGTGGTGTATCATCCTAAAATTGAATCCACATAAATAAGGCGAAAAGCAGCTCAGTTAGGCACTACATACAAGGCCGGGACCAAGGTCTGCGTGTCGCCTGATTGAAATCCTTAACAAACGAGGGTGCGCAAGTTGTTCATCAGCCATGCCTGCTCATCTGAGCTGCCCCCTCCTTCTCCTGCTGTGTGAGTCCTGTGCTCCCATGTCACCCGATTCTCTGTCCACGTTGACTGAGACCAGTATTGCTCCCACTTTTCGTCCCCACTGTTCCTGTCTTCATTGTCAGACCCTGAGCCTGTGTTACTGTAAAAACTGTCTGCAAAACCCAGTCTCCTAGATGTCAAGTCTTTGTTAGGTTTCATACTGAGTTCAGTATCCCTTAAATCATATCTGCTTCCTCCTCCCCAATCCTCTAGACCTGCTCCGTCTCTTTCCACTGTTCTCCTACCACGTGAGCTTGTGCTGTCTGGTTCTGTTTGTCTGCTCTCCTCAAGTTTGTGGTTTCCCCTGTCCATTGTCCCCTGTGTCTTTACCGCCCTTATTCCTCGCTCGTCCAGTTCCGTGCACGCTTGTGCCCTTGCCAGTCTGTCCAACTGTAACTTCATCTGTTCTCTCTCAACCAACTTGCGTTTTTCCCGCTCCGCTACTTCTCTTAGCCACTAGTTTTCTTCCACTTCCCTTGTCCTTCTGTCCCGCTGCTCCGATTCCACTCTTTTCCTCTCTTTGTGATCACTTTCGATCCTCTCTTCTCTTTCCCTCTCCATCTGCTCCTTCTCCTTCTTTCGTTCTCTATCTTCTCTCTCCAACTTCTCTTCTTTCTTCCTCTCCTTGTACTCTCTTTGTAATTTCGCCTCTCATTCCCTCTCCCTCCTATCTGCCTCATACATTATCTCTGCCCAGTCTGATGCTTTGCTGCTTCCCTTCAGACCTTCCATTGCTTTAGTTGCCCCTTCTGCCTCCTCGTCTTTTTTCCCTTCTAGGTTCAGTAGTATCTGTCCTCCTATCCACTCCTTAGTGACTATGCTCCCGGACCCCTCCCTCGTGCCTTTCTGCGCCTTGCCTCTCGCCTCTTGTTCAGTAGCTGGCTGCTTTATGACTCTCAGCACCTCCTCCTTCGTATATGGTGGTGGCTTATATGTCCAATTTGAATACCCCTCTGCTGCTCTTAATTCCCGTATTGGGGCATCCCTTGCTCATCGTCTGTGTCATTGCATACTACACTCGGAGGAATGTGTGGTGGAGCGGAGGGGTGAGTCCCTGGCTCCTTCATCTCCTGCTGAATCAGCATCCACTGAGGCCTCGCTGCATCCCCCCGCCCCTCTTGGAACATGTGCCATAGTTCGAAATGGCCATGCTTTGCTAACTTCTTCCCTTTATAGGTACTCTGTATGTTTGTCAGTAGTGATTGCTGCACGTCTTTGGAGAAACTTCCGCAAGGAGGTCATGGTTTAGTTAACTTCCCCTCAGTACTTTTGGACCATTCTATGCTATATTTACATATCTTCTCCCTGTAAGGTGGGAGTGTCTTAAACAAGTTCTGTAGCAGCGTGCCACCCCAGCACTTCCCCTGATACATTTTTCTTTCCTTTACCTGACCTCAAGTGGAGGGTTTTGACAAAATGCTGTTTAGGGAGAAAGGTACAATGTAATAACAATACTTTTCAGGTTACTATGAGCTTCTCTGGCTTTACAACTTATCAGGCGTGCTCAGCGCACTGCCCCTTACGAGCTTGCCGTCACTGCCTCCTCAGGCATGCCCACAATCTTGCGCATGCACCTTCTGCGCACCACCACTGATTCACCTCGTCTGCCAAACTCAAGTTTCCAATGCTAGGTCCTGACCATCTCACGCTCACCTTGTCCTATGTGCAAACCTACGGGTGATGTCACCAATTTGCTAACTAAGGTAGTGCTGAAAAATCAAATACTGTGCACACAAACCACACAAAAACCCCACAGCTGTCTTCCCACCTCCAGGCAGAGTATACCAATATTCTCTTGTGATCGAACTGCACCCGCTGCATCGCCTAGCGTGCAAAACATCTCACTACAGGAAGACTTAACCAGTCGACTCACCTTCCGCAATCTAGGCCAGCTCCCTTGCTAACCCTTATGGGGATACTGTCATCTATGACCTGAGCTAAAATGCCCAACCCACAGGAAAACCACTATTTACATAACTTCTGTCATCAGTGCCCTCGAGTCAATATTCTAGGTTATTCACCAGAACCGTTTACCTTTAAACTCAAATGTTCCATAGACATAGAAAAGGGACATCTACCTCCGCTCTTGTCCCTACTAACTTTGGCAATATTAGACAATACCTTGACAATACTCAACTATACTAAACAATATTCTACAATACTAAATAGCCTCCCTCACACCCACAGTTGCTGTTCGACTGGGTCAATACTTACACTCCGTGGTCTGCTGGTGCTGGTCAGCTGCATGTCCCCCAGAAGGTGCTCACTTCTCCGTCCTGGTCTGCCGGACTACTCGCTGACTTAGGGCAGGATGATTTCCAACTGGCTCCTGACGGCCTTTCCACAGTTACATGTCCCCATCAACTCAAAATATGCAAGGGTCCTGCAGCCTCTTAGTTTCCGTGGCGGGGGAGACGAGCTCGTGCTGGGCTGATGCAGCGAACCATCATCTGCTACCAACTCGTTGTGGAGAACTCCCAGGTATGCCAGAGCAGTGCTGGAAGTTCGCGGACTTGGAGGGCCCAACTCCCCACCTCAGTATACATGGCGTGGGGAGTAGGGGCAAGTTGAAACTGCAGTTCATTACAGCCAAAACCAACAGGGATCGATATCCCACAGTAAATGGCGCGCAGGCCACTTTTGTTCTAAAAACATGTCACTACACTGTCATTACTTGGGTCGCACTCCAAAAACCTATTGCTATGTGGGATTGGCCATCAGGAGTATAATAACCTATATGGGTACACATAAGTGTTATTTGAATGGCTCTGGCATGTCAGGTGGCTGGCCTGTCCCATCCCCAATTTACTAACTAATACATTGTTGCGGAGTAGTGGACTTACCATTGGTTCTTGCCCGTTGCTACCTACACCTAGAGAGCTAAACTGTGATTGGCTAGAGCTGATGTCCCCAGGCCTGGGATACGAAATGTTTCTCAGCTCACTGTGCACCTTTTCAAGGTGATGCGAACAATTATGTGTCTGTATTGTAACTTGTGTGTACCACCTTTGCCTTATGAAACCATGACCCACTCGTCGTAACACTCATTTCACATTTGTTGCATACTTGCTGCAGCCTGCGTCTGGCTGCCTGGGATCGGATCTTCCTTCCCACCACGATCACTGTCCATTGTCTGCTTCAGCTACATCACGTGTCTAGAGAGCACGAAATTGAGCTCTGTAGCTCCGAACTATGAGGATTTATTCCATTCCTCTGCAGATGGTCTCTTTGTTGCCTGGGGGATTAGAATGTCTTCATATCTCTTAACCTTGGCTGTGTGTTCTGTCTCACGCATATTGCTCCCTGTCCAGCCTGAGTCGGCTCAGCTTGTCTCAAAATCAACATTTTGAGGCCTGCTGTATTTTTCCTAAACCTTATAACGCCGTTTCTACATTGTCCATGTTATACTAGATTCTCTATGAGTTAGTTATATGTGGTTTGATCAGGTTCCATAAATTCTCCTGTATGTCCATGCGACTATTGGCTTTAAGTATCAGCAAGCTCGCTCAGTATCTCTTGTGCCTTGCGGTTTCTGTGTTACTGCATTTGGCTAATGGCAAAATAATAAAAGTAATGACAGTATGTATATGTATACGTCCTCTAACTATAGAACTGTATGCTCATGTTCTTCATGTATTCATGTGTGTTTGCGTCGCGCAGTGCAGATTACACGTGTGCTTCATGTCTAAACTTGCTATGTCATGGTCTCTCTAACAACGTCAGCAACATGGCTTCTTGGTGCTTAGTCCAGGCTGTCCATATAGATGTCTCTGACCATAGTAATCGACTCTTCACTCACGCATGGATAGATTTGAACCGCACCTGGTCTGTATGGCTGGCTGAGAGGGTACCTCTCAGTGTATTTATCGATCATTGGTGCATTTGGGATTCGCCCAAAGTAGAATGGGTGGTTGCAGTGTTCTATGGCCTTCCGTCTTGTCATGAACTTGATGGGAGTGCGGGGGGGTCCCAGGATCCCGACTCCCTCTTAACGCTCTAGACTAGTATTTTTATAGAGCATCTGCCACTTGACCATTGAATGTTTGGGAAGATGTAAAATCCCGTGGCATCATCTACAAGGCTGTCACCCTGAAGTCTCCAAGCTACCTTAGTGAGAAACTCAGCATGTCTGGAGACCTACGATTCACCAGAAGTACGGACATGTGCAGACTTGAACTTCACCGGTGCAGGAAGCAAAGAACCAAATGACAGACCTTTTCTGTCTATGCACCAAGATGCTGGAATCTCCTCACTGTCAACGTCAGACTTGCCCCCTCACTTTTACATACACTCTCAACTCCCCACCCTACCTTCGATTAGGTGATCTTCACTGTCTCCTCCCCTGCTCGCTTGTAGATCCCTTGCTGCCAAATTGCCTGCTCCCCCCTCCCCATCCCCCTTCTTCTTAGCTCCCCACTTCTGGTTAATTTATTACGGGCGCACAAGGGAGAGATTGGACAAATTTGATATCGGAATGATAAAACCTTGATAACAGAGTCAACTGACCAGTGGATAGGTAACCAACTGCATGCAAATAACCTACAAATGAAGTAGGTTCCATTATAGGTAGTATATCACCTTGCTATGAATGAGAAAGAAGGGGGAATCTGTGTGGCATTGTAGAATGACCTGCTATTGTCAAAAGAGAGCATCACATTACATACCATGCAACGCATCAATTCCGAGGCTCTTATTGGCATTGTAAAGAGGGCCCTCAATGAAGGTTACAAGACGTGCAGGATTTTACACCCCATGATGATCAAAGTCAATATGCGTTGTTATAGGGCATTCAGGAATAGTTCTGTTCATGACAGTGAAATGGTTTGTACAAGTGCCCTTCAAATCAAAAGGGACAGGAACCAATGGAAGTCCAGAATCGGTCTTATGTGGGAAGAGAGCACACACTCAGTTGGAGAGGTTCTGAAGAATGGCATACCACAAAGTGAAACCCATGTAGGCATTTGCACAAAGAGCCATAGAAGAATGTTCTCCTGGAGATTCACATTCCAGCGTGTTTTGTGTTGGTGTTAGTGTCTTGTGCGTCTTATGGTGGGTTAGCTTGTGGATGCTGGTTAGATAGTGTCCATAAGGGATCCAGAGTCATGGGTGGTTAGAGCAGTATGTTGATCTGGTATCTTGGTGTGTAGGCGCGTTGTAGATGGTTTTGTGGAATATGTGGGTGATTCACTCTAGGTGTGCTTCAGCATCTAGAGATGTTGGATGTGTACAAAGTATTGATTCTCTGCTTGTTTATATTTAGTGTGGCTATTTCAAGGTGTGGCGTAGTGGTGTCAGTTATGATGCAGGAGCAGTAAGGGGAAAATGGGTTAGTAAGTCAGTCAGTTTGTTGGAGCCTCTAGCACGCTCTTTGGTTGCCACTTGACGGTATCTAGCCAGGTTCTTGTTTGTGTTCTTTGGCCCATCTAGTCTCCCCTCAGG
Organism: Ambystoma mexicanum; assembly: GCF_040938575.1. Taxonomy (NCBI): domain Eukaryota; kingdom Metazoa; phylum Chordata; class Amphibia; order Caudata; family Ambystomatidae; genus Ambystoma; species Ambystoma mexicanum. The sequence goes on from NC_090936.1 coordinate 771,062,600, forward strand.
TTGTTTGTCTGTGGGGTTGTTGGTGTCCCTTTGAGGTTGTATTTGGCTTCTGAAAAGCCAGGTTTTAAGCTGTTTCCTGAAGGTTATGTGGTCTTCTGTGATTCTAATTTCTTTGGACATGTTGTTTCAGAGGTTAGCAATTAGATATGAGAACGCTGTTTCGCCGAATATCCTTTTTTTGTAGTGCTTTGCCTATATTTCTCGGTTGTTGCTGGATCTTAGTTCCCTTCCTGGGCGGTACCAGCTAAACTTGTCTTGAAGGAATTCTGCCCCTTGTCTGTGCAGTGCCTTGTGGGCAATGGAGAGTGCTTTGAATTTGATGCACTTTATTACTGGTAACCATCGTAGGCTTTTCAGTGCTGGAGTGATGTGGTCTCTTCTATTTAGTGTAATAGTATCCTGGCTGCTGTATTTTTCAGCCTTTTGAGTTTTTTGGTAAGTCTTTCTGAAAGATTAAGAATATCAAGGCTTACTACCACATAATAGAAATACGCCAGTCACAAGGTCAAAGTTACAATTGTATTTATTAGCAAGTGGCCACTTGGTTCTCAACACCCCAAAATGTGTGCAAGCAGAAACTGTGAGATGAGAGACTACTGAACATTCCAAAAGTACACATATTTATACAAATTCTTCACAGCCTTGGGCACATCGTTGTGATGCTGGAATTGCATCGGAGGGACAGGGCCTCCGTATCCTTGTCCTTTACTGCTTTTTATCTTGTGTTCTGTCGTGTCTTCCGCGCAGGAGTTCATGTGGGACTCCTGGCGGAGCAGCTCTCTCTCTTTTGGTTTGGTGAACGGACCTGTGGGATACCCTTATGACACCCATGGGTGGGGTCACAATCCTGTGCCCCTAGTGTATGTTTTTGGGCACCTGTGGGTGGCCCACAGAGCAGGGTATGGGGTGGTGGCAGCTCCATGCTGAATTCGACAGGTGCGCGGAGTATCCTCCATTTTGGGATACCCCGCCCTTGCCATTGGGGTCAGTTGATTCCTGATGGAAAACAAGATGGCCCCTGTGGTCTCTTGCTTTCTATTACCCATTACCTTGTTTTCCCAAAGTCCTGGGAAGCCCTGACTCTGTCCCTTACCCCTGACTGGCTGTTGGATGGAAGTGCCATATATGGTGTTGTTGTGACGGCCCGGCCAGACTAGCTGGAGCCTTCCCGGTGATGTATGTTGTGGGTACCTCCTGTGGGTGGGACCTGGGTGAATAGAGTGTGTGACGAATATGCATTCTGTGTTGTGGGTGTCTAGTATCTGGTGGTTGACACAATGACTGAGACAACCCTGCCCGAAACCGGTATGAATGCGGCTTGGGGTGTTGAATGGCTCGGTACTTGTCCCAATACACATAACTTGTTGTGAGTGTCTGGAGAGAAGTGAATGGCTTGAATACCTCGTGTGCTTGATTGGCTGCCTGCCTGCATGAATGCCTGTAGTCGTGATTGGATGCTTGAGTGTGACCCAGCGGAATGAATGGGAGATCAACAGTATATCTGCGGACCTCTCACGCTAGGAATCGTGTTCAGAAGCTGAAGTCCACTACGATGAGTAACTGGAGTAACTGACGCTTGACCTTGAAGCCCTGCTGGACGAGAAGAATTGCTGTTGCTCTCCTTCACAATCTGAAAGCTGTTGTGCCTCCAAGGACTGACCCAGAGAGGACCTGGTAAGGCGCCCTCTTCCCGAGCTACGAGGGACCATCGTGCACAGCTGATCTTTGCCAAAGCTCCCTGGTAGACAGACCTACGACAGGCTGCCGACCCGATACGGGGACTGCTGCGGAACTCCAAGGAGAAGCACTCGGACTGTGGTCTGCCACTGTCGACGACCACCATCGCTGACCGGATCTGCTGTGTTCCCATTTGCCTAAGAACTTCAATTGATCATCGGACGCTCTCGCCTGCATCGTCATCCGCTTGTCTCCCGCTGGAGAAGGCCCGACCGTCAACGCGCCGAGTAGCATCCACCAGTGGGGTTCCCACCACCTAAAGACCGCAGAGACGCCGACGACTCGACGCCCTTTCTGGGCCATAGTTCTTCATCATCTCTTTGTGGTCCAGAACTATCGTCACCGAGGTGCCCCGCACGCCTCTTCCTTGCAGGACACCAACGCTCTGTCGTCGACGAGCACCGCTAGGAACGAAGTTGCCACCTCACGGCCGTAGTTCAACCTGTTCACCGTCGGACGTTCGCTGACCCGTGACTCCCGCCTTATAGGGAGGGCACTCAAGAAGGGCCGTCGATTCCCCGACACCGAACGCCGAGTTCCTCGACACCTCTCGACGAGCCGTGGTTCCTGACTTAAAGGGAGTCACTCAAGAAGGATTGGTCGACGTATCGTCGGAGAACTCTATTCCACCAGGTACATTGGGGGGGTAAAACCTTAATAGGAGGAAGTAAGACTATTGAACATATGGACTGGGCTTGTGCTATATATCTTTATTTACAGGTTTCCCAGGTGGGGGGATCTCCACTCAGAACTGCACCTAGCGGTAGGGGTCAGTATTCTGCCTATTGTTCCAACCATCTTACGTTCCTGCCTATCTCTATTGCTGGTTTCCTCGTTATTAATCTGTGTGACATTTTAACCGTACAGTTGATGCACTTTAATGAGATTCGATAACACTAGTGGTACCACTTTAGAATTGTATATATTTATCATTATTGACTTCTGAGTACAAAGTGCGTTATTGTGATCGTGTACATACCCTTGAATATTAATTATATAAAGACTGTGTTTTCAGTAATACAGTGTGTGGACATTCCTTTGTGGGGGTTCGGGGACTACACTGTACTTAAGAACCAGCCTGCATCACCTCCTGAGAAGCTAGGCCTTGATTGCTCGACAACGTACCAATTATAGAGAATCTTGGCTGGGGTCCTCTGTGCCTCTCCTCTACCATATAGAGAGCGGAAGTACAGACAACCCCTACCAGCCTTTACAATCGTCCGGCCCCTCTTCACATTATACATAACCTAGGGCTTGTGACATAACTACATAACTAATTCATATTTAAACATCATTGCATAGTTTGCTGTTTTCCATCAAACAATTCACATGTTGTCCAAATATAAGACACAAGGTAACATTCCTCATTTTACTCGCTTATATTTGTCTACCATTTGTTCTTTGAGCTTAAAATCAGTTCGTTCCAAGGAGAGAAAACAAGGATTTCTGCAGAAGAGCACATTCAGCTATTCATTATTCTACTTTACTGTTTAAACAGGGAAGGCACTGTTGGGACAGATGGCATCTAAATTACTGATTAGTACAGCTTTTGTTTAGCTTCAAGGTTCTTCAGTGCAGGATAAACAATCGAACTTAGCAGCTTCAATATTCTTATCAAAGTTAACATCATAAAGCAGCACAAAGTTAATCTTGCTCTGTTGAAGCTCAAAACACAAGTTCTGAACATGGAACATAAAGCAGGGGGCGATCAAAATGGTGAACAACTTAAAATGGCAGCGTAGTCAGCCTGTTTCAGGTTCATTCAATGCGATATTGCAGTGCGATGCGAATGTGCTTAGGCCAATATTTACTAACAGGCGGTGTTATAGAAAATACATTTTCACAAACCCTCCTTTTGGCCTAAGCCAAGAGAATTATTCAAACATTAGCATCATCCAAGGACCATGTATCATCATCAGAACATCCTGAATCGTCATTTTCATAAACATTGATTGCCATGAATTCCTTTATGGTAACATCCTGCATTACCAAGGCATTAGTAACATTTTCCCGCAGATGTGTATTAGTTTCTAGTTTACCAATGGCTTGTGCACAGCTTCCCCCTATCATGGAACAAATGGCAGGAAGACACTATATGCAGAAACAACAAAACAGTACAATGCCAAGGATCACCATCAGACCTGTAAATATTTTCCAGCCCCAAGTGCGTGACAGGTCCCAGGACCATGTGCCAACCCAGCAGTCTGTTTTATTCAAAAATGGTATGTGTGGCGTTCATATTCATCAAGAGGGTGTTGTTATCATAACCCTGTCTATATAGGAGGTCCCGAGGACCAAGTGTATGCAAATGCACATATGGTGGAGACATGGTAGATAAACTTGCAGTCAGCAATAGAGTATTAAGTGGATGCATACTTTCTAAATACCTAAATACGAGTGTCAATGTAATTACAATACAAGCTGTTATTGTGATCAGTATCCATTTGGTCCTAGGGGACCATGGCCTTTGATGGACACGCCTATTGCCAGCAAAAAAGTCAATGTTATCATTAGTGCGAGCGGCCCCAAACACGGGCATAGTTTCTCAGTGTCCGTCAAGAAGCCTCACTGTTAGGATTTTTCTTTTCAGTTCATCCGTTGGTGGCACTTCACCATGTGGCCAATCTTGCTTGAAGGTAACTTTGCCGGTCCCTGCCTCTTATCGTATGCAGAAGAGGAATGACGAGGGACTGGCTCAACGCTGGTTTCTTGTAGGTGTAGAATCCTATACACACTTTCCTATTCTATTACTTTAACGTAATGTCAAGCCCTAAATATAAATCCTGTTTCGTGGTTGCAAGTTGTACCTTGAAACTCCAGGTACAGTATAATCAGAAAACAGTGTGTTGTCACTCTCTGAAAAGGATGAAGAAGCAACATCGGTCGATGGTGAAGACCAAAAAGAAGAAGAAGCTGCGATCTACCAGGCCCCATGGGCTAGGGAAGCATTTTTGTAGCACACTCCATCTCCTCGGTATTTATCGGAGCTGGCTCACTTGGAGCGTTGGGATCATCAATTTCTTTCTCATCCCCTTTATCATACGGCAAAGGAAGAGGAACTCTTTTCACATGCGTCGCGTGAATCCAGTGTCGCATACCGTTCACTCGTACAGCTGTTTGCATAGCCAAAAGGATCTGGTAGGGCCCCTTCCAGCGAGGTGCAAGACAGGTGCCCCTCTCAATAATTCTTCACCAAGACCCACTCGCCGGGTTGGAGTCGGTGAACTGGACCCTCATATTTTACAGGGAAGGCTGCTCGTACTTGTTGGTGAATCAAACGCAAGTTTTGAGTCAACTGATCACAATAGTCAGACAAAAGCGGATATTCAATGTCCCTCAATCGTTTTGGTCTCAGTGCATTCATTCATTGGCTGGTCTCCCCATGACAATCTGATAGGGGGTGAGCCCTGTTTTCTTACTGCGCGGTCATCTGCATCGATGGCAAGGCTATTGGTAAAGCATCAGGTCATTTTAGATTGCTGTGTGCACATACTTTAGCAAGTTTATTCTTCAGAATAACTACCCTTTGGTGTTCCCTTTCCGATGTTATGGTGTAAACATATCATACAACTCTGACCCAAGTGTTCAGCAGCTTTCTGGATATTCGCATTATGCCAGACGGGATCTACCTGCTGACAAATCTTTTTAGCACATATATGTGTTGGGCCATGAGCCATGGTGACTATAGCAGTAACATAGGCGTTGGGCAGCATCCATCTCTGTTTCTCATTGTCCACCCAACTACCCTCATCATCTAGACCTGCTGGACTCTCAGCCCACTGTTTGGGGTAGCTTCCGCCTGAATCTCTTTTACACTGCTAATCCCTTCCTCCATCATGCAAGTATCAGTAAACCATCTTGCTGAATTGGGCACATACATTTTCGAGTGCAGATCAGTAGCTGTCTGTTTGGCTATTCTGTCAGCAAAAGCGTTGTTTCCTTTTCCTACATGGTCCGTCACTTTCTGGTGTGCGGCAAACTTCATTATTGCTAGTTGTGTAGGAAGTGCAAGTGCTGATAGCAATTGGACTATCAGAGTGCCATGTTGAATATTTGTCCCATGTCATGTCAAGAATCCCCTTTCAGCCCATAGTTTTCCAAAATTATGAACCACCGCAAACACATACTGGCTATCTGTATATGTGTTTACACTAAGCCCTTCAGAAATGTCACAAGCTCTAGTTAATGCAATAAGCTCTGCAGCTTGCGCATAATTGTGCGGGATTCGTTTGTTCTCTACAACAGTGTTTAGTGTGGTTATCGCATACGCAGCGGTGGATGTACCATCCGGTAGCATAAAACAGGAGCCATGACAAAATAGCTCCCCTTGGGGACTCTTTTAGGGTGTATCAGTCAAATCAATTCTACCCTTAGATTCTTGTTCTGTAACATAAAGGCAATCATGTGACACCTTGTCACTGCCGTCTGTCTCTTGTGGAGAAGACAATAGTTCAGCCGGATTCAATGAACAACATCTCTTAATTTGGATATGCTGAGCAAATAGAATCAGATCGTACCTTGTTAGTCGAGCTGATGTGAGATGTTGAGTCTGCGTTCTGTTTAATAGAACGTCTAAGGAGTGGGGTACGATCACAGTTAAAGAGTGACCTAAAACCATACCCTCACTTTGTTTTACAGATGGAGCAGCAGCAGCTACAGCTCTAAAACATCTTGGCAAAACGCATGCAACAGGGTCTAACGTGGAGGAAACATAGCCGCACAGCCTATTCTTACCCCCATGTTCCAGTGTCAAAACAGCCAAAGCAAACCCGTCATGTTCATGCACATACAAAATAAATCCTTTTCATAATTTGGTGTGCCCAAAACTGGTGCTGAACACAACGCAGCCTTAAGCAAATCAAAAGCATTCTGGCAATCCATGTTCCACGGTAAAGGCAAAGAAATGTCCTTCTTTGTCAATGCCAACATAGGTTTTATCAACATTTTATCAACAACGAAAAATTTGGAATCCACTGTCTACAATATGAAGCCATGCCAATTAAAGCTCTGACCTCCTTCTGTGTATTTGGAACAGACATATCAGAGATGCTTTATATCCGTTCAGGTGTCAGCCTTCTTCCCTCCTTCGACAGGAGATAGACCACATAGGCGACCTCCTGTCGACAATACTGACATTTCTTCAATGAAGCCTTATGCGCATGTTCTGCTAAATGAATGAGCAGCAACGCAGTGCCCTCCTTGCAAGCATCTTCAGAATTAGCAGCTAGAAGTAGATCGTCTACATATTGCAGCAACGTGCACGTGGAAGGTAACTCAAGCATATCAAGCTGCTATTTCAATGCTCTACTGTAAATACTCAGACTCTCAGTGTATCCTTGCGGAACATGAGTGAACGTTAACGAACGTCCCCATAGGGTGAACGTGAACAAATATCTGCTGTCAATATGCACAGGAATACAAAAAAAGTGTTTTTCAAATCCACAACACTAAAATATGTAGCCGTGGCTGGAATCATAGTCCGAATAGTGATGACATCAGGCACAATCGGGAACTGTGGAACAACCACCTTATTAATTGTATGCAAATCAATAATGAAACGGAAAGGAATCACATTATCCCTTATCTTGTAAATTGGAAAAATTGGGCTATTACACACGCTCCCTGGAATTTCTTCAATCGCACCTCAGTGTATGAAATCTGAAACAATACTTTTCAAGGCCTGTTCACCTATGACCGAAATCTTATACTGCGGGATATGCAGCAATTTAACACTTGGTTTCAAAACAATTTGAACTGGCTCAACCTGTAAAATTCCAATGTCATTGTCATTAACTGCCCATAAACATGAGGGAACCTTATTCAATTCAGATGGTAAAGGCATAGACAAAAATTGTGAAACAGAAGTTTGTTGGGGCGAAATTGTCAAGTACACTCCATCTGGAGAACAATGAATTACAGCATTCAATTTCTTCAATAAATTAAATCCCAACAAATTTTCGCCACAATTTGTCATCAACAGAAATGGACAAGAATCAATGAATGGTCCCAGTGAAATTGGTACTGGCCGAGAGACCGGACTAACCACTGGCGTACCAGAGAACCCTACAGAAATGTTGCTCTAACTTGACAGTGGAATATCTGGAACCCGTGGATGATCAATAGAACACTTCTGTGCTCCTGGATCTATCAAGAAGAGATGCTCCCTAATCCCCAACTTGATTTCAACGTAGGACCCTTTCTGATCAACGGGAATAGGTATCAGTTCCAGACCCTGCTTCGGGCTGTCCTAGCAGAACAGTATATCGTCAGACATACAATCTTCAGAAAAATAAGCATTCGAAGGATTATCAAAAATATTCCCACTATTAACATTCTTTTGCTGATTATCTTGTGGTGGTACCTGTTGGTTCTGTGCAAACTGATTTCTTCCAGGACCCCCTATCCCAGGACGGCCTCTGGATCGTCTACACATGGCACCATACGTGCTATTCGATCTCTGCTAAAGGAACGGGCATTGTGCTCGCCAATGACCCTCTTATCTACAGTAGGCACATTAGTTTGTATGCACGGGACCCAGTTGTGCACCACACTGTGGTGTAAATTGGCCTCTAGACTGTGTGCTCCCACCTCTCGCTCCTCTTGCTATTTGCTGTAATAACATTCTAGTCTTCAAATCGCTCTTCTTCTTTTCCATCTGCTCTTTCTCCGTATTAACCCTATTTTCGGAATACTGGGCCATATGTAACACTTCAGATTGTGATTTCGCTTGCCATGCACTCTCAGAAGTCATAATCTGTGACTGGATTTCAGGCAACAATCCACGCACAAACTTGTCAACAAACAACCTCTTTCCTAGCTCCGTAATTAAATCTTAACCACTGAAATCTGAAAATACTTGCTCAAATCTGTTAAAATACTCTGTTGTACCCTCTGACTCCCCTTGCATGCAAGCTGTAAGCTTATCCCATATAATTCTCTTTTCAGGCACCAGAGTTTTTAATTTAGTCACTATTCTATCTGGCAACATCAGTATCACCTGTAGCGGTTTCTCGCCGGCTTTTCTTTCCCCATCTGCTTGTACTAAGGCACCCCATGTATCACCCATCACTGCCTGATCATCTATAGTTCTAATTTGCTTCCATAAGTCAGCAGGAAGGATCACGGGAAACAACAAATCTATATCGCTCAATGCAAAAACGGACAAACGCAAGACAGATTCTATTTCTTTGTAAAATCCTGCTGGAATCTTCCTAATGTCTGGAACTCATTGCTTAATGGTATTCACTTCCTGTGTAGAAAATGGGATATGGACAAACTGTGAGATATAATGTGCTGCAATAGTGGTGGCAGGTGTTCCTGCTCCAGCGTCAGCAGGAATCTCTACTTTTGGAACAAATGTCGGAGTAACCTCTCTCAATGGCAATTGTAAAGAAGGCAAATCTGAACGTCTATTAAGCAATAAGGCCAAATCAAGTGACAAATGATGATAATGATGTGTTATTTATATAGCGCCTTAATCCAAAGCGCTTTCCAGAGCACATATTTACATACAATATCACCCAACTGAAATCGGTACTCATTTATCAACCTCGGAAGGATGAAAGGCTGAGTTGGCCTTGCCAGGATTCAAACCTGCGACCTGCAGATCACGCTCAGATCGCAACAGCGAGCGCTCAACCCACTGAGCTATTTTACCGGCAAAGAAGTCAATGCAGTATCAGATGAGAAAGCTCTTTTATAAATAACCATCAAATCTGCGGGACAACATACCTTTTTCTTCATACATCATCCTGTAAATACTCAACCATCACCTGTAACACTTTCCTTTGCCGGAGCATACTGACTAAACGTGTCATGCACTTCAATGGAGAAATTGAAACATCCGAAATCCATCTAAGAGCGTCTCTTGTGCAAATGTGCATTTCTTCACTCATTGGTTTCAATGGGCCGATCAGCATGAAAACGAGGCTGTTGTTATCTTGCTAAGCAACAACAGTCCTTTTACCCACAATCACACCACCGGCAGGCGGAAGCCGTCCCTTTCACGCAAAGGCCTGTAACGACAAGGCCCTGTTCTGTGCCTCTTCGCTCCGGGGCGTCCTGGCAACTGCACCCGAGCCACTCGGAACCCATGCCCTGTTCTACACGTGAGTAACCTCACCATCCCTCCAACTCTCCCTTGCGCACGTATGAGTACTCTCCCGCTAGAATCTATTTGACAAGAACAATGTTTCCGGACTCGCACCAGCTCCTGTGCCCCGTAAATCGATCCCCCACATCAAGTACCACCAATACTGCTTTGTTCCTTTCTCTGCATACTGCGACACGCCTGAAACTTTCTATGCTATAGACTCATAGTACTGCTGTTGTTTTTTGCTGAGCCACACCGCAGCAACCAGTCCAGGCTGATCATTCAGACCCGTTCTCTGTATCTTATCTAACTCACCCCGCTTTACTCTTGTGATCTGCACGTCTTCTCCTCGCTATCTGTTATACTCCCGCCCTGCTGATAAGCACTTTACATTGCTTCTGCTTAGTTGTGTGCTCCTGTTGTAACTAGATGCATGTGCCACCCACAGCATTCTCTGCTTACCATACCAACTGGCTATCGTACTGTAATTTTTGAAATAATTGCTGGCTATTGTACTGTAATTTTTGAAATAATTGTTGGCCACTATACTGATATTTTATTCTTGCTATAATTGTTTTGCACATATGCTCCCTTACCTGGCACACCGCTTCACTATGCTCACATAATTCTTCAGTCTGTGTGTAAAAGCAAACGGAAATATCGAGGCTGAGTACCCCAAAAGGAAATACACCAAACACGGACTTATACAGATTCACAGATCTTTATTCTAATACTGTACAGTTACAAAGAAACAAAATCAGACACAGATAGCTATCTGGCCCTCAGTACATCACAGCGAATACCAACCCTTTCGGTGTGAGAAGTGAGAGGTACTGGATGTCTAAATAGTTGTGCATTTTGTACATTTTTGATAATAATGTCCAGCCCCTCTGCAAGTTAATAATCCATGTTCTATAGTTCATGCCGAGTTCACTTATGGTTTGCATGACAATATGCACATGGATCATCCTCAGTTTACATGAAAACAAGTTACAATGGCAACAGTGTATTCTTGGATTTAAAAATAAGCCTTAACACATGTCCTTTACAATACAGTTCAGCTAGTGTCCACAATCAGTATTTGCTCAATATTGTGGTCGATGTATGTCCGCGGATCAGACTTATTGGCGCAGACAATCCTCTGTCTACAAGTCGGGCATGGGACAAGGTCTCTTTATGCAACCCAAACATTCGGCTAACGGACAGTTTACACATTAACTTTCGTAAAAGGTTCAGGACGGCAAAGTTACAAGCGGGAAACACTGTCCACCATTTTAGACACAGCGTTAGATTGGAATGGAAATCAAAATGGCAGATGGACCTAAAATGGCGGCGAAGTCGATCTAGAATAAAAACTTTGCAACGCGGTTTTCTTCGCAGAGCGACTGGGCTTAGGCCAATATATACAAGAAAGGAGGCACGATATGATATCCCGTTTAACAAACCCTCCTTTTGGCCTAAGCCAAGCGCTAAACTACTTCTAGTCACTTTACGAATAACTCCACGTCTCAATGTCCATACATCTTGAATCACTATCAGAGATATCGATCGCCATGAGGTCAGATACTGAGATTTCTTTCAACACAAATTCGTTGGTCAGTTTCTCAGGGGCGCATACCTTGTGTCCTAATGTACCCATTGCTTGTGCACAACATCCTCCTATCATTGAACATATACCATGAAGACATTGTATACAACAACAGAAAAACTATGAAATACCTAAAATGATCAGCAAGACTGAAAGTAGCTTCCATCCCCAAGATCGCAAGAAGTCCCAGAACCAAGCTCTAAGATCCCAGTTTCCCTCGGGAACATGCACTTCTGAACTAAGGACGTGCAGATTTTGTATTGCTCTAAAGATAATTGGGGAGGAATCTGGCACGAAAACGCAACAAGCGGACCCCACTAATTTACATACCCCACCACGCTCAGCCAGGATGATGTCTAACGCCATCTGGTTCTGAAGTGCTACTAATCTTATCGCTTTTTGTTCTAAAGTCATGTTATAGAGTATGTCAGTGGTCCGGTTGATGGTTCTCTCCAGCACTCCCGCTAGTCTTCTGATATCCTCCGAGTTCGATATTTGCCCCCAAAATGGTATGAAGGATTTAGCTACGTCCCCCAGAACTTGTGCTGATGTATCGCCGTTCTCGTCCTGCCTTGGACGAGCCTTAGAGATTTCTATGGTATTTGCTCTGAATACCCCGGGTAACAGAATCCCTGGGTAACCATGGAAAAGCTACATTACCGCAAACAAAGTAGACAGGTTCGCCTACATACAAAGGTCTGTCCTCACTAGTCAAGTTTGCAACGTTGGCGCAACCCTTGAAATCACGCATTGACTGAGTAGCATTCCTCTGTATGCAGAAAGAAACTGAATCGGGGCTGTGGTTAACAGTATAAGAAGGTGGCGTGGCATCCCTATTGCCTATGGGAGCCATCTTGAAGGAGATTAAAGATTGAAAAGGATGGGACAGTCTATCAGAAGGCCTAATAGAAGCAACATTAAGCTTGCTCCTATTCGCAAAGAGTGAGCATCCCAGGGGCGTTAGAACACGTTTCTCAAACTCATTCAAATTAGTTCCATCAAAGTTCCCTGAGATGCTATCGTTCCAACGGCCAAAGAATAGTCCCCTTAAAGAAGCATAGCATGCAGTAGTCAAAGCTAAAGGAAGAATATACCAGCCCAGCCCCTTATCCCCGTGTTGCGGTACTTCTATCTGATTATTGTGGGCAGTTAATTAAAAATCTGTATATAAGTTACAAGCGGGAAACACTGTTCACCATTTTAGACACAGAGTTACATTGGAATGGAAATCAAAATGGCGGATCTAGAATCAAAACTTTGCAACACGGTTTTCTTTGCAGAGCGATTGGGTTTAGGCCAATATATACAAGAAAGGAGGCACGATATGATATCCCATTTAACATGTGGCTTCCCTCCACACACGCCATGCTGCCTAAAGCCTCTAGCAAGATCTTTCACAAGTTCTCCAGCTTTTGCCCTAACACCATCACCACAGTACTCGCCCTTGCTCTCACTGTACTCACACTCTATCCCATCAAGACACACACCTACATCACCAGCATGCTTCCACCACTGCACCACATCACACCGGCTCTCCCCTTACTCACAACCACTCCCCTTCACACTCCCACACCTAAACCCGCCCACCCACTCACTGCTACCTCTTGCTCACTGCATTGCAGACGCACTAGATTCAGATCCCATACTCCACCACTCAAAAATTAGCTGTCACCCCACCCCACCCCACAGCCACGGCATCCAGAAATTTTCGCCTAGGATCCCGCTACACCCACCATGACAGCACACACATTGAATACACACCCATACCTAAATGCTCACCCATGCCATCACCGCCTAGACCCCCCTTCTCTACACCACCCACTACCACAGACACAGCCAACATCCACACCATCTCCAAAACCAAAACCATACCTACACCACTCCTGAAATGTGCACTTCTAGACGTTCGCTCACTCCCCACACATGCCTTAGTAATAAATGACCTCCAGACAGCCTCAACCTTGACCTATTGGCCATCACACAGACCTGGCTACATGAAGCATCTGGTCCCACTATTGCTCTTGCTCTCCCACCAGGTTATACCATCCAAACAAGACAGACCAGTACGCTTCGGAGGCAGAGTATCTCTTATCTCCAAAGAAGCACTCTCTCTCAGACCCATTTCTCACCCATGGGCTAGCAACTCAGACATACTATCTGTCAAGCTTGCACTGTCCCCTAATAGCAGCATCAACATTCACGTACTATATCGCCCCCCTGGCCTTGCAGCAGATTTCCAGAGTCACATCCTGCATCTACTTAGCGATTACCTCAAAGTCTCCACCAAGACTCTACTTCTTGGAGATTTACACATAAGATTTAATGACCCTAAAGATAAAGCTGCCACTACCCTCACCAAGGAACTTAATGATTTAGGATTCTCACAAAAAGTCTCTTGCCCTACACACACCAAAGGCTGCACCCTTGATTGGGTTGCTGACCATAATTGCCACACCTCCAGCATCGCCAACTCAGCGTTGCCATGGACCGATCACAATTGTATCGAATTCACCCTACCTACCTCCTCGAGCACCAAAACCCTCACTCCAGCCCCCAGCACAAGTGAGAAAGCTCCAAAAAACTCAATGAAGATAGCCTTCGCTCATACCTCAACATCCCAGTACTAACTCCCCCTTTCTCCAACGACCCAAACACCTTAGCTAACATTCACAAAGATGCTCTATCCAGAGCCATCAACGCCATAGCGCCCCTTGAATGCAAAAAAGGTAAAAATCTTTACACTTCATCTCTTGGTTCAGTGAGGAACTACAATCCCTACGCTCCTGTAAAAGGGAGGCTAAAAAAAACTGGCAAGCACACCCTAGCAAAAATACCAAAAATTGCTTTAACCTAATCTCCCGCCAATACAAAGATGCCATCACCAACTCTTTCAATGTCCGAATCACAAATGCCAACTCACAATCAAAGGAAATCTTTGCCATCTTCAATGAACTCATCTCTCCCCCCAATACTCCAGATGAGATTATTGAAGATGAAGCCTGGTGCACTAGTATCCAAGCTGCCATGCTAAATAAAATCGAGCTCCTTCAACAAATAAAATCAGTGTCACTATAAAGCCTTATCTCACCTCCCTGGACACAAACAATCTAACCCCTCTCCCCTATCAACTGACTCCAAACCACTCTTCATATTCAAAGATATCACAGAACTTGAAGTCATCAACCTCCTCAAAAACTTAAAACCTTCTATGTGCAAAGGAGACATATGTCCGCCCAAACTCATCAAGGACTGTGCAGGCCTCCTGGCCCCACTGACAACAGCCTTTATCAATGCCTCTTTCAGAAATGGCATCATCCTAGACAGCCTCAAAGAAGCTTGGGTACGTCCCCTTCTAAAAAAAAAACACCCTTGACCCTGCATAGCCCAACAACTACCAACCTATAACCACTGTCCCATTCCTCCTCAAGATCTTGGATAAAGCTGCTCACTGCCAAATCCAACACTTCCTCGAAACCCACTCTATTCTTGGAATAAGGCAAACGGGTTTTTGCAAAGGACATGGCACAGAAACTGCACTAGTGGACGTAAAAAAAACAGATTACACAAATCATGGATAAAGGCAAGCCAGCCCTCCTGCTACTCCTAGACCTCTCAGCTGCTTTCGATCTGTGTGAAGTGTGGAATTATAGTCGGAGACAGGCAAATGCTGAAACAATATTTATTCACTGGTTAAGGGCAGCAAATGCTGAAAGAATAACTATCAAGTCCTCCCGGTTAGCTTCACCGGTGTCTTGGCCTCCCGTAGTACAACGGCGTTAGTCATGGCTTGGTCCTATCTCGAGCCGGTGTCCGGATAGGCCCACCACTCTGGTTCTCTCTCCTCTCTCTTCTCCGTGTCCTGTGGAATGAGAGCAACCCATTAGTCTCATTTGGCGCGCTTTTAACACACCTGGAGGTTTCAAGCCCCTCCAATCACTGAGGGTCTGGGTTAGCCCCCTTCTCATTGGTTCCTGTAACGTGGTCCCGCCCCTCTTAAGGGTTGCCATCCCGGGGTGTCGCCATTCCCGTTCCCCTTGTGGTGGTGGGCGGTTGCGTTGGCCATGCGGTTGTGGCCGCGCCGTGTAGGGACACATCCGGATGCTGGGCGTCCCTCCCCAGCAATGCGCAGCTCCGGCACCGTCAGGAGGAGCACGGGGGCGGCGAGCCGGGCGCTGTTCTCCCGCATCCCGGTGCCGTCGTGGGCACTGCTCCCCCTCCCCCGGACCAGGGTGATCAGGTGAGTACATGGCGGCCCCGCCGCGGCTGTACACAGCGGCTCCTCACGCGGCCTTGCCGCGGCTGCCCGTAGCGGTTTTAGCCGCGGCACAGCCGCGGCTACCCGCAGCGGGTTTCCCTTCGCTTGCCGCAAGGAAAAGGGCGGACATGGCAGCGCCTCCCGACTCGTGCGGGCCAGCTACACGCCGCGGCACCAGCCGAGGCGCAGCTTCACAATCTGGTAGATCACAAGACACTCACCTCACACCTTACCCACTCAGCCAACTTTTCCAAAGAAGCTGCGCTTTGGGTCACCTCCTTCTTAGAGGGCAGGGCAATAAAGGTTTTTTCAGACATAGCCAATGCTGCCCATGCCACCATCTACTGTGGAGTCCCTCAGGGCTCCTGCACTGCACCCACTCTATACAACTTGTTTACAAAGCCCCTCTTTGACAAGCTTGAAGCCCTAGGTATCGTGTATACCAACCACGCTGATGATACTCAGGTACTCCTACCACTCACCGGTTCCTACACCAAAGATGCCAAAGCACTCCATCCAATATACTCCACCATCCAGGCCTGGATGGCAGCCAATGGCCTCTGCCTCAATGGGGAGAAGACCGAAATCATCATATTCGGTCTAAAAACGACATTAGCCAAACTAGACAAGTTGTACTCCAACTTCACCATTGACAACACCATCATCCCCGTCTCCACATCGCTAAAAACCCTTGGCGTCTACATAGACTCCACGTTATCCATGTCCAGGCAGGACAATAGCTAGAGCAACTATTGGTGCCAAATTGGACTATTGCAATGCCCTCCTAGCAGGTACTTCGGCTAAAAGTCTAAACAGACTCCAAATCACACAAAATAATGTGCTCAGAGCAGCATTAGGCCTTCCCAAAAGGGAACACATTTCCAATGCCAGACAGGCAGCTCACTGGCTCCCATTTAAAGAATGCATCACTTTCAAAATCCTCACCCTCACCCACAAATGCCTCACCTCCACAGCGCCCTCATATCTTGCACAGACTATAACTAAACCTATTCACACCAGACCCATTAGGACACACTACACTAACCAACTACACACTCCCTACATTAACAGGTCAAAAGCGGGCGGGTTAGGCTTCCCCTACATAGCCGCTAAGGTATGGAACGCCCTACTCACTGACATCAGAACTGAAAACTATCTCCTTACCCTCCGCAAAAAACTCAAAACCCACCTCTTCATCTGACCCTCTGTATGTTCTGCTATATCCTCTTGCCTGTATATATGAATGCAACTGTTCACCATTTCTGTAACTAAGTAAACTGTCTGGAACCAGCGCCACGATGCCTCTGGGCGGTTGCGCGCTTATCAAATGCAAATAAATAAATAAATAAATAAATGGAGGAAGAAATCGCTTCTGCACATATGAAGCCTGCTGTCCATTTTGGTCCATCTCATCTTTCTGTAACTGATCTAGCTCCCTTTTAAACTCAAATACCTTCGCTACATGCGCATATACTTTTGCTGAAGTTTCCCTTGAGCGGTCAAAGACATTCAAATCCTGCAACCCCTGTGGGAAATTCATGTCTGTCAAATCACTCCATATATCAACTAAATACATTCCCATCCGTTCTATCACAATATTCTGTTCAGGAATACACCCTTGTTCAGAAATCGCAACCAAAGCAGCCGATTCATCACCCTCTTCTATGAACTTCTCAGCCCACATATACAATTCTTTCTTTCTGTCTTTAGTTATTGTGCTAGGAGTCACTATTCGAGAATCAGCTCCTGCCCCTTCAACCACTACAGGTGGAGAACAACCACCTGGCAAAGAGAGTTCATACAAATCTTGTTCAGTAGGCGGTGGAGGAAATACTGCTGCTGGTACAGAGGGAACTATGGGAATGGCAACTGTTGGCATGGGTGCAGGTGTAGGAAGTGGAACAACAACGGGAGGGAGAGGAACAAAAACGGGAGGAGGCATATAAGGAGGCGGTGCAGTTAAATCAGTTCTACGCTCATTTAATAATGTATTAATTAACTCGTCTGATGCATGAAAATCCTGAGAGGGATATACCTTTTGCATTTCTAGTTGGAAAGCCCTATACATACCTCTAATGGATTCTGACTGTTTCTTCTGATCATGCAACAATGCTTTCTCAGCATTCATCATGTGTCTACACACATGCTTTTCTCTACTTTTGAGTCGCTGCATAGCTTCCTTCCTCCAATCCCTAACAGCGTCAAATGTTGCAGCCTACCCTTTTTTCTCAACAATACAGATTCCAAATGCTCTAAGTGGGCAATTTCAAAACTACCATAATCTGGTCACTGATCCTCGGGAACATGTCTGGTCTGTCTGTGCAAAATAGCATTAAATACGATAGCTCCCAGGCCATACTTACAATACATTTGGGGGTGGCGCCGGTTGGCCATGTTTCAAAGAATGTCTTTCCCTGCGTAAAAATACTGCGAAGCAGGATGACAATTTCCCGAACATAGTTAAATCTCAATCTTACCTGACGACATTTGTATTTGCAAACACAATACTTACAACCAAACAAATATCAGGACTTTTATGAATCTGGGCACGACTCACCTGATTTCAACCAACAAAGGCCCAAACGGACATCAATCGACGTGGCTGGCGTTTTCATCAAACAAGCCTCGACATCGGGACCCCTGTCGTGATGGCCTCTCAACGCTGCCCACAGTCCAGGGATCGGGCGTGCAGTACTGTGGAGGAATCGCGTCTCACTTTGCAGGGCACCTTGTCACTCTGCGATCCCGGTCCGGTGGCCTCTTCTTTGTCCAAGCGATGTGGCATCAATCCTGAGGGTCCCTATTCAGTCGCCATCTGAAAGATTAAAAATATCAAGGCTTACTACCACATGATAGAAATACGCAAGTCACAAGGTCAAAGTTAAAATTGTATTTATTAGCAAGTGGCCACTTGCTTCTCAAAACCCCACAATGTGTGCAAGCAGACACTTTGAGATGAGAGACTACTGAACATTCCAAAAGTACACATATTTATACAAATTCTTCACAGCGTTGGACACACCATCAAGCCCCTATTCACATAATACATAACCTAGGGTTTGTGACCTAACTACATAACTAATTCATATTTAAACATCATTGCATAGGCTGCTGTTTTCCATCAAACAATTCACATGTTTTCCAAATACAAGACACAAGGTAACATTCCTCATTTTACTCGCTTATATTTGTCTACCATTTGTTCTTTGAGCTTAACGTCAGATAGTTCCAAGGAGAGAAAACAAGGATTTCTGCAGAAGTGCACGTTCAGCTATTCATTATTCTACTTTACTTTTTGAGCAGGGAAGGCATTGTTGGGACAGATGGCATCTAAATTACTGATTAGTACCGCTTTTGTTTAGCTTCCAGGTTCTTCAGTGCAGGATTAACAATCCATTTTAGCAGCTTCAACATTCTTATCTAAGTTAACATCATAAAGCAGCACAAAGTTCATCTTGCTCTGTTGAAGCCGAAAACACAAGTTCTGAACATGGAACAGAAAGCAGGAGGCGATCAAAATGGTGGACAACTCAAAATGGCGTCGTAGTCAGCCTGTTTCAGGTTCATTCAATGCGATATTACAGTGTGACCTGAATGTGCTTAGGCCAATAATTACTATCAGGTGGTATTATAGAAAATACATTTTCACATTTTTGGCATTCCTAGTTAGAGACTTTTTGCGTAGTCAATTCTTGTGAGTATCTGGGATATGATTGTGAGGGTTCTGTGGGGGAAGGAGTGGTAGGGGAGCAATATCCTGAGCAGTCATAGGAGGAAGAATCTTTTTTGGCAATTGCGTTGACTTGTGAAAGGTTTAATATGTAACAAAACACAAATAAAAAATCAAAATAAACACGTGATGCAAGGTTTCTACCTGGGAGCCACACTTGCATAACCTATATACACCTCCTACTCAATCTATCTTTTTCTAAGCTCCAGCATCCAATATCGTAACAGATTCTAATTGATTTAAATTAAATCATAAACGAAAATGTCTTATTTGAAGATCTGAAAATGTGTCAAAGTAAACTAGTCAACACCCAAACTTTGGATATAGCTTTAAAAGTAACTTGCAAAGCATCTCTGCAATTAAATATTTAGCAATCGTACTACATCCCATTTATGGGCCTTTTCTTTCAACTCTTTCATTTGTTCTTGAACATTTTGTGTGTACTGCCAACCCATATTCATTTTCACAAAGAACCTTATACGAAGGCCTGCATAACAATTTAAGGGTTCCACCTTTCCTCCCTCAAGTCATCCTTTAAAATGTTACATAAAGTATTCTGTTCAACATACAAAATCTTTAAAAACAAACATGCTCGTCTATCAAAGCTAGGGTTGGCAAGGAGATCAGACCCAGTTCAGCTGTAATTGCCTCACTAGGGACCGACGTGTGAAGACCGAAGATCATTTTCTAAAATCACCCACCCAATTGGTCTAATTGTAACTCTAGGAAGTCCATTCTCACCTCCATTCCATATACAATAGAGTGTGTAACTTTCCTTTTGTGAACTTCAAACAGCTGAATCAGAGAAATATTAATTTAGAAAAAAGATCCAGAAGACAAATTTCCTGGCCTACATTAGGTGCGTAGACCGAGAACAAAGATTGGGGAGTCCAAGTGAGAGTCCTTACAAGGATCACAAATATGCCTTCTTTATCATGGATAAGGTCCCAGTTACCCTCGCGGGTTTGGTTTCTCTGCGCTATACCAAACTGTTCTATCTGGTAAGGGAAGCTTTTCTGTATTAGGATAGCAGCACTTGGAGGAAACAGAGGCTTGATATATCACTGGGAGTGTTGTGGTATAATCTCCCTGGGTCTGTTTTACTCTGGTGTTTCCTGAATAAAAGTCACATTGGTTTCTTGATCTATGAGAAGGTTTAACAATCTGGCTATTTCAGTGGGAGAGTTTAAACCCAATGAGTTTGAACGTCTGAAAATTAAACATAAACTGATGCATAGCTTGTGGTCTCATCCATACCTATATACCCACAGTGCCAAAATGGTCCAGGGTGAGATGAACTTTGTTTGCGCCCTTATCCCTCATTCCCCCACCTCCTCCAACCCAATTATATACTATACGGAATAAAGCAGTATGGTCAGCAGACCTTCACACATCCTTTGATATTGATATGGACTTTATCATACACAGTAATTTCTAATTAGCTGCATAGGAGTACAGCCTTACTGGACCATCATCAAGTCAGCCTTTCATTTAATCCAGTTCAGGCCGATCTCTGTGTGCTCTATTGATTGCCGAGTTCAGATCATGGTAAAATGGGAGACTGACAATAAGTAAACAGGCTACTTAACAAGCCATTCAGGTCAGAACCTTCAGTACCTGCCTTTAGAAAATTCAATGGGAGGATGCCTCTGCTCAATCAATGTTTTGAGGTTAACGCACTTGTCCAACAAGTGGGTAGTCAGTGTCTGGAGTGTCAAAAGTTCAGCCTGATGTTTGGGGACAGCCTCTTTTGTGGCACCGATTTGTTCTGCCAGAGACTGAATTACTTGCTGTATATCCTCTAGAGATTTCTTCATTTCTCTTTGATGGTGAGAATGTGTAATTTCCAATTTTCTGTCAATTAATGCAAGCATTGTAACAGAAGGGACAGCCTATGGTCGGACAGGACGAAAACGGCTGGGCTGATACTTTGTACAGGGGGGTAGTGCTGTCCTCAAACGTTTACACTACAATGAGTTGTTGCAGTGATAATTCAAACAGACCTCCATATTAGTTCTAATATATCAAAACAAGTATGCATTATTGGAAGAAGGTTCTGATTCAGATACTGGCGAAACAGTACAATGTCCTTTATTAATTAGGCCACACATATAGGAATTGAAAATTGAAAATACAAAATAAACCATACCACCAAATAAGCAAGTTGTGTTAGAAAGGTAACATATAGTTCAAATGTTCAGTGCACATTGAATAAAGTAACATGTTCATTGGTGACAGGTGGGCACTGAATCTAGCCTTTTTAAGTCAATACAAAACAAAATTCTAAAGTGCCATTTTGAAATGCACTGGAAGTTCAAAAAGTTATAATTACAAAATTCATTCGATGTGCTGCCAACACACCTGTACAGTAGTGCAGAGTTGTTTTACCTGTGTAAAGTTTTGCAAAATATTACATCATATTTGCCAAACAATGTATTACAACATTATAAACAGTCATCTGCGCAAAACAAAGCTAATCGCTAAATGATAAAGAAACCTAAAAATATGGTCTGCTATAGGTCATGCAAGCAAGCAGCTAAATCATCCTGGATTCATGCAATCATAGTATTAGCTTGCAAAGCAGAGCAGTCTGACAGTACAACGGTTATCTCATTCATATGGAATTTCTCTCCCGAGGGCAGGGGCTGGATGATCAGTCCTTGTATTGCACACATGATGACTCCTCAGCCTTACAAAGCTATCTATATAGCCTTTGTATTTTTCCTTGTATGCTTTGACACAGGTGTACGTCTGCAGATGAATGTAAGGCGCTCATGCAATAGGTATTAACCGTATGCAAAAAAAACCTTATAAACTGTAGTTTTCCTCTAAACGAACTCAAGTTGCAATGTCTCTAGGATTGTTGCTTGCTTGAGGAATCTACAAACTTGGATCATCATTAGGGTCAGCTCCCACTGCTTATAGTCATTGTCCACTTTATTTCCCTTACACGTTCACTTTTATTTGAATAGGAGCCCAGAAGGACGGACTCCATCTGTAGTCAGCCAGATAAGGGAGCAATTCGCCCCCAGAGCGTTCATAATGATCACTACCTGGTGCTAGACCTGGCCAGCCTAGCTTGCCTGGAGACTTAAAGGCGTCTGGCCCAAGCTCGTTGCATGGGGTTCAAATATTCAGGGATGAAGCACTCCGGTGTATGCACATTCATTCATGCGGTGCTTCCAGCTCCCACATCTGTTCTGCATTGCTGAGTGAGCGCTTGTCCCTGTGGTATGGGTTCTCAACACCGAACGCCCATGGCTTCTGAACAGTTGACTGCAGTTTTATGCAGTCTGCTGTCACTCCTTCAGCACAACATTAGCCCAAAATTCAACAGTTCAGGCCTCTTGCTGTTGCACTACGTAAGGCAGTTGATGTGTCAGTAATCGCTCCATTGTGCTCTACCCTAAACAACACTAACCATAGAGATTACTGAATCGCATTCCTGGTTATCAAGTAATGTGATGAATGGTTTCAAGCTTGCAGGGACATGTGTCACTATGCCGCCATCTTGGCTCTGCCTTAGTTGTATATAACCATAACAGATATCCTGGTGCCACTGGGACATTGTAAGTCCCCATTCCCCTGGAGTCCCTTAGGACTCCATGTGAATGGGGATATGGAAGCACTGGCACCGTTGCTAACGGTGCCAGTATTTCCGTGAAAACCATGCCTGCAGGGGCTGGTGCCCCAGCAGGTCTGACCTGCCAGGATCAACGGCCCCTGCAGGCATAATCGTAGTCTGGCCATCTGGAAAGATTGTTGGTACGTTGAAACCGGCACCCTTATTTCTGGACTGCCAGGCTCGTAAGGAGGCCCGTGTAAATACCAGGGTCTTTGTTGGCATGATCTGGTATATCATAGTAATACCTGGCAGGCGCAGACCAGAGCATATTTTGTCAATAACTGACAAATGACGGTGCATCCTTGGAACAAGATGACAATAGCTGGCACATGGTGTGAGTATCAAGGGGCCAAAAAGCAATGCCTGGATAGCAACCAAAACTATTGGCTTTACCAACGCGTGTTCCCTATTACTATCAATTCGGTTATCTACAGCTTAGGAAGGAGAACCTCCTATATTTTAATGGCCTCTCTCTTTGGTGACCTCATTCCTAATCGCATCTTCTGAAAGAGGTGACCGAGGGACAGAGGTGACTACTGTGGAACTAGGATCCAATGTCATGGAAACGCACACATCAGGGCCTCTCTTCCTCTATAGTCGGACCAGGAAATCCTATGTTTAAACGAACATAGGAACTGCAGCATGCCATCCCCTCGGCATGTATTCTCCCTGGATGATTGAGAGGTTGCGGGCCAAGGACGGTTGTCATTAAGTGTGCCCTCCTCTTATCGACTTCGCTGAATTGCCCCCGTGCAGAAAAGGCATACACACGTTTTCTATCAGCCCTGGTCTTTCCTGGTAGACCGTTCTCAGTAAAACGAGAAGGGTCACGGACACACAATCATCGCGTTTAGGGTTTGCACATTTCTTTGTGCGTCTACGTTTTTGAACTTTCCCAGCATTCTCAGAATAGTTATCTACACGCATTCCATGTATGTCGGATGCCCACTTACAATGAAACCCGGCCTCCACTTGTTATGAGATTAAAGGAACACTAGTTCTGGCGTATTGTGCTATAATGCTTGAACTGCCTGGCCATGACTGTCCGTTCCCACGCTTACTGCAGTGGAGCTCTCATAAATGGTTTGTTGCGCTCATTTGTTGCCAAGTTATGCGATTTCCTTACTGCAGTAGCCAGAGAGAGGAATGTTGTGAGTTTCCAACGTGTGAGGACACCGCGTGCCGTGGTAGCAACGAACAGATGGTCTCTGATTATTTTTTTGTTGCAATGCATATATGACATAATCACATATTTGGGGTGATGTTAACATCTGAAGTACTACTCAGATATGAAACAAATTTAGTTTAGCGGTGTTTGGTGCAATACGCACAGATTTTTTTTAAAAACATGTTTTAACCTGCCATCAGTTATACTTTGTACCTGTTGAAATCGTGTATTACAATACCAGTATTAACACCACCGGTTTTTAAGTTAAGGCTTGTGTCTGAAATGGGTGTCAGGGTTCACTTGTAGAGGGGTTCAAGGTGTTTTACCCCCCACTGGCTTCATTGCATTTGTTTAAGGCTCGGCTGATTAAATTCCGATTCCCCCTTGTGTTTAAGGGAATCTGCATGTAGGGCCGGCTTAAAGCAAGGTGCTAATGAGACTCTGCGTATCGAATCTTAGCAACAGAAAGCTTGGCCGTATTGTTTTAGGTATGGCTATGGTCCAGGCTCCACCAGGCCATCCAAAATAGCCACTGGGCCTGATCTGCAGGCAGGCCCAGTGGCCACTCTATGCCCACAGCAGATCCTCTGGTATATTACATCTGTTAGCATGCAATACACATTACACCTGTGCCACACGCTTATCGTATGTCTTGAAATAGACCAAGATAACTTTTTACACTGACAGGCACTTTTCTGTGATATACATTTCATGTGATTTGATCAATAATGTCATATATGATCATGATGTAATTAGTGTTCTCTAGTTTCCAGTGATGTCATCGATGATACATTAAGTGATGTTATAAGTGAAGTCCTCTGGGATGTCATCAGCCTGCTCATGGGCTGTGCAGTGAAGGGGCTTAGAACTTAGGTGGTCCTGATAGGCCATCCAAAATGGGCACTGGCCCTGGCTAGCCTAGCAGCCAGGCCCAGTGGCTACTTTCTGTCCATAGCAGATCCATGGGTATAATCATGTACAGGCTCATGGGCGGTGAAAAAAACAATTGGACGATGGCGGTCTTCCTCTTCATAGTAAAACTAGGCCTCCCATAAAGAAGCAACGCCTAGAGTGATTGGAGGAAATACGTATATCATGGATGTTAGTTTGAGAATGTTAACTAAGGGGTGTATACTTCTCAATCTTTTTGTAAAAATTGTGATACAATAAAAAAAATAAACATGTTCAATATGTTTATCATATGTCTTAAAATAGAGCAAGAGAACATTTTACTCTGATTGGGCCTTTTCCGGTTCTATACATTGTGTGTGATGTCATCAATGATGTGTAACAAACATGCCCAGAAAAGAAAACACAGGTGAGCAGATAGTCCTTAACCCAATAGGCCAGCCTGAGGGAGGAGAGGAAACCCCATGGCCAATCGATAGGACAAAGGGCAGGAGGAATGCCACTCAGCTCTCTCGTAGGCTGCAAGAAAAGAAGCAAACAAGCGAGGACAGAACTGTCACAGAAGGCAAACACCCATCACATGTGAAAGAGGAGTGTGCTACCAAGTCTTATATCAAGCTCACTACTCTGACAGAAGTGTTGCAACACGTGGCTGATATGGTTGCACCTTTGAAGTTGGTCTGATCTCGCAAACCCCGTTCTGAACCTTGGTTCTCTGACGATTTGAGAGCTTTTTCACCTTAAGGTGCGACAAGCTGAGCATAAATAGCGCAGTGCATATGGGATGGCTAAAAAGGCAATCTATCGCCAGTGTACTAAGGATTATCATGCTGCCATTGTGTTGGCTACGTGGGCCCTCGAGAACTGTTTTCAATAGTCAAATCCTTTTCTTCTACTGCCAGTCTTGTCCCCACAGTTGTCCATTCACAAATACGTTGTTATTCTTTGGCAACATTTTTTATCACCAAAATTGAAAATGTTTGCGCTGAGATCTGCACGACAGATCAGGGCTTGAATATCGTTGACCTGGTTGAGGCTAAGGTAGCTTCTCTTTCTAGCTAGTCAGACTTTCCATCATTCACCACTGAAATGGTATCTAAAGCTCCTATGGAGCTTAAACTTAAATCTGCTGCTTCCTGTGACCCTGTGCCATTGAAAGTTATGAAGGACATTTACCAGGTATAATCTCCTGGATATCCTCAGCATCAAAACTTGAAATTTCTGGAGTATATGAAACCCTTTTGGCTTCTATGTCTGCGGCTTCGCTCCTGCTGTCTGTTTGTTTAGTATGCACTGTGCATTTAACGACCACTATGGCTGCTGGGCGATGTAGTGCCTTAATGAGTCTATCCAGTGGATGCATGCTGCACTGGAGAGCCGTCTGCACAGAGATAGCCCCTCCATTTACAACGTGACAACCCTGTGTGTACGGTTGCCCTCACAGAGGCAAAGTCACTGTATACCATCACTTCCTGCCATTCATGTTTCTCAAGTGCGACAATGAGCGCTACTAATTCTGCTGCTTGTACTGAAAAATCAGACGGTAGCCTTGCACTCGCCACTACTTCAAATTCTCGATTTAATCTGTGTTTTACTACTGCAGCACCTGAATGCCTTTCCCCACTAATCAGATCAATTTTCGAAGAACCATCAATAAAGAGAATCTCCCCTCCCGCCAAAGCATTCTCTTCCACACGGGGTATATCATCATAAAACTGAAAATAATTGACACAGTCATGCACATCATGATCACCTTCTTCTACTGGCTCAGCTATGAACGTGGTGGGCGGTTCACTGTTTTACATTTTACAATTGTAATCATTGGATTAGAAATCATTACCTCATAAACTGAAGCTTTTTGGGATGTCAATGTGCCCTTGGGTTTCTCTAAAATGGTAAACAGAGCATGCTCCATGTAAAGGGTCATAGAGCAGCCCATGACAATACTTGTGGACTTCTCATTTGCAAATGCGGCAGCTGACAAAGATTGTTTGCAAGGGAAGTGTCCTCTCATAACTTGGCCTAAAATCTCACTGTAATATGCTAAAGGTTTATACCCTAATGTGGCTCTTTGTGTAAGTACTGCTGCCATGACTGTCCCATTTGTTTGTGAAACAGATAAAATTCCTCGCCATAATTGGGATTCCCTAAAACCGGGGCTGTACAAATTGTTTTCTTCAACTCCTCAAATCCTTCCTCCATTTCTTTAGTCCATTCTGTTTTTGTTTTATCAACTTGTGCCTTCTTTAATTCTAGCAGATGTGGCTTTGTGTACATGCTGTAATCAAATACCCAGGCTCTAATATATTTGCATTAACCCAGAACTGCTGCATTTGTCTCACTGTGTTCAGTTTTGGTCTTTTCATGTTTGCCTCAGCCCTTTCAGGTGTCACCTTCTTTCCTTCATGTGAAATTAACTGATCTTTGTACAACACTTCCGCCTGACAATACTGTATTTTCTCTTTGTCCACCTTATATCCTTTTCTGCTAAACTAGTCAACAATTGGACAGAATATTGCCTACACTCATCCTCTGTTTTACTGCAAACCAGTAGGTCATCTACGTACTTTTAAGATCGATATTACCTAGATCCATCAGTAAGACTCTGTTAAAGATAGATGGGGACTCACAGTACCCTTGAGGCAAACAAGTGTGTTTTAGTCTCTTTTGGCGAAACATAAAGTAAGTCAAGTCTTGTGTGTACTTATGCAATGGGATCCAGAAAAAAACATTTTTCAAATCAATCACAGTGAAGTACTGAGCTTCTACCGGGATACTGCACAATATTGTTGCCGTATTAGGAACTAAAGGAAACTCAGCATTTACAAACTGGTTTAGAGGTCTCAAATCCTGAATAAATCTCCACGACCCTCCTTTAGATTTTTAAATCAGATACACTACGGTATTGCATGATGATTCTGATGGCACCAGAATCCACTGATTCATCAGTGCTGAAATATTCCTTCATCTGCTTCTCAAGACATGGGGTACTGTTTTGCTCAGGGTAAAATTGCTCCTGGCATATTCTTTATTTTAACCTCCCCTATCTCTTTCAATAAACCTACAACACAGAGGCATGTGGTCCATAGGGAACTCAGCACCTTTTCAAGATCCTCCTGAAAAAATGCTGGTCATTGCCACATTATTGCCATTGTCTGTGGAACTTCCCTTTTTTCTATTCTTATCCAATATGTAATGCTCATGTAGAACACCACTTCATCATTACTTCGGTCCTCCCTGTACATATCATCACCAGTTATGTTATTCAGTCTGTACCCCTCCTCAAGAGCTATCACTGTTCTCCATAGTCTACCCTCATCGTCTGTTCCTTCGAGCATTGCCATCTCTTTTCGTACTATAACTGCTTCCAATTCTATAGGAATAGTCTGTCCACCTTCCTCATCCATAGGTATTGTTTTGGTCTAAATAAAAACTCATCAGGTATTCTCATAATATTTCCTACCACACCAGGTAGCCATGTCAGCAAAATGCTTACTCCATATAGAAAAATCTCTGGATCTACTGGAACGCCCGCAGTGCCGCTTGCCCTGTGAATGCCAGTATGAATTCACCCATGTTGAAATAGTATATTCCCGGACTAGAGCACACTATTCCTTGATCAGTAAATTAAATTGTCATATTAAGTTTCACCATTAGATCTCTTCCTAAAATGTTAAATGGTGTCTGTCTTGCATATGACAAAGGGACGGACATATCACATTCTCCTATGGAGACCGGTAATTTATCAGTAAAAGGAACTAGACTTATAGCTCCAGAGAACCCTTGAGCATTCATGGCAATACCTGACATTGGGTACTTTCCCTCCCATATACATGAATGAGTTGCCCCAGTCTCTAGAAGAAAAGAAAAAGATTTGCCTTATATCGTCACATCGACCATTGGTTGCTCTTGGGGGTCTGGTGTCACAGATTGTACTGAACAGATCAAGTCACCGTGTGAGCTGTCCTATTGCAGGTACAAGCTCATCCCCATCCCTGTGAAAGGATTTCCTCCTACCACAGCAACACCTCCTATTGTAGGTGTTAGTACCTGTCCGGTATTCGCATACTGCTGCGTCTGCATAGGGGCCTGTTGCGACTGCCCCTAGGGTGGATTTATTATTACTTGTCCCTGCTGTGGCACCTGCTGTACTTGCAGTACTTATGCCTGATGAGATGTGTGATCCTGGGCAAAGTCCTCTCTGCTTTGTGTGCTGTATGGTGGAGGATAAGCTGCCCCCCTCTGGAAAACTGGCTATTTTGTATTGAAACGTCCCAAAAGATCGGGTTTAAAATCCTGAATGGGAGATTTGGAAAGATTGCATCCATTCTAGAAAAATTCTGAACGGCCGAAAAGTTCAATGACATTGCCCATTCAGTGGCCAGGGATATGGGGGCTGTGGGTGTGTCCCCATATCGTTGCTCACTATACTGTGAGTGGAAGTTGTGGAGGTGTCCCCCGCAACTGGTCCCATAAGAAGTAAAAAACAAATTAAAAAATAATTAAAAATGAAAGGACTCTGCAGCACCAGTTCCCGATCATGGAAGTGAAAGAGAACAGGCGTCGCCGGGAACACAGCGAGTGGGCAGCACACAACAAAGTGTGCCGCCACAAGGTAAGTAGGGGGGTGGGGGGAAGGGCAAAGGCTGAAATGGTCAGGGGAGAGAAGACTGAAAGTTATTTTCAGAAAAATAACTTTCGGTCTTTTCTCCCTCCAACATTTCAGCCACAGGCTTCCAACCCCAATCCGTTTTGTACATTCCCTCGGCTCTCGCATGCATGTGCAATTTCTGCTGTCATTCCACAATTCCAACATACTGGGGGAGCCCTTCTGGTAAACCCTCCTTGGTTGCATCCTCCCTGAGCACTCTGGTTCCCATTATGTGTGTTTTGAAACCCACCTTGGTTATTCTGAAATACGCCTCCTCTTCCCCTATAACTGTAAGAATATATATATATATATATATATATAGCGCTTTACTAAATGTGATGGCATTTTTATTGCAATTATTGCAAAATGTGGTAGCATTTTGTTACCAGCACCATTGCCAGGCCAAACAATAAAGTGCACCAATTATTTTTTTCTGTGATGCACTATACATGGAGACTACATTAATCTATATAACTGACTAACTGGCTAACTTAATTAACTTTGCTAAATACTAACTCTAACCTCCATAACATTATAATGTAGTCTCATGTGCAAAATGAGGTGAAAATACATGTTTTGGTGACACTACTGAAATGCATTTTAAATGCACTGGCATTTTGTTTTCTTCTGAGTTAGCTTGTGGATAGCAGAGGGAAGAGGTAGCAGGAAACCAAAGAGATACAATCATTCTGTTCTGAAACTCTCATTGTTTGGAACATGGGGTTGATACAGTATGAATTCTTGTCAACCTGATTGGGGGAGAATTATAGGCAGACATGCCATGTAAATAAAGTGGGAAGACTCAGAGTTTTGCTAATGGCAAAACTTGCGGATAGAAGTTAGTGGATATTAGGCTGTGAAGACAGACGGAGTCCAAGGGGTTACAGAGCGCTGGCTAGAGAAGATATCTCGCCGGCGCTCCCCACACACACAAGATTTACAGAAGCATTCCGCACTGACTGGGCCTGCCTTTGCGAGTGGAACAAGGTCGTGCTAAGCACTTCAAAGCAGGGCTAATGTTGGTAAGCTTTGTGCCAAGTGAGGATCTTTTGAACGTCGTATGTATGGTTACAATTTTATCATAGTGTAGAAAGGCTAGAAAATCACTTCATGTTATTTTTGTCAATGTCAGAATGTGGGAACATTAATCCATGTTGCAAATAGACTTGCTTGTTCTGCTTTGTTTTCTTTTTTTTGTATTCCATAGGCTGCTGAGAATAACCATGGTAAGACTTGATGACATGTATATGTAATTTAATATAATGAATACCTATGAAAACAAATGAGAGTTGGTGTCATTCATGATTCTATGAATTATTTTCAACAGACATGGTCTAAAGGGGAGGCTCATATTAAGTGCAGTAGTGCATTTGCCAATTTACCAATGCAAGCCAAGTAACTGATAAAACAGGTTTGGGTGTGTGTGTGTGTGTGTGCGTGTGCTTTCCTTGCATGCTGATGGGAAAGGCATAGATTACTGGATATAAATAAGCCAGTGATACTTTATGATATATATATGGATTACTGGATGTCCATGAGCCAGTAATACCTAAGGCACATAGATCACTGGATATAGATAAGCCAGTGATACCAGCCACAAACTGTAGATGGTGCTCTGAATAAAATTATTGGGTTATAACACTGCATAGGTCCAAGGTTCTCTATAGACCACTGGGAGGTATTATAATAGAAAGGAAGGTGTTGTTTTATAATGGGGTTATAATATACAGAAGAAAGCTATGCTCATCACTAAATACCCAATCCAATTGCAAGACTAATTTACCACTAAATTGACCGCCAACATTTTTACGGTAAGAAAATATTGCCAAACCCCAGATTTACACCAATAAGACCAAATATCTTACATAACCCATACCTCTGCCTCTTGGCGTCAACCCATACCTACCTTGGTCCATCACGTGCAGATTATTCACATGCAATGTACCTATTGCTTCCTGCATTCCCAATCCTTCTCCACTTGTCAACACTCCCCCTTCTATGGCAAGTTTTGACAATTTCTTCTGAACTAACGTAGCTTCCTAAATCTTTCAGTTCTCATCTTTCTTTTTATTCTTCTCTTGTAATAACCGACAATGGTGTACTATTGTCAACTGTATCCCAGCTCATGGCTTTGCTTCCATCCCCACTAAATTTAATCTACTTAATAACAATGCTCTGCGTTCATCACTAAATATATTTTCTCCCTCACTTCATGATTGAGGTCCCGGGTCTCGATCATCGTTCCCTCGAGTTCCATACTCGCTATCTCGCCTTAATTGCTGATAGGCCTTATCGACCCTTTCTCTAACACTTTCCACATCATACCTTTCCTCATCTAGCGTTGCTCTAGGTGCTTCTAACATTTACTCCTTTATTGGGAGACTATCCCTCTCTCTTTCCCATCAGATTTCTGGGCTCAGCCTCATTTGTTCTTTTCGAATAAGCCTAGTATCTGAACCTCGCTGCCGTCTGTTTTGTTCTATTTCTTCATCTACTTCCCTCTGCTTTCTTGCATCTCTTCTAACTCTTTCTTCCTCTTGCCTTCATTCTTCTCTCCTTACTCCTTCCCTTCATTCCTCTTCTTCCCAATTGTTTGTCCCTTAATCTTGGTGCTTCTTCCTCCTCTCTTTTTCTTTCCTTTTTTTCCCATTCTACTATCATCCTTTGTCTATTGTCATACTTCCTTTGTTCCTCTGCCCACTTTTCAATTTTCTCTTGTTCTTCCTGATATATTTGTTCTTGTTGCTCCCTACTTTTCCTTCTCTGCTCATCCTCCTTTAATCTCTTCTCACGTTTCTTATCCTTCCTTTCTTGCACGTCCTTATCTTCCCTTTGCCTAACTTCCTCGATACTTTTCCCATCCATCTTGAGTAATATCTGTCCTCCCATCCATTCATTTTGTACGAGTACTACCTCGTCAGCTTCATCTTTTTCTCCTTTCCATCTCTTGATTTCTCTGTCTATCTGTTGACAAATTCGACCGTTTGCTTTTTTCTTCCTTGTCTTGTATGAACTTATAAATATCTTCCTTTCTTTTATTCTCTTCCAGACTATCGTCACTACTGTAAGCAGAGTGTTCATACATTGGATTACTATACCCTGTCCCTGCTCTTAATTCCTTTAAAGGATACACTCCTATCTCTTCCATAGCAACACTCTTTGCTTCAGGCAAGATAAGGGGATGCGAGGGCTCAACGCCTTCCCCTTTATGCCTATTAAGCATCCACGCCTCAGGTGACAGGTTTTCCTTTTCCTCTTGGTACATCTTCCAAAGTTCTAAAATTGCTAATCTTTTCTCTAATTTCTTTCCTGTGTACACAATGTGCAATTATGTGGTCATGTGTTGCAATACCACTTTTGATAATGATCCCCCTTCTGGCCATGGCTTGAACATTTTATCTGCTGTGCCCTTTACCCATTCTGCACTATAGTGTTTGAGCCTGGGCATATGTCTTGGCAGTGTCTTGCATAGGTGCATGAGAGGAGTATCCCCCATAGTGACACGTCTCAATTGACTGTCAATACTTACCAGAGAGTTAAATAAACCTTTTATTTTTACTTAAATCACCACTTATAATGTTTAAAAACAACAAATATGAGCATGCACCATCAATCGCTGCTCACTCCTCTTATTTCAATGACCTATCTATTCTTTTGATTGGCGCCAATCATTTTGCTACACTTTATCTTTGGTCACTGTTAATATCCAACTCTGCACAGGTCTATCGCTCCTCGATATTTTACTCAACAAACACCATTTAGACTAGTGACACATTACACTTCATAAAACAGTGTGATCACCTCTTCTCTTGCCTTCACTTTTTACCATGTGCAGGGTTTGAGACATCACCTTACGCGGTCCTGACCTGTGCATTTTCCTCTATTTCTGCTCCCTTTGGAGTTTGAAATGTCTCCTTCTAATTCCCTTGAATTAGCACTCCTTGGCAGTTTCTCTTATCTCTACAATATTTCCTGTTACTCAAAATTATCACAATCCTGTCCCTTTATTTGCCATTCCTCTTAGTCTACTTACCACTCGTTAATCGACTCAAGGCTTTCGGTATCGACTCCTCCTTCAATCCGACCACTTCGCCTTCCGTCCACAGAGCACCTGTGGAAACCGAGCAGGGATTCCTTCAAAGGGGGACCTGCCCACCGTCTCGGTGCTTCTTGCAAGTTTATTTCTATTCGGCCGCTCTCTGCAGGAAACTCTGCAATCTTCCAGCTAATGGTGGAGTATGCCTGATCGTCTGCAACTCTGGAGCTGAACTAGTTTGGATCTTTAAACCATCCGCACTGCTACCATGTGAGTTCAGGGCTCTTTAGGAACATGCATGTAATGAATGGGATCACACAGAATAGCTCTGAGTCCAAATAACAGAACCAACTCAGGAAGATGTCAAAGTACTGTTTTATTAACAATTATCTAAAACAGGGAGTTTACAACGAGCATCAACAGACATATGCTCAGTTTTCTCTCTCAGGGATCTTTACACAAACAATAGGCCTCATTATGACTCTGGAGGTAGCCGTGCTGGTAAAAACGGCAGGCTGCTGCCGGAGTCATGTATTTTTTCCGTCCCTCCCGCCAGGCGCCGAAAATAAAAATCCCCATTCCCATTGAGTCCTATTGGACTCAATGGGAATGGGGAGGACGGAAGCACCGGCACTGTGTCTAACAGTGCCGGTGCTTCCATCAAGGTCTGCCGGTGGGTGCTTTTCCACCCGGCAGGTCAGACCCGGCGGGTGGGATGGAACCCGCCTGCAGAACTCGAAGTGCGACTGTCCGGTAACAACGGTGCCGGTAGCTTGCCGGCACTGTTGTTACCGTGGCCACCAAACTTATAATGAGGCCCAATATCTTTTATATCAAAAATACATCAGAGGTGACGTCATACTATGTGGCAATAATGAAACACCTATCAAGGGTCTGGATTGACTAAGGGGAACATCTAAGTATGCTTCCCATAGGAGCTAGGATTGTGATTGGCTGGCAACTATTAGGTGGCCAACATATGCCTACCTCTAAAACATGTAATCTTCAGAAACATTAGATGCAGAGTTTCCTATTGGTCTTCAAAGTATAAGGTCCTTCGTTATATAGACTACTACAATTGGTTGGCACGCTTGTGCCATGTCTGGAACATTCGGTTCACTTAGAAGTACGTAAGCCCAGACCCAGGTGCAAGGAGAAGGGGCACAACACTACCTCCCCACCCAATTAGCCCAGCACCTCTCATCACCCATGCCTTCTGCCATGAAGATTGTCTTTGTACTTGGCCTTTCAACAGTATCATTGTCTTTAAGAATGCAGGGCAGTGAGGACACTCACTATCGTGTCTAGGACTCTAGGGTCAAACTCTATTTTCACCCTTGGCTCACATGACAGGAGACCACAATTTGGTCAATTTTTCAGGTTTTAAATGCTCTAAAATAATTAAACTTGACACCCTTGGTGTTCTTTCTTTGCACCTTAACAAGGGATGATTCATCCTCTGCACGTTTGCTCATTTCCAGAATAGAGCTGAACTTGGCTGCTTCAGTCTGAACTCCAGGCCAGACAACCTCGACATGCAACTCCACGATTCTGCTTAATCTTGCTGCAATACAGTTTTCTCCTTCCCGCATCATTGCTCCTGGCTTACTAAATTCATGATACCGATGTCCAGCTTCTTTATAGTGGCGGCTTCGCTTGCATTCTATTCACTATGTATAGCCAGCTTCTATGATGACTTAACTTGCGTTTCAGCATCTGTACATTAATTGAACGGTTGATTCTCTGCAGCACTTTGTGCACGAGTAATCTTCTTTGTACTTAAAAGCTCACTTGATTCTTTACTTCATCATAGGTTTCTTTAGGATCTATACATTATCTTCAGGCAGTATCTCGGGACATCGTGCATACTTTTTGATGATGTCACTAACTTCTTTTCTTTGCTCTTTCTCATATTCCTTCCTTCTCATATTCCTTAGGTTGTCATCACTTGGGGGATACATTCAGGAGGGTTGTCTCAAAGGGTATCTTCTTTTGAACACATGCTGCGTTATTGGCACAATGCCAAGTCTCAAACAAGGCACAGTCTCAATTCTCCAACATATAGGAGGAAGAAGGGCAGAGTTTCTTGCAGAGGGATACAGCTTCTCCACTACAGGAGATTCCACCAACATATGTTTTTTGGGATAACTAGTGTCATTGCAACATAGATCTTTTAAACTTAAATTGTGCAGAGCCCATGAATGTGTGCGGAAGCATTGTGTTGCAGTGAATTATTTGGTATTGATACCATAGTTTCCTATGGAAAAACTAAGGTGTGCTCACAAGTAGAGAGTGTTAACCAGAAAAAGATTAAGGTTTGAATTGGAGTTGTAAGTGATTGAGTGACAGTGGTAAAATAGGACTAAGAAACCTTTGTATTTGTATTTGTATTTATTTTATTTATGAAGCGCAGCCAGGCCCAGGGGCATACGGGCGCATAGGTTAGATCTGGTTACAGTTGCAATTGAAAACAGTCAATAAGGGTTACGTTACATTGCAGTTACAGGTGGGTACAAACTTAGTCATGCAAATGCATATATACATAGTCTAGTATAAGTACATTAATTACAAAAGTGTGCCAGTAACAGTCGATCATGCTGGGATCAGGCGGTTAGGGTGTCATAGAGTCCATGTTGTGAAGCCAACACTTCGTGTTATGTTTAAATAGGTTAAATGAAGGTTCTGCACGCAAAAGCGCAGGTATTGTGTTCCATAATTTAGAGGCTTGTACAGGGAAGCTAGCACCACCCGAGTTATGAAGTTTAAATCTCGGTATGGACATAGTGTTAGCTTGTGCTGCTCTAAGTGGTCTTGAAGAAGTGTGAGGTGTAAGTTGGTTGGTGAGGTAGGCTGGTGCAAGGTTGGCCCTGGCTTTATGTGTAAGGGCCAGAGTTTTAAGGGATATTCTGTGCTTGACTGGAAGCCAACGTAGTTTGCGTCTGGTCTCCGAGATGTGCATCTTTTTGGGGATGTTGAGGGCAGCTCTGATGGCATTATTTTGAATTACTTGCAGTTTGTTGATATTTTTGTGGCTAGTGCCTAAGTAAAGGGCATTACAATAGTCTATCTTGGATAGGACTAATGCTCTAGCAAGAGTAATGCAATTGGGTGAGGAGATGAACGGCCTACATGCAGTGATCAGCTTGCAGGTGTAAGCGGCTGATGATGCTACTGCATTAGTTTGTTTGGAGAAGGATAAGGTGGCATCGATGTAAACCCCAAGGGTTTTGGTGTTATTTGACACGGGGATGAGATTGCCATCTATGGTGAAGGATTTAAATGCGGGATTGAGATTTTTGAGTTTGGCGTGAGTGCCAAGGATGATCAACTCGGTTTTTTCGTCATTGAGACAAAGTCCATGATGTTCCATCCATGCTTGAATTACTGAGTAGATTTCATTAAGGGTATTGCTGTCTGTTTCATAGTTCCCCGAGATAGGAATGAGTATCTGGGTGTCGTCCGCGTAATTGGTATATGTGACACCCAGATAGTCAAGGATATCAAAGAGGGGCTTTGTGAATATATTATAGAGTGTCGGGGACACGCAGGAGCCTTGCGGGACTCCACAGGGTACTGGTGAAGGTTCAGCAGAATCAGTGGGAGAGAAGACCCTCATGGTTCTGTTCGCCAAGAAGGAACTGATCCAGGCTGTGGCTGCGTCTGAGAAGTGTGCTGCAGTTTTCAAGTGGTGACAGAGTGTTTGATGGTTGACCAGGTCAAAAGCTGCTGACAGATCAAGCAATAAGAGGAGTGCAAGTTTACCATTGTCTTTCAGGATTTGGATCTGGGTAGTGAGATCTATTAATGCAGTTTCCGTACCGTGTCTCGGTCGGAAACCTGACTGCCTAAGTCCTAGGAGATTGTTTGATTCTAAGTAGGCCTGTATTTGTAAATAGGCTGCTCTGTCCAGTATTTTTAATAAGAAAGGTACAGTTGTTATCGGTCTATAGTTAGACGGGTTGGCTGGATCAAGAGTAGGTTTTTTAAGGAGTGGGATGACCCACACATCTTTTAGGTTATCAGGCACTACTCCAGTTTTGAAGGAGGCATTGATGAGGTTGGTTATGAATGGTGCCAGGTCGTGCGCAGCAGCTTTGATGATCGGGGCAGGGCAGGCATCACCTTGGCAATTTGAAGGTTTAAGTTTCCTGATGATGTTTTCTACTTCCCAGATTGAGAGGGGTGAGAAGCTGAAAGGTTTACAAGTTGACATAAAGGTAGGTGATTTGTTAGGTAATTGTTTGTAGTCCGGGTCAGCAAGTAGCAGGGATTTTTTTGCGTTGATTTTAGATTGTAGGCGAGCTATTTTATCTAATAAGGCCTTCTGAATATTACTACACCATAGTGCATCTGTAACATATTTGTCTATGGGGGCAATGGGGGATTCTAGTTCTTTCAAAATCTTAAAGAGTTCCTTTGTGTTGGATTCCGCTTGTGTAATCCTTTTGTTATATGTGTCCTTTTTAGCAATAAAGATGGCTTCTTTGTAACTAGAGGAGGCTAGGGTTAGCTCAGTCTTATTGGATGCTGTGGGATGTTTTTTCCAATGTGACTGCGGTTCTCTTAGCTTTGCGTAATTCTCTTAGCTGCGGCGTGAACCAAGTGTTAAGGTGACGCTGTGGTTTGGGTTTCCGCAATTTTAGGGGGCAATGGTGTTCAGTGCTTTAAGTATAGCCTGGTTGTAGATATCCACTGAGACTGTGGGGTCAGCCTCTGAGTCGATATTGTTCAGGATGGGGAGTAGTATGGGTAAGAGTTTGTCAGGTGTAATATCTTTCTTATTTCTCGTGCTGGTAGCTGGGGCGATGATGGGCGCCAGGTGAGGTGTATTGGCTTTGATAGAGAAGGTTATTATGTGATGATCCGACCAAATGCATGGGTCATTGGATAGAAGGTCAATAGAGCAATTGAGGTGAGTGATCCAGTCCAGTGTTCTGCCTTTGATATGAGTGGGCTCGTGAATAATGTGCGTGTGACCCAAATCCGATAAGGTGTTAGCTAGGTCATGGGCGTTAGTGTTCTTAGGGTCGTTAAAACCAAGATTAAAGTCCCCAAGTAAGATAGTTTGAGAGCTGGGTTTGGTATCTGTGGTTATGAGTGATGCAATGTCCTCTATAAAGGAGGAAATGGGACCTGGTGGTCGGTAAATAAGGTGCAAAGATGCCGTGTGGTTAGGTGATAGAGGTAGCTTAATAGACAAGGATTCAGCAGAGGGGATTTGAGAGTCCTGGATGACTTTGATGTCGAATGTATTTCTGAATATGATGGCGAGTCCACCTCCCTTCGTTTGAGTGGTGTTTCTGTCGCATCTAATAATAGCATAATCATTAGGTATAGCAAGGGCCAGAGATGGACCGGAGGCAGCATTAAGCCAAGTTTCCGTGACTGCGAGGAGATCGAGCTTTTCGTGAGATATAAGGTCAACGATGTCGAGAGCATGGGCAGGAAGAGACCTAGCATTCACCAGAGCTGCTTTAATGAGTTTGTCTTTTTGGGAAGATTTTTCAGGTGGTACAGGTAGGTCGTGCAAATGGGTATGGGCTAACTTGACTGAGTCAGTGGTCGAATTGGCAGGGTTGTGGTCAGTATGCAAATGTTTCATGCTGCGGGCTCTTAATCTAAAGTTTCTGGTTAAAATGCTAGGGTGGTGGGAGCATGGAAAGGTAGGTGGGCTAGTTCTAGAATTCAATCTAGTGTTTCTAATGGCCGTAGTACAAGGTTGGTTAGGTGTTGGTCTGGTAGCAAAGTGGCGTATCCAGAGAGCTGGATCATCCAAATACGGGTTAGCAGGTGTCATGGTGATAGGCCACGAGGTGAGGGTGGTGGTTAACATGAGTGTGCAGGTGTAAGTGTCTTGACTAGGAAATGGATTAGGTTGACTAGTCCAACGTCTAGTGTAGATATACAGTAGGTGGATGAGAGTAGATAGGCACCAATACATGATGTGGGCAGTGTTGCTAGTAAGCAGGGGTTGCAAATGTGGTCTATTGGCGACCATAGGCACAACACAAATCAATCAAATGTGGTCTTGTAGGCGACCATAAGGCACAACACAAATCAATCAAATGTGGTCTTGTAGGCGACCATAAGGCA
This sequence comes from Ambystoma mexicanum, assembly GCF_040938575.1. NCBI lineage: Eukaryota > Metazoa > Chordata > Amphibia > Caudata > Ambystomatidae > Ambystoma > Ambystoma mexicanum. The sequence continues at coordinate 771,102,484 of NC_090936.1, forward strand.
CAACACAAATCAATCAAATGTGGTCTTGTAGGCGACCATAAGGCACAACACTAATCAATGAAATGTGGTCTTGTAGGCGACCATAAGTCACAACACAAATCAATCAAATGTGGTCTTGTAGGCGACCATAAGGCACAACACAAATCAATGAAATGTGGTCTGTAGGCGACCATAGGGCACAACACCTGATGCAGTGTGGCAGCATCTAAGTACAGAATAGTACGTAAGCTGAAGAGGAGTTAGGCATCGCCTGGGTTCGGGTAGGACACTTAAGCTAATAGTGCAGTAGGGCAGCAACTGAGTTCCGAGTCGTGCCTAAAGCTGCAAAGCTAAAGTGTATTCTAAAGGTAGTAAGCCTAGAGTCTAATGACTATAGATATAGGGTCTAATGGCACAACTGGCTGATCCATGTGGTGTGACAATAGTTGCTTGTTAATTCTTAGCAACAATATAATACAGCATACTATGTAGACATCACATTGATCAAGTGTGGGTAGGTCACGCTCCTTTAGCAAATACACATCGGCAGGTAGGTTTTGTCTGATTTAAGAGCAGTGAGTACATTCACACAATGTCATAACACTAGAGTTGTGCACATGCATACAAGTCATGTGTCTATTAGGTAAAGTTTAGCATTATGAGCAAATGGAATGTTCATGAAAGTATGCGGCATAGTATTTCTTTTTCAAGCATGTGCTTTACACAAATAGACTTGCGCTTAAAAGCGATCGGCAGTAACGTGAAGGGTATAGCAATGCTAGATTTTGTAGGCCGTGCAGTTCCTAGCAGGCAGCCTACCGGCGGTAGGGAGCGACGCGCAGAGTAGTGTTGTGTCGATCATTGGTACGTGTGGGAGGTGCGATAGTAGTATATGGCATCCAGGCAGTGTAGGAGGTGGTTTAAGCAGGTCTGCCACCTGGCGTAATCAGGTTGTCTAGTCCTGGCGTCCCGGGGCTCACAGGGTAGAACAGGGCCTTTTTCCTTGGGCCTTCTTCCTGGTACCGGCTTCCGCCTACCGGTGCACAGGATTGGTGTATGAGCAAGCTGGTTGCTCAGCAACTAACGGCAGCCTCGTTTTCGTGCCGTGTTGCGGCCGCCATTTTGGGATCAGGCAGGGTCTTGGGACAAAATGGTGGATCTCCTGTGCCGGAGTGTGCAAATGCACAGATAATGCTCTGGGAGGCGACGGGGCTCAGCATTCAGGTGCAGCTGGGTACAAGGAGGCTAGATAGCCATGATTTAGCCTCACCAGATGATTTGATGCCGTAGATGGTAGATGTGTGATGGTCAGGCATCGCAGGCCTGCTCTGCAGGAGTGGAACACTCCAGTGAGACGTTGTCGTGAGGGGCAGGGAAGGGCTCCAGCCCTCTCACCCTTCTGTGAGCGGATAAATGAGGCTCACAGGGTAGAACAGGGCCTTTTTCCTTGGGCCTTCTTCCTGGTACCGGCTTCTGCCTACCGGTGCACAGGATTGGTGTATGAGCAAGCTGGTTGCTCAGCAACTAACGGCAGCCTCGTTTTCGTGCCGTGTTGCGGCCGCCATTTTGGGATCAGGCAGGGTCTTGGGACAAAATGGTGGATCTCCTGTGCCGGAGTGTGCAAATGCACAGATAATGCTCTGGGAGGCGACGGGGCTCAGCATTCAGGTGCAGCTGGGTACAAGGAGGCTAGATAGCCATGATTTAGCCTCACCAGATGATTTGATGCCGTAGATGGTAGATGTGTGATGGTCAGGCATCGCAGGCCTGCTCTGCAGGAGTGGAACATTTCTGTTTAGTGAGAATTGATTGAGGCATGTTGTTACATTTTAAACAGAGAGATAGCAGTACCTGTGGCAAAGTCCCAGGCCCTTTCAAAGTCACATTTGAAATGGGATTGGACAGCCACAGATATTGACATATGGAAGACAGAGATGTAAGACAGAATCGCCTCAGTGAACGTGGACATTTGAGATGAACGTGGCCCATTAAACCAGTCCCTACAGAGGCTCTATACAACTTCCACCGTCAAGGAAGAGAACTTTAAACTGATCTGCCTCATTGTAGACTTTTATTTTCACCTCCAATTGGTGGAAGTTAGGTTAGCAGACATTGATGCTCAAATTAAACTGTGCCAAAAAGCAGCCCAGATAACTTCAGAAGAGCTGCTGAGCACCAAGTAATTGTGTAGCAACCAACTGCAAGACATTTGTGAGGTTACAAGAAACACTGAAAGAAAGCCAGATTTCCATATTACAACAGCACAATGGCATACATCAAATGTAAGCTGAAATTAAGACATCAAGTGATGAGCTGAAGAACCAAATGACACAACTTGTTAGTCTCCAGGATACTTATAATCAGTGTATGGAGGCCAAAAATAAGCTGCAAGGAAAATATAATTATCAATCTGCATGTAATAATGCCCTGTTAGACAATATTGTGACACTTAAACTACATATATAGGAATTAAAACTGGAAAATAAGAAATTAATTCTCAAAGAAGTTGAGTGCCAAAACTAATTTGATCAAAGTCATCAGAATTTAAGTCCCATAAAAAGACAGCAATATTGGCTTGCCTAAGAGCATGATGGGCAAACACATGGGAAGCAGCAACTGATAAAAAAATAGAACTGGCACATGAAAATAAGGCCTGAGTCAAGTCTCTTCCCAAGAATTAGCCAATGTGAAAAATGCAAATTTGCATCTGCTGGACAAATTAGAACAAATAGAGACTGGCCTGAAACAGGCAGTTGAATGAAAAAAGTACTTTGAACAGGAAATGCTGCACTGGCAAGAGAAAAGTGAAGAAAGGTCAAGTGTCATTCAAAATGTACAGTGCAAGAATAAATATCTATAGCAGGAATAGCAGAATAAGACAGACTTCTTAACTACCTATAGCAAAATGCTGAAAGCTAATCAGGCCACTATGTGTGATTTAAGAGAGAAGTTGGCCCAGTGTAAGCAGAAAAGTATTTTTTTTTATTTATTGCATCAATTAGTTTCCAAGGAAACTTTAAATGCGTACTTTAAACAAGATCTCCTTTCAACAGAAGAGAACAAAACGTTAAGAAAAATGTAAAAAATCAATTGTATGTATATAGAAAGGGGAGAAAAGTAGTGAGCGTAAGGAAGGAAAAAGAAAAGACAAGAAAGAAGAAACCAAGTATGGCTAGATATCCAGTCCTGAGAATATTTCTCGCACAAAGTTCAACAATGCCAGGGTCCTGGATACTTTTTCTCCCCTTCTTAAGATTGACCACCTGTCTTGCAGAGATAGAGTGGTTAGATTTTCGAAGTGCGACCCTAACCATTTTTCTCTGGGCCTAGATAAGGTAACACAGTTCATCACCAGATGTTGTAGGGATTCATTCTCCAGGCCACAATAACGGCACAGTAGACAAGGTTGCATCTCCTTTTTATTTCTTCTCCCTAGGACTTCTCTGGTGTGAAGGAGGTTTAGTCGGAATCTTAGGAATCTATCCCTTTCCGTGCTTGAAGGAAATTTGTCAAGATACGGGAGCACTGTGCCTCTTTGATAGTGCTCGTCCATGCCCTGGGTTATTGATGGAAAGGCACTAAGTCTGTCCAAGGTGACTATCCAATCCCAGTCCAGTAGTCGCTTCTTTACTATGTGCGGGTTTAGCACAAGGTTTTCAGGTACCAGGGCTATATAGTTCAAAATATCTATACAGATAGACTGCCATTTAGATAGAGCCGAAATCAGTTTTCTTGCCATGGCTTCGTTGATGGCCAGGAAACCACTTCTTTCCTGTGGATGCAAACATTTGTCAAGGAGTGACAATGATTTCCAAACCATGGATACATAAAGTGAAGATAAGCCCAGTTCTTTGCGGACACATTCGATTGGGATCGATGCCGGTAGGCCCAATACTCTTTTCCAAAATAGACCTTCCAATAGTCTCCAGACCTCTTGATTCAGAAAAAAGTTTGCCTCTGCCGCGTAGGTCAAGATGGGCGAGACTTTTAGTTTGTAAAATTCAATCAGTGGTCGGAGTGAGAAGGAACAGTATCGCCGTTTAATTAACAGGGCTTGAGACGCTAAGTTAGTAACTTTGCTCCTGAGTCTTTCAATACCAGGACCGTCTTGGATACTGTTATTTAAGGCTACTCCTAGGTAGACCATGGTTGAAACCACTGGTATCTCTTCCCCCGACAAAAACCACCTGAGGTTTTTAACGGTCATATTGGGACCTAGCCTCAGGATCTGGGACTTCTTTGGGTTTATTCGGAGACCGTTACCTTGGATGTATAACTCGAGTGCCTTTAATTGGCGCTGAAGGCCCACCGCAGTTTGGTCTAGTAGCAGGAGGTCATCCGCAAACAGTAACCTTCCCACAGGGGTCCCCGCAATCTTAGGGGGGAAACATCTCACGGCTTCGAAGGCTTCCTGCATATCAGATATAAAGAGACAAAATACCGCTGGGGCCAACCTACAGCCCTGTTTCAGCCCGTTCATAGCCATCACACTATTAGAAAGGTTGCCCTGTCTGTCCAACCTTACTTTCAGAGTTGTCCCAGTGTGCAGTGCTTCCAAGGGTTCTCTTAGGTTGCTCGGACAACCCCATTTCCTCAATTTTTGCCATAAAATGCGACGGTCGACAGAGTCGAACGCCTGTTCCAAGTCTATGGACGCAATATAGATGTTTTTGTATCTTTTCTCCTTAACCAGGCATTTTAGTGTGTTTATAATAAGGACGTTTAGGGATGTCCCTATGCCCTTGCGAAACCCTGATTGCCAGTGGTCCACGTGATTTGACGACCAACTCCAGTCGTTTAGGTGTTTCAATAGTATCGCAGCAAAGATTTTTCCCACGACGTCCAAGAGGGCGATTGGTCTGTAGTTCGTGGGCACCGACCTATCTCCCTTTTTGAAAATCGGCACAATTATGGACGTCGTCCATGATTTCGGTAGTTTTTTTGATCTCAGTATATCGTTGAACAAAGACTGCATGAAAGAGGCCCATTTTTCCGGATCTTTTTTAAGGATCTCGTTAGTAAGGCCGTCCGGACCTGCAGCTCTTGAAGATTTTGATTTTTTAATTAGGTCTAAGATGTCTTGTTTCCCAAAAACGATGGCCCAGGCTTCGTCGGCAGATAGAGATGTTTGGGGACCACTATTTAACCCCTTAGAGTAAAGATTACAAAAGTGGATTTCCCATGTTGTTGATGCTATGGGATTCACCATTTTGGAGTCCGGAGGGGTATTTATTTCGTTGAACAATTTCCAAATACTTGAGATGTTTTTAGATGATAGCAGTTTTAACATTGACTCACTGTCTTGTTGCACCAGTTGGTGTTTATATTGCATGAACCAATTCCTGTAGTTGTTTCTAGATTTTTTATACAGGAGTAGGTCGACCGGTGCCCTAGTTTTAAGGAATTGCCTCCTGACTTTCCTTACAACTTTTTTTTTATCGCTACTTGGTGGTCATACGTATGCCGAATAATTTGGTGACTACCCCTGTTGTCCACCTTTGTTCTAAAAGTTTTCAATACTTCAGCGTATTCAATCAATTCCGAACCTTTAACTTTACTTAGAAAGTCCAGTGCCAGGCTCGTCTCTTTTCTTCCCATGCGCAGTCTATTCCCCCCTGGAGTTATCTCTAGGGGCTGGTCAGGTAGATGTTTAACTGGTGTAAGGAAGGATTTGTCCCGAGTCTCGATTGCAAGCTCCAAAATGTTGTGGTCACTCAGGGTCGTAGAGACCACTTTCATTGATGTAAGGTTTCCGTAGAGGGTTTCTGATACAAAGATGTAGTCCAGCGTGCTCATTTGGTTTCCCCGTTTCCAAGTCGGGGCGGCCATTTGGTCACCCAACAAGTTCCCATTAACCATGTGGATGTTCCTAGCTATGAGTTCCTTTTCCGTATTAACACCTCTTGTTATGTTTTTAGAGGCGGACAGGGGCACAACCTCAATCTTCTTCTGATTCTTGTCGAAGCATTCCATATTGAAGTCGCCACATAGAAGGATTTCAAGATTCAGACACTCAGTTCTTGCGTCATCTATAGCTCTCATGAGAACTTCCATGAATTTGTCTTCTGCTCGGGCCTTAGGGCCCCAGTATACATTGCAAATTAGGAGCTGCCAGTCTTGGGTTTGTTGGAGAGACTTTATCGTTGAAGAAATCCTGGTTAGTTGGATCCACGGATTTCTATTAGTAGATGAGAGCACATTTAAGCCACTGGTGCGCTTGACCCCTACCAGGAGACCAGCACTCGGTCTCCCTTTCAAGCCCTTTGTTGCTGGATTTAAGAATAGCTCGAAGCTGTCCAAGAGAGGGAGATCACACAGCCAGGTCTCCTGTAAGCAGAAGACATCGTAAGATGACAAATGTACTAATGAATTTCCAAAGAGGTGCGAGTGGCCCCTTGTGTTCCAACTCATAATTTTTAGCCCTTTTGACACAAAATTGAGTTGGGTACTCCGGGGGCACTGATGGCATTATGATTTAGTAGATAAGGCTCCTGCTAGCCAACTCCAGTCCTCTGAGCTGTTTTCCGGGGTCGGTCCGGTTTTAACTGATATGGAGCGCACTTGCTCTTTTTTATTAACGCCCTTAAGTAGACCCCTGTTGCTGTTGCCAATTTTTCCCAGTTGTTCCTTTTTAGGGTCAGTAGAGGGCTGAGAGGAGTTGTTTAGTGTATATTTCCGATCTTTAGGACTGGCACATTCTAGACTAGACCCCTCCTCCAACTCTTTTAACACAAACCCACATAAATTGAGTTTGGGGCCCAACCCCAACAGAGAGGTTTTTGTGAGTCGGTCTCCTGTGTGAAGAATCACACTATCAAGACGCTGTTCGTTGTAAAATTCAATCCAGTCTATGTACCTGGATTTTAGGAGGTCAGGGTTGTCCAAGGAATGCAGGAGTCTCATGACGTTGGCCCGGTTCATAATCAGGTTATCTTCATAGCCCAGTATTCTTTCCAAAAGCAGTCTATAGTGTAGGGGGGCGTGGAGTGGCTCCAGCCCTTTATAAACAGTCTGGTTGGAAAGTCCTGATGCTGGCTTCTTCTCTATGTTTTCTGCCCATGCAACTGTTCTTCTGGTCCCCTTTATCGTGTCCATGCAAGTTCCTTTATGGATGTTATCTTCCGAAAGTTTCAGGACCGAGAGGTTTCTCCTGTCTTCCAGTGTTACAAAGTCCATGGTGCTAGGAGTCTGAGGTACCTTGCGGCCTTGTTCCGGGGACTCTACCTTGTCTTCACTCCCAGTGAACACTCTTGATTTCCACTTGAACTTTTTAACTAAGTCCGCTTTCGGGACCGACGTCAGTGGTGGTAAGTGCTTTTTGAAGGTTACTTGTCGCTCACCCCGTTCGTTGAAGTGGCCCTCCAACACCCCTTTGTTTTCAACGCCACTACTTTTGTTTTGTACTTCGGGATCTTCGTCCTCAGTTCCACTTTCTGTGTCGGATATATTTATTCCCGACTTCTCCTCCCATGAAGAGTTCATATCGGAATAAACCGATAGGTCCATAAGGGAAATGTCTGTATTTTCATTCACCCTCTCACTGACCAGCGAGCGACGATACTTGTCTAGACTCACATTGTGAGGGGAGACAGAGGAATCACTGGGTTTCTTTGCTGGTCTTTCGTGGGAGGAAGGTTTCGAGGGGAAAGACAGATTCCTAGGAAGGGTTAGACCCCTTGCGATTTTCGATTTCACTAAGGGTTTCCTTGTGTTTAAAGACCCTTGTCCTATAGGATTTTTCGACAACGTAGGGATCTTCCCATAGTTTCTTTCTCCTTTCTTGTTTACTTTGAGATATCCTCTGTCAGCAGGGGAGAGGCCTGTTTTAGGTTTCCTAAAAAGCTCAAACAATTTAGTGTTATCCGATGGTGCCGAAGCCTTGGATAAATCCACTATCGCCTGCTGCTGGGTGTTTATTACGATGGAAGTCACTGGACGACCTACTTTAGATGCAGGATCGTTTTCCTTTGTTGTTGGGACGATCGTCCACACGTTATTGTCCGTGTTGGTGGAAGCGTCCGAAGATTGTAATTGAGAGGACTCAACCCGAGGACTCCTGTGGGACGGTGCCACCTGAAGTTTTGTAGTTTGAGCCAGAATGTCGAGGTCCGTCACCTGGCTCACCACTCCCCCTTGCAGGACACTTAGCCTTTCCGATCTCCTTATTTCCTTTTCCTTAATTATCGGCTCAATAATACTTTTCAAAATTTCAGTTGTGTGTTCGTCGTTTTTTTCCAGTTTCGACTGGATTGCTGTGACAAAACCTTCAATAAAAATTATTTTTGAATACAGCATGGCAATTGTTGTTGAGTGGTCCCGCAGCTGGTCGTTTTGCGACTCTATGAGTTTCATGAAAGGAGCCATTACAAGGGCAAAAGCTGTGACCATTCCGGGGTCGATTTGCGGGTCATTTTTTAGCGTGTCCTCTGTTTGGGTAGATGCCAGGACAGACAGAAGATCCTCGTCTGTAGGTGAAGGTTGTCTTCTTTGCCGTTTGCTGGGGAATGGGGCTTGCTGGGGGAAGACTCCTTTGTGGGATCTTTGGGAGTGACCCCCCGCTGCGAATTTGTTTACTGAAGCGAGTTGCCCCCCTCTTGTGTTGAGAGGTGCACCCTTGTACTCCGGGGCTGAGGTGTTTAGCCCCCGAGTGTCGGTTTGATGGTAACTGAACCGTGGCGTAGGAAGGTCGTAGTAACGATTTTGGTGAATCTCCTTGTTTTGTGGGTCAACACTCGAATGGTCCGGGCAGATTGCGGAGCTCGCCAGAGAGATTCCGAATGGTTTCCAACCTTTGTCTTGACCTTGTGCATAAAGCTGGCCTCCCTTTAATGCGTTTAAAGAGCCAAAGACAAAGGGGTTCACATCTAAAGGAGGAGTTAACCTCGGGGAACCCCTAATGTCGTCCGGGACTGGACCCAAATCTTTTGGTGCCTGCATGATTACATTTGGGGAGGTCGGGTTTGGCAAGGGTACCCACAGTGAATCCTTAGGGGACCCGCCTGACACTGGGTCCCTACTACAACCCGTTTCTTCTATGGTCACTTGGATGGTTGCGGTTGAGGAGATATCATTCCCTTTTGATGGACTCATAGTTTGTAACATTGGGGGAGTATGTAGGGAGTGATGGAGGTGAGGATAAGTGGTTTCACTTCCCCTTCCACTTAAGCCATTTCCCGCCCCCTCTCCCAGGGTCAGTTGTAAAATATTTTCATGTGAACTTGTGGTATTTGTGATGGCTACTTCGGGGTACAGATCCGCCGTGGACCTAGGTGTTGGACGAATCGAGGCCGGAGAGCCGACCATTGTCCGCAAGTACTGGTTTATCAGAGTGGACTAGCTGGGTTTTCAAGGGGACTTCCAGTACCCAGAGCCACAAGCCTTTTAGTCAATGATGCTGTAGACCCTTATAGTGCGCTTCCGTACTGGTAAGCACTATAAGGAATGGGACCAGTGTGAGTAGTTTCCAATGTTATCCTCTTACCTTCCTGCAGCTGACTGCCGGGGGCTGTGCTAAGACGCTCAGTGGTAGTGGACAGAGTGTTAGCAGATAGCCGTGAGTAGTCCTCCTTCCTTTGGTGAGGACCAATCTTACCGATTCACCCCACTGCGCCCAACAGCCGCACAACAGCCAACGCCCTCCACCCCTGCCGGGCTCAACGCCGCGATGGTGACTGCGGGTGCGTTTTCAATCTGTGTCCTGTCACGTGATGGATCACGTGGTCACAAGCAGGCTCCGCCCCCTCCAGGAACGAAGCAGCAGCCAGCAAGAGTCCCAGCCGACTCGCAGTGCTGTGAACAGCCCTGCCGCTTCAAAGGATTTGGTGAGTGCAAGAAAAGTCTTTTCTCAAGTGAAACGCCCCGCTCGCCTGCCCACGGGTGCGTTTTCAATCTGTGTCCTGTCACGTGATGGATCACGTGGTCACAAGCAGGCTCCGCCCCCTCCAGGAACGAAGCAGCAGCCAGCAAGAGTCCCAGCCGACTCGCAGTGCTGTGAACAGCCCTGCCGCTCCAAAGGATTTGGTGAGTGCAAGAAAAGTCTTTTCTCAAGTGAAACGCCCCGCTCGCCTGCCCGCGGGTGCGTTTTCAATCTGTGTCCTGTCACGTGATGGATCACGTGGTCACAAGCAGGCTCCACCCCCTCCAGGAACGAAGCAGCAGCCAGCAAGAGTCCCAGCCGACTCGCAGTGCTGTGAACAGCCCTGCCGCTCCAAAGGATTTGGTGAGTGCAAGAAAAGTCTTTTCTCAAGTGAAACGCCCCGCTCGCCTGCCCGCGGGTGCGTTTTCAATCTGTGTCCTGTCACGTGATGGATCACTTGGTCACAAGCAGGCTCCGCCCCCTCCAGGAACAAAGCAGCAGCCAGCAAGAGTCCCAGCCGACTCGCAGTGCTGTGAACAGCCCTGCCGCTCCAAAGGATTTGGTGAGTGCAAGAAAAGTCTTTTCTCAAGTGAAACGCCCCGCTCGCCTGCCCGCGGGTGCGTTTTCAATCTGTGTCCTGTCACGTGATGGATCACGTGGTCACAAGCAGGCTCCGCCCCCTCCAGGAACGAAGCAGCAGCCAGCAAGAGTCCCAGCCGACTTGCAGTGCTGTGAACAGCCCTGCCGCTCCAAAGGATTTGGTGAGTGCAAGAAAAGTCTTTTCTCAAGTGAAACGCCCCGCTCGCCTGCCCGCGGGTGCGTTTTCAATCTGTGTCCTGTCACGTGATGGATCACGTGGTCACAAGCAGGCTCCGCCCCCTCCAGGAACGAAGCAGCAGCCAGCAAGAGTCCCAGCCGACTCGCAGTGCTGTGAACAGCCCTGCCACTCCAAAGGATTAGGTGAGTGCAAGAAAAGTCTTTTCTCAAGTGAAACGCCCCGCTCGCCTGCCCGCGGGTGCGTTTTCAATCTGTGTCCTGTCACGTGATGGATCACGTGGTCACAAGCAGGCTCCGCCCCCTCCAGGAACGAAGCAGCAGCCAGCAAGAGTCCCAGCCGACTCGCAGTGCTGTGAACAGCCCTGCCGCTCCAAAGGATTAGGTGAGTGCAAGAAAAGTCTTTTCTCAAGTGAAACGCAGAAAAGTATTATGAAAGTGGGAAAAAATGAAAAATGACTCCAGGAACTAAGGGACTATAGAATGGCTCTGCAAGTACCAAGCAGACAGCCATCAGAGGCAAGTACTTTGGACAGGGGGATCATTCCTTTTTGCCAAAGGCCTCATTCCATCCACTTAAAACTTGATATAGGCATGCTGGGGAGTGTTTAACATCCCCTCTCCCAAATATTTCAGATCAGGAAGTAGAGTATTCCTTATCTGATATAGGTGACTTCTCGTCCTTTATCAGGAAGATGGTGAGAGGGTGCCCTGCTCCATTCAGCATCTAAGGAGGGGACAGGAGTGGAAATGAAGATACATCTGGGCCTTAGGAAAAATACATTGAGAGATCAGGAACTGCAGAAAATGTAACTGCAGAAAGTGATCCTGCAGAGGGATCACATAGCACACTTGGCTGAGATAGAAAGGGCATTTTAAAAGCCTCTTACTGGGAGTTTGCTTCTAGGTCATCCGGGAGAGGAGACAGTGTTTATTTTCAGACTTTAGAGGATGAAACCCAAACTTATCCCCCCTCTAAAAAGGGATCCCGGGAAAATAACCCAGAGAAATCACAAAGAAAAGAACAAAGGCTGCAGCCCGTGCATCTAGAAGGCGTCTCCTAAATCAGAACAGTAGGGAGGTCCCAGATGACAATATGGAATGCGGTTCCAGCAGTATCTCTGACTCTGAGGTATACTGGACTCAGGTTTTGAGACACAAGAAGGGCAGCTCCCAAAAGAATTTCATTAAAGACCGTATCAACCAATTCAAAGCCATCAAAGATTTTATGATCCCTTATCATAAAAATGCCAAATATTCTGTGTGGGAGTATCTCGAGCTGTTGGAGCAAATTATGTCCTCATTTGGAATAAGGAGTGATTTTAACAATATGGAGTATTCTGACCTGAGTATTCCAGCTTCATTGCAGGGCTTGCGGACCAAAACCACCCTAAATGGTTTACTTACTTGGCAGCCATTTAAAAAAAAAAAAATCTTTATGCATAGAAACTCACAAGAAACCTGCAAAGCTGCATACAATATGGTATTTGCGGACAACCAATCGCCGGGAGAATTTACCCAAGATATGAAGCATGATTTTGCACAGACATTTTGTGGGTAAATACCAACAGTAGGGAGTTAATTACAACAATTTTCTATGCGCTCCCAAAATACATGGTCACCCAATTAGTGAGGGACATTAATGATTCACAAAGTTTTCAATGGGTGATTTCACAAGCCAGTAGGATCTATCAAGTCCAAAAGCCTGTAGAAAACAAAAATAACCCCAAAACTCCCAATCATCTTTTTTTAAAAATGTATTAATTCAGTACTTATAATACGCCTATACATAACATGTTTCATGGGGAAACAGGGATGACAAAAAACAAAAAGGGTCCTGCTAGGCCTAATAACATTCGGATCATGCAAGTGCTCGGATCGTGCAAGTGCAGTAACAATAAGTGCAGTGAAAGGGGACGGGGAAGTGCAGGTCATGGTGGAACGGCCCATAGGATAAGTGATTGCTAGGTGAGGCCCGGTGGACAGAGCCAGGAGTAAGCCAAGTGCAGGGGAAGAAAGGACCACGTGCTAAGTGTGAGGTGAGGGGCTGGAAGGGCTCAAGGGGTGCAAGCCCAGCCAGGCTAGTGCATGGGAGGATTTCAGAAGGACAAGTGCAGGCTGAGGGGAGTGGCTCTTGGGAGACTAAGTGCAGGGGTAGAATCTGAGGGAACCAGGCAGCCAGTCAAGAGGCAGATAGGGACATTAGCAGGGGAGGGGGAATGAGCCAGAGAAAAGGAAAGTCTTGAGAAGCTTCTGGAACTTAAGGAGATCTGGCTCAAGTCTGAGAGGGCCAGGGAGGCCATTCCAGAGGGAGGCACCTGCAGAAGAGAGCGTCTGCCCCCCACTCTCTGCTTTGAAAAGTGTCTGATCTGCAGAGGGTTGGAGCTAGAATATTGAAGGGCTCTACCAGGAAGGTATTTAGAGAGAGAGAGCTGGATGTAGCGGGGTCCCAGGCCCCAGAAAGCCTTGTGGATGATGCAGAGGGCCTTGAATTTGATCCTCACAGCACCCAGAAGTCAGTGGAGAGATTTTAGAGCTGGAGAGATGCAGTCCCTGGGCTTGACGCCAAGGATAAGTCTTGGAGTCATGCAGATTGAGGAAGTGGCTGCCGCATTAGTCCAGCCTGGAGAGGACCAGAGCTCTGGTGACTGAGTGTCTGGGGGAAGTTGAGGAAAGGGAGAATGCCTCAAAGGAGGTGGAGCTAAAGTGGGCCATCTTGGAAAGGTCCATGATGTGAGGAGAGAAGGAGAGAGAGGAGTCGAAGATGGCACCAAGGTTTTTTTGCCTCACAGGAGTGTGAGGGCCCATGGAGGTCGGCCAGAGATTGTGAAGAAAGCAGGGAGCAGGGCTCTCAGTGAAAAGGATCTCGGTCTTACTGGCATTAAGGCAGAGATCATTAGCAGTGCACCATGCCTGATTAGCAGACAGGCAGTCAGGAATGAGAGAGGAAGAGAGGGAGTCAGATGAGAGAAACCTGAAGGAGAGCTGCGAGTCATCAGTATAACACTGGAAATTAGGAGAGAAGGTGGAGATCAAATGGGCTAGAGGGGCAAGGTAGATGTTGAAAAGCCAAGGTGAGAGGATAGAGCCCTCTTCGACACCTATCACTGCGAAAGTGACAGAGGTGAAGAGTGCCCCTCCTTGGGATCTGGAATCAGGAGGTTTGAAGACTGCTCCTCCTCCCACCAGACAGAATCTCTGCCCAGTCCCAATTGAGTGACACTCAGCCAGTGTTCCACAATACCAACCCTTCTGACACTCCTACCTATATGAGTCCATGGTACCTGGGTTCAAGGTCCATCATGGGCTACATAGACACTCTCCTGCAGCAGGTGGGTCAATCCATATCAAAGGACTATTCCCCAGGAAATCCTTGCAGGAAAGAAAATCAAAAACCCTCTAAATCAACATTTTCAAAATAATTGTCCTCCTCCTCCTGGATTCCAGGACAATAGTGCCCAGAATCAAGTGGAGAGGAGACCCAGAAATGAAGGCTACTGTGGTAACTTTCAATTGCACCAAGTTACTTTGCTAGGAGGGATAGCTACCCTTCCAAAGAGCAACAAATGTATGACCCAAGACCTCCTTAGTGTCTGAGGAAGGAGAGAAGATCTCTCAGCTAGAGTGACAGGTCAAGCAATTGCCCAAGAACATTGGACAAATGTTGATGACCCAACAGAACCCTGTGACTACCAGTGTTTCCCAAAGCACCCCAATGTCCGGGTCTAGCTCCCCGTGGAGACAATGACAAGAGGCAAACAATCCAAGCAATAGCGTTGTAGTGGAAGAAGAAAAAGGGGATATGTGTTATACATGTACATTTATGCTAAGTTTGTTATGAATTTTATATTGAGTTTTTTTATTAATATCAGTTAGGAGAAATGCACTTTGAAGTGGGAAAATCCGAATATGCCTTCAGTCCTGAAAGACCCCCGAACCGGAAGAAGCCCCAACGACAATATGGCCGCAGATCCTATGAGCTTGTACCAATCCCCACTGCTCCCATGAGGGATACCTACCACGAAAGGTACCCTGCCAGCAGACCATAAAACTCTGCAGTAATACAAACTCTGCCTAGGGTGGACGAAGATATACAAGACAGAGCTGGAAACAACTGTGTGGACAGACTTGACTAAAGCACCAAGAAGCCATGCCTCAAGTCGTTAGAGACATCACAACGACACAGCTGCATTAGACAGGAAGCACAGGTGCAATCTGCACATTCGGGACACTCACACATCTAATCTACATAAACAACACACAAATACAGCTCTATGAGTTAGAGGACAGTGACATATACATACTGTCAGCACGTTTATTATTTTGCTACTAGGCTTGCTACAGCAATGCAGAAGCGCTAGAAGCAAAGAAGAGCTTGTGTACACGCTTACAGATGCTTACAGGCAACTGACCCTATGGTATGACAGGCACACTTGTGGGACCTAATCAGCCATGATACACAGTTACCTATGGACACTATAGAAAAAATCATCTTAGAGGCCAGACCAGGCCATGATCGTCTCAGAGTAATCCAGAGCCACACGCAGTGCTGTGTAAGCAGAATCACCGCGCCAGAAGCAGAGACCCTACCAAGGCCGAAATGTTGCAAGTAACATTCCACACGCCGAGCCAAGGTGACATTGGCCACAGCAAAGATGCAGCAAAGAATATTCCCTGAAAATATAGACTAAATCAGAGCAATTGAGCTCTCAAGCATGGTCTCCTAACATGTGATCTGACCAAGCTGATACCACTTGAAGACTCGAAGGCTGGGAAGGAGCAGCCGCTCCACGTCCAAACAGCGATCGCAACAAGTTGCTACTTTTCAGCTACTCAGTATGCTGGGAATGGAAGGTGCTCATGGCATTAGTTATCCGCACACTATTGTAGACTGTTGACACTTAGCTGCACCTTACTGACACACAGTATACAGGTATTGGGAGCAGGTGTCTTGCGGGCTGCCAACAGAGTTTTTCCCAGCCTTCGGGGCCCACGGCCTGACCAATCAGGAACCGTGGGTCTAAGGGCAGATGGCGGGGGCTACTGACCAATCACAGGTCTTACCCAATGTAACTTTTTTAGAGTAGCAATTTTCGGGGATCATCCAAGTACACCACCTGACACGGCTACATCCACTAATATCATCCCTATAAAGGTTCCAATACTAGAACTACCACTCAGTGACCAATCCTGAGTGGTGATAGGTTTGGGGAGGGAGCAAACGAGTGACGCAGAATGTGACATCACATGTCATGAAATAGGGCCTGCGAGCCTGAGTGCGGCGAGAGGTGCCTGGACCTCCCTTTGTGCATATTACCCCTGCGTGTTTTGGTTGTCTGTAATAAAACCGCAGTATAATTCTTGCCACCTGTGTTTGACCTCGACGTCTTTGTGACCAAGGGAAGGATTTAGGGCCTTCTGTGAGCTGGGTGTCCACAGACTCCTGGCACTGCTCAGCCTGCCTGAGTTTTCCCCCTAGCAACTTCACAATCATATTAATGCTTACTGTATTATACAATCATGTTTGGGGCAGTTAACTGAATACATAAACATGTAATGGTCATTGCTACTTTCAAAGATGTTGTAAGAAGATTCAATTCAACACTACAGCTAAGTCAATGCCTAGTCTGGGATACTGAATGGAAACCCTTATTGATATATTTTTATGTCCAGTTCATGAGCTCTGGATGACTACCCCTATTTAACACCCCTCTCTTAGAATCCCCCTGACCCCACTGAGCCAAGAAGTAGTTCTGTTTTGCAAGTTTAAAAGGTTTATTTGAATAAAATGTAACAGTATATATATATATATATATATATATATATATATATACATATATATATATATATATATATCACTTTTATAATGAATTAATAATTAATATCACACTTAAAACATGAGCAGTGATCAACAGTGAATAATGTCCTACTAGTAAACTGATTTGGTTACCCAGGAGTAGTATAAGGATGAGGTAGCACACTTGTGAATAGGAACAGAAGAATAAGGTGGTAGAGAATGCTTTATATAAGTTCAGATGGATGCAATGTTGAATGAAAATGCAGTACAGAAAATACTCAATATTATTTCAACAAAACAATGTAATCACTTTTCTCTGGCAATCCACTCCCCCCCTTATGCAATGTACGGAAATGAAGAGTAGCACACAGTTCTCAGACATGCAATCAAATGTAATTCAGTTCACCCCAGCAACCTTATACTACGGATAGAAGTTGAAACACAGGCCCAAAATGCTTTTATATGTGCTGGCAATGAAGTGAGAAATATGCTGAAAATGGTTTTAATTCCCTTTAGGAGGTTCAGGGTGAGTGAAAGATACTTGGGGTGAAAACAGGCTCCCTTTAACAATGCTCTAGGAGTAACTAGCAGGTTAAAGGAATTTTTGCCAAAGGAAAGCAAGGAAGCTGCTGTTTTCACACGTGGCTGGATTTTTAACCAAATCGCGAATCGCGGCAAAATTCGCGAATGCGTGAATCACGATTACGGCAAAAGTATAAGGAGTAGCAAGTCGGTTCTAGGTTCGTTGAAAAGCTAAGATTCTAAGCTTTCAGAGGAAAGGTAAACCAAGTTTACCACAGCCCAAACGGTTCCAAAGATATGAACGATTTTGTAAAGGTCGTTTTTCGAATTTAAAGTAACTCAAATTGACAGGTGACAGCTTTTAAAAATGACGGGTGACAGCTATGCGGCTGCAGAATTGACAAGTGACAGTTAGGAGGCAGTTCTACTTAGATTAAATAGATTGAATTATATCACTGGAAACTAAGAGATTTGGTTTCACACCGTCCTAGCTGTACTCACAATGTATTTGGAAGGTCTAGGTCTCACGGATCGGGTCAAGATGGCTTTGGTTCTGGTTTCGCCCTGGACGGTCTCTGCGCACAGCGTCTGGTCTCTGCTCTGCTGGTCTGGTCTGACACTGCTCCTGGCCCGGCTTCTGGATGCTGCTACCGCTGTTAGGTTTGCTGGATGCTGAGGCCTGCTGAGAAGAGTTCTCAGTCTATGGGTTTAGGCCCTTACTTTGAGTTCTGGATCAAGTTCTTTGGAGTTTTAAAATCTAAGTGTTGGATCTGGTGCCTTCTGGATGTTGTGTGGTCCGGCAGAGCGCGTTGCAGCAACTGGATTTCAATCCCTCTACCTGTCCCAGCAGTCTCTTTTTATGTGTTTTGAAAGTGGGTGTGTGCCTGGGCCTAGCTAAGCCTGCCCCTCTCTACCTGTCATTGGCCCAATTCTCCCCTCTCCCATGATTGGGTGAAGGAAATGTGAGTCAGAGTGATGCTGTAGGTTTTATGGGTCAGAGGATCCTCCCCTGGTCAGTTTGCCCACAAATCTATATTTGATTCAAATACATATTGCACAGATACACAGTTGTTTAAAATTACATGCACCCATCACATATCACATGAGTTATACTCTGTTCAAACTCTGCTCTTCCTGGGGGCTTGCATTCAGAAATGGCAACATTTTGCACTTTTTAACTGGTTTTGCAATATCGGACATTTACCCAAATTTACACACATGTGCGCAAGGAGTATGGACATTAATTGATGAAGTGTCAGATTTTTAACATGCAGACATTTGGAGTGAAACCCTATTTTCCGCTAGCAACCCCCCAGATCATACCACCAGGTCCTAAAACCTCTTAAAATGTGGGCAGAAAAATCACAAGAATTATGGTATCATTTAGATAATTTTGACAAGTCCGCACCATGAGTTATACATCTTTCTTAAAATCATATTCTGGCCAACAGGGGTGTGTCTTCCCAGGTCACATGGTGGAGAAACCAGTCTATCCAGTTTCTGCCAAGCTCAGAGACCCTGCCCCTCCCAGCTTCTGCCAAGAGGAAGCTATTTTACGCCCCCCCAATAAACCATCTGCCTGAGTCAAGCAAGGGCTTTGTTCAAAAGGAAGCCATTTACGACCACCCTAATAAACCATCTGCCTGGGCCCAGGACAGGCCTTTGTTCAACTCCCTGTAGCTGCTCCACCCCTAATCTAATCAGAGAGGTGACAACTCCTTTTAGCAAGGGGAAGAGTGGCTGAGCAGGTTTTAACTCCTGTGGGGGTAGATGTCAGGCAGAATTCAGTTTCATTAAGCCAGGTTTCAGCTAAATGTCACTTTTTGTCCCCCAGTTTAAGTCTATTACGATTTTTAAATACACATTAAAGAATTACTTCCTTCAAGTCATTTCAGAGTATAGTTTTACATTGTATCCACCTCTTAGCAAGTCTTTCCTTGGTCTGGTTTTGTTTCATTTGTTCAGTTTTACACAAAAGTCTGGTGGTTTTAAAACGCTGGCTTTCTGATAGTGGTGAGTACTGGTAATGCAACAATTTTTGGGATTTAAGAAAATGAATTCCCCACAGTTCTAGGTTGCTTTTGGCAATCAGCATTGCCATTCCCAATGGTTTCAGGCTACTGTGTGGGTAGCCCAATGGTGGTTTTAGGCAGTGCCCTCCTGTGCTCACAACCTAGGCAAAAATGGGTGGCAGCCTATTCTTCATGCATTTCCCCGTGCATTTTCTGGGAAGTTCTGGCCATCATGATGTTTTCCATGCCAGTACTGCACAGTTTTCCTATTCTGGCGTACATGTGGGCTTTTTGGCCATCTTGGATTTTCTAAGCCCACAGCACCAAATGTTGCAGCATGATAGCTCAAACGTGGGTCAGGACACCCAACAAAGCCCCCCCACGCGACTGCCCTTTGAATTTGAGTCAATGGTGAGTCGGGTGCACAGAAGGTTATGACCCACGCACTGGTATGTCCGCATAATCTTCTTCCAATTCTGCAAATGGCACAGTTCAGCATCTTTTCCTCCATATGGTACTGATTGATCGGTTCTCCTCGCCGGTCCTGATGGGAATATTGGGCGGTACCCCGGGCCCCTTGGGTCTCCGCTCCCGGTCTCCGGATCGTCCTCCCTGGCCAGTCTCCAGGTTTTCTTTCTCCTAGGCCGACAAAGGAAAAGCGGCAATACCTATTCATGGACATTTCTCCCCCACCATTGATATAGTGGGGTGGCATATCTATTTTAGAACTCAACAGATATGAACATGCACATTTTTTTAAATTAAACGACAGGAACACATAAACTTGAGAAACACAGAATTTGATAGTCTATATGTAGGATATTTTAGGGTTGGAATTGAATTACTCTGGAGCGGTACCCTCTGGGATTACAGAGGACTCCTCCAGTTGCTGCAAAGTGTGCCTGGGATGGCAACACTTCAACTGGTTTATGTGGACCCACTTGTCTTCCCCCTCTGCCAAACCGCCTTTGGGGATGCAGATCTTGTAGGCCACAGGGGAGATCTTGTCTATAATCTCAAAGGGTCCCTTCCATGTAGGCAAGAATTTTCGCTGTTTAGCCTGGTTCCTTTGGAAATTGTATAGATATGCCCGATCACCCACCTTATATTCCTTTCGGGTAGTTTTTAAATCATAGTGGGTCTTCATGCTCTCGGCTGATCTTTCTAGATTCCGCTGAGCATAGGCAAAAGCATGCTGAAGGTGTTTCCTTAAATTCTCCACATACTCATGAGTTGTGGAGGCATTTATCAACGTTTGCTCTTGGGTTCTGAAGAGCAAATGCTGTTGAAGCACCATCTTGCGTCCAGTCATCAACTCAAATGGTGACATTTTGGTTGCAGATGAAGGGGTAGATCTGATGGCCATTAGGACCAGAGGTAATCGGATATCCCAACTTGGCCCAGAATCTGCCACAAACTTCTTTAATATGCTCACAATGGTTCGGTTATATCTCTCTACTGCCCCAGAAGAAGCTGGCCTGTAAGCAATATGTAGCTTTCTTTTGACCCCCAGTATCTCCCACATCTTTGTCATTACTTCACTGGTGAAGTGGCTACCTCTGTCTGACTCAATCCTTTGAGGTAGACCAAAACGGGAAAAGATGTGGTTAATCATCAGGGCAGCTGCAGTTTCTGCCTTGCAATTTGGGGCTGGGAGACATTCCACCCACTTGGTAAACGAGCATGTCACAGTCAACATGTACTTATTCCACCTAGCAGAGCGAATCACAGGGCCTACAAAGTCAATTTGCAAATCTGACCATGGGAGTGTCATTCCCCTCTTTTGGAGAGGTGCCCGGTGTGTGAGGGATGTTGGCTGAAATTGTGCACACACAAGAAAACCCTTCAAGTATTGGTCGAGGTCCTGCCCTATGTGTGGCCAGTATGCAACCTCTCTTAAGATTTCCAGTGTTGTGTGAAACCTCCTATGGCCGGCGGTGGCCGCATCATGGGCGTGACTTAACATCAGGCTTCGGAATGAGGTAGGAACCACCCACTGATCTTGGCCAGCTTGGGATTTCCTTACCAACAAACCGTCTTGGATTCGGAGCATTTTTGGACATTTCATCAACACTCTTAGGTCCTCTTTCCCAATGTAATCGGTATCCGTCAGGGGAAAGTTCTCAGGGTCCTCAAGGTGTTGGTAAAACTTACCAATAATTGGATCCCCCTTCTGAGCTGTAATCAAATCAGCATCAGGGGTCTCCTTGCTCCATTGGGCAGTTGAAAGATCATTGTGAGCATTTGTCTGGGACCTAGTGATAGCAGTGACCTGGATTTCCCCCAACAGGGACTCTATTTCTATTAGATCCCCTTGGATGGCCCCGGTTTGGGCCAGCTGATCAGCTAAGTCATTTCCAGTTTTGTCTGGTCCCTCTACTTTGGAATGACCCTTGATCTTTTTCCAGTAGATGGTCATCCCTTTCGATGTGACCAGATCATCAATGTTTTGGATTAACTTCCCATGTTTCAAGGGTTTGTTATTAGCACATAACATGCCTCTGGTTTTCCAATTAACCAGGTGCTCCACGAACCCGTTCCATACATAATCCGAATCTGTGATTATGACCAGTTCGTGGAGTTGATGCTGGACAGCAGTGAAGATGGCCTGATGCACAGCCATCAATTCTGCCACCTGACTACTTCGGGGACCAATTTTGTATCCAGCGGAGGGTTCTGGGAACTCCTTCACCCATGCATTCCCTACGCCAGCCACCAGTTCTTTCTCCCCGTCGTTGTCAACATGGTAAGAGCATCCATCCACCTAGACAGTGGGCATTCCCTCACACTTGTCTTCTTCAAAGACTTTGTGTGGGGAATTAAGGTATGCCTCCATGTTGTCCTTGATTTTTAGACTTTCGTCCTCGAGACAGTTTTCTCTGGCACAATCATGCAAGTCAGCCAGACCTTGCGCGAGGGGACTCTTCTTGTTTTGGCCATATCTGACCTCCACAGGAAAGCCTTGCATTGACAGAATCCAGGAAGTAATTTGGGAATTACTCACGTTTCCCGCCCGGATTCTGTCACTTTGGAGATATTGCAGAGGCTTTTGTGGAGTCTCCACTATGATGTGTTCCCCCTGGATAAACGAGCGGTAATTCTTCAATGCCCACACCGTTGCCAGGAGTGCCTTCTCACAATCGTTGAATTTTTCCTCCACAGAGGATAAAGTTTTGCTCGCATAGGAGATTACTTTATTGACCTTGTCATGCTTTTGGTATAATACTGCCGTCAAGCACGTATTAGAGAACCCCGTCTCCAGGAAGAACTCCTTGTTTCTGACAGGGTAAGCTAGGCAAGGCGCTTGTGAGAGGCTTCTTTTGAGTTGTCTTACCGCCTCGGATTGTTCTGGACCCCATTCCCACTTGACCCCCCCTTCAAGAGATGAATCAGGGGTCTAGTGATCTCTGCGTAGCCTTCAATGAACTTTCTGCTGTAATTAGTCAGTCCAAGGAGGCTCCTTAGTTCCCGCAGAGTTGTGGGGTCTTTTAGTTTCTGGAGTGCTTCCACCTTCTTTTCCTGGGGACAGAGACCCTGAGGAGTAATCTCATGCCCCAAGAAATTAACACGGGTTCTACACCACTGTACTTTCTGAAAGGAAAGTTTTGCTCCGGCGGCCCTCAACTGGGTCAGAACATAACGGATCTTCGCTATGTGTTCCTCCACAGATGAACTTTTGATGAGGACATCATCTACATAAGCCAGGGTACCCCTCGCACCCAGGTCGGGCATGGCCTTATGTAGGAAAATGTTGAATTCATTGCCGGAGTTGAGGTATCCGAAGGGAGTTCGGGTCCATGTGTACTGCTGGCCCCCAAAGGTAAAAGCCAGTTTGTATTGGTCCTCCCTACTGACAGGCACGGTCCAGTATCCATTGGTCAGGTCTATTGCAGTTAATACCTGTGACCCCTGGATCTGGGCCAGCCCTTGGTCAATGTAGGGCAGAGGCAATCGGGAAGTATGGACCCGTTTGTTGAGCTCCCTGAGGTCGGCGCAGAGTCTCCACTGGCCGTTTGGCTTCAATATTCCCAGCACCGGATTATTGAAAGTGCTGTGGACTGGACGGATTATTCCCCGGGACTCAAGGTTCTTAATTATTTCAGTAAGGGACTCCATGGATGCGAGAGGCAAACGATATTGCTTCACAAACACTGGAGTCATTCCAGGGTCCGTGGGAATTGTTGTGGTGTGGATGTCGGTGCGACCACAGTCATATGAGTCTACCGCAAAGAGATCTTGGAAATCCAAGAAAACTTGTTTCAACTTTTGCTTTTGTTCCAGAGTCACACAGGCATCATCTAGGTTGACTCTCTCTTCCACCATCTGCCTGAAGCCTGGAAAGACTTCTGGTTTGGCTATCTCAGCGGCCTCCTCCAGCTGGGTGGAGAAGTCCCTGGTCAGAGTGCTGATTTGGACTGGAGGCCTCAGGTGGGAAAGGCAGCCCTCATGGACCTGGAAAATCACCTCATCCCTCCTGAAGTCACAATTCACATATTCCTTACCATAAGGGCAAGAAGTGTACACCAGGAAGTTCCCCCCATGCCGGGTGAAAATCCTGTCTGGTGTTGTGTCGTCATCACTGTCACTGTCAAAACAGTCCTTGGGGATTGGTCCTAACAGTTCATTTCCTAAATCAATGGAAAAATGTCGGTCATCAACTGCCATTCCAATAATGGTGCCTGCGGCTAGAGTAATACTCTTTAAGTCGCTGTTATCCACCTCTATTGGAATGGTGTCATGTTCTATGTTGACTAATGGTGTTGGGTTTACCCCTAACCCTTGCTGTTGGAGAGAAGCGTTTAGATGTATGTAAGCATCAGGGTTTTTCAAATCAAATGTTGTCCTCTTTTAACTTTCACTTCCAGGGAGAATTGTCGGGTCCTTTCTGGGATGGTGACTTCCTCTTTAATCTGAATTTCAACTGCATAAGGTAGCAATTGAGCTGACCTAAATGCTTGGATCATCAAAGCCCATGGGATTATCCGCTAATCGGGACCAAGCTTTGAAGTTGATTAGGTCCAAACTAATGGCAAAGCGATTGAGAATGTCACTGCCTAAGTAAAAGGCGGCAGTGGCGTCTCGCACGACCCAACAATTATGGACTATGCTCTTGATGCCAATGGAGATTTTGAGCATACACCTGCTTGGCAGGAGCTGTTTGGAATTAGGTGCTTCTAGGTCCATTTCCCATCTGTCTATCAGTTTGAATGTGGGAATGGCTGGATCTTTTGGGAGTTGGCAGAACATGGCTTCGCTGATGAAGCTCTTACCGTTGTTCACCCACACTCGAGCGAGAACAGAGTCCTTCCCATCATTTAACTGAACAGGGATGAACAACTGCTCTCCAATTTGCTGAATATCAGCCAGACTCTGAGCTGATTTCACATCTTTCTGGACTATAGGAGTGGGAGTTTCTGATTGTGGATTAGTAAAGAATTTCAGAGTGTTTCCTTCCAGTGTGGAATACCACCTTAAACTGGAAGGAAGGTTGATTTTCAGAAATAGAGAGGACCCCCCATCACCATTCTGTTGTCCTACTGCTATTACTGTCACGTCTGGAGTTTGGTTGTTCCGGAAGTGAAATTCTACTTGGTCAGATTTTTGTTCAACCATGTGGCAGGTGCCGTTTAAACTAACATGGTTGACACTCTGTTTTAATTTTATTGGTAGGCTACTCTGGGTCCAGAGGACCTTGTTTACACAATCTATTAGGGGTGACAACCTTCTCAGGAGGTCATTCCCTCGTAAACAAGGGGTGCCCTCTGGAGTCACTACTATGACCGGGTGTTTCACCTTGTGTCGCCCAATTTTAATGTCCAAGTCTGCAGTCCCCTCAACGGGAATTTCCTTCCCGTCAAAGTTCTGCAGTTGTCCAGGAAGAGAGGTGAGAGGAATACGGCAATTCTCCCCCCTTCCTGCATTTAGTTCATCAAAGGCCCTTTTGGACAGAAGGGTAGCTTGGGATCCAGTGTCCACCAGTACCAAAATTGTACCCTGCCCCTGTACTTGTACCGGGGCATAGTATCTTCCCTCCTTCTCCTCAAGGGGGCACAGATAATGCACATTTTTAGACAACTGGTGGGCTAACCTTCTGGTTTTGGACATTGCTAGCGAAGAGATTTGGGCGGAATTCTGTGGAGAGTCTTGGGAATCTGAAAGAAAAAGTTGGCAACTGGAGATCAGAGCCATTGTGGGTTCCCCTGGTTCCGGTTCTGGGCCGACCCCCCCTTTTTGTAGGCAGTCACCAGGATGGGTTTGAATTAGGGGATTTCGGTATTGTGGGTTCTGGGATGAGATGATGGGCGGCGGTAGCTCAGTCTCCACATCTCCCCAGTCTGGATTGGAATCCCTTGGGACCCATTTTTCTTTGGGAGGAGTTCCCCCATCTCTGAAGGAGAAGATCCTTTTCCCGGGATCTTCTGAGGATCCCTCTCCCTCAAATTGGAAGACCTGTACTTCCTCCACAAAGTGGGTCTGTTTGGGTCCTTTGTTTCTCCTACCCCCCCTCTGCTCCTTGGGAGGCAGGCATTCAGGGGCAGGATATTTTGTTTCCAGTTCCTGGTTTTCCAGGGGCTGTTTACAAGTTGGGAAGGAAGCTTCCTCCAAGGCTTTACACCCCCCTTCCCCTTGTGCCTCCTCCGTGGGAACCGGTGGGTTATCGGGGTGCTGCCCCCGTCATTGTTCTGGAGCACCAGGTCCCGTGTTTGGGGCATTCTGCGGTGGCATGCTCATCTGAGGGTTCTGTTGAGCCCTCAGTATGTGACCCAGATCTCGTGCCATATTTTGGACCTGGCGCTCAAGTTGTGAAACCCGCTCAGGCTGATACGGGGCTCTATTTTCTCCCCTGGGCTGATCCCGGGAAGGGAAGCTATCCCTTCTCTAGTAGTACCCCTGGTTGGGAAGATTTTGGTACCCCTCCACCCTTGGCCTCCCCTCTCCCGGATTAGGTTGTCTGGGCTCAGGGAATTGGGGAAAGAAGGATGGATGATTTTGGGGCTGGAAATTGGGTGGATACCTGGGGAAAAAGTTCTGCCCAGGATTTGGAGAATTTCTGCCCTCCTGGGGGAAGTTAGGAGGGAAGTTCCCCGGGTCAGGTGCTTGGCTGGATCCCCCCCCTTGGGCTGGAGGAGTCCACACATAACCCAGGATTGGTCGGTTTCCCTTGTAGCGGGGACTTACATAGTCAGGGGAGCGGGGGACCCCATTTGTGGGACTACCTCCTCGACTTCCTGTCTGTGACTGGCCCGAGGGCCTTCTGGGCTGTGAATTATTTGGTGCAGGCAGGTTTTTAGGCCCCCCATCTCCAAATCTAAAACGGGGCAACCTTTACCTCTGCCACCTTGGCAGCAGCAGGGGTGCTGTTGGTTTTGGGGTTTTTCGGCACGTTATTTTTATTTTCGATAGGCTTCTGCACCTCATAGATCCGGGTAGCCTGTTCAATGACCCAGTCTAAAGATCTTTTCTCATGAAAATCTCTCACGAGCTGGGTCATTATATATTTAGGGAGAGCATGGAAAAATGTATTGACAAACTCTTTGCTGTCTGTGCGCACCCTTCTGGTGGTCTGCACAAAAGCACGTTTTAATTCTTGCACAAACTCTTGTGGGGCCTGATCCTCCCCACATTGCAAATTGTAGGCTGCCTTGCGAGCCTCTTGAGGATTTCTGTGAACAGAAAAATGTTTCAAGATGGCCGCCTTATAGGTGGACCATCTTAAATGATTTTGGTCCTCCAGCCCCGCAAAGAAACTGGAGTATTCTGGGGAGAATGTCCATTTGATGTACTGGATGCAGCTACTGCTGTCCTTCAAATGGAAAGTCTCCATCATTTGCTCATAGAGCTCCAAGTGTTCCCAAACCGAATACTTGGCGTTCTTATGATAAGGCGTGATGACACTCCTTATTGGCTTTATATGCTTCTATGGGTCCTTAAGCAAGGCCCTTTTTGCCTTATTGGCCTTTTTGGTTCGGGTAACCCTGGTCCATTTATCCTCTGACTCAGAGGCACTGCTCCCAGAGGTTCCTGTCTGATCTTCCAGGTTTCCCGGATTCTGCGAGCCTGGGAATGGCTGGCAGAATGTGGGGACCTGGTCTCCTGTGTCCTGCGCCGTTCAGAGGAG
Organism: Ambystoma mexicanum; assembly: GCF_040938575.1. NCBI lineage: Eukaryota > Metazoa > Chordata > Amphibia > Caudata > Ambystomatidae > Ambystoma > Ambystoma mexicanum. The sequence goes on from NC_090936.1 coordinate 771,129,543, forward strand.
TCTTCAGATTCCTCCTTGCTGCCAGGATTTGATGGGTATCCCCCCCACTGACCTAACTGGGCAGAGGTTTTCAGGATGCCCTTAGTGGGCCTACTCTCCTGGGGTTCCCCACTAATTTGCACTGTGCTTGGGTGCCCATACCCAGATGCCCGCCCCTTCATTCCTGGGAGGTACTGGCCTATGAGCCCCATACTTCTGGTTGGATAGTAATCTGCCAACCCCGTGGCCCTGGGCTCATGTGCGCGAGGGGACATGGGGGTGGCAGAGTCCAGGGTCTGAGAGATATGAAGGCCTCTGGTATTAGGGCTCCTGAGGTTATGCTCAGGAGTTTCTCTTTCCCAGCGAACCTGGTCTCTATCCGCCCCTGCTCCCTGTTGCAATGCAAGAGCCTGCGCTTTCAGTTCCTCAGTTAAGGCCTTACTAGACTCTATCAGTCTCCCCTGCATCACTACCTGTTGCTGGAGCCTATCATTGTGCTGACAGAGAGCCTCATTCTCTCTCTGTGCCTCCTGATTGGTCCTGGAGCACTGGGCCAGTCTTTGCTGCAGGAGGCTTACCTCCTGAGCTGTGTTCCTATTGGCCTGCTCCTTTCTTGCCAGAGCATCCTCCACCCTCCTGGTGTGCTCTAACAAGTTCTGGTGTTCTTTTTGGAGGTCACCCAGTCCCTGGAGGGCCAGGTGATTTTCTTCCATTTTCCTTTTTAAGTGGCAGACTTCCTGGCCTAAGGTATCCCTTTCCTGACTAAGAGCCTGCATCTGTGCCGCCAGGTCGTCCCTTTGCCTTTGGAAGGCACCAGCTTTCTGGTGCTCCTGATCAAACTCTGCCTGGGTATCCAGGTCTTTCAGAATCAATTTATTGCTTTCCTCTTTCTCTCTGTCTAATCGAATTTGCAGGGTGGCTACCTGCTCTGTGCATGCCCTGTTAAAGTCTAATTGTTGCTCCTGCTGTTTCTGGCTCTGCAGTAGGGAGTCCAAACCTTCTTGGTACTCCTTTTGCAAGGCCAGAAATCTGGTATCCTGGTCAGCCTTTTCCTGTTGCAGGATGTCCATATCCTCTTGTATTTTAATGATATACTGCCTACTATCATTTTCTAACTCCTGGCTCCTCTGCAGCCTCTGCTCAGAAGAGACCAGGTCAGATTGGACTTTCTCTAACGCCATCTGTCGCCTATTTGCCAGATCTTGGCTTTCAGTACATTTATCCTGCATGTCTCCCATATATAGGTACAGGTATGCCGCTATCCTGGCAATCTTATTGTGTTCATCTTTGGCTTTAGGAGCCATATATAGTTCACTCAGGGCCACATGTAATGGACCCTGATCTCTCCATTTGTCTGACCCTGTTTCAGTGACCTGTTGCGCGATGGCCTGCAACCAGACCGTTTGGTCCTGGTGAGTCCACTCACCTCTCACAAATAGCTTATGTAAGAGGTGCTCCCTCGCTATTTTCATGTCTACCAAGGTCGTCATTCTAGAGATTGATCTCTGTCCTGACTTACAGAAATTAGTATTTTATTTTTGCAAAACAGACCTTTTCCTTAGAGTGTCCCTTTGAAGAGTGCTTTACAGCGTAAAACAGCGTGGTGATCCGACCGGATGTATGTATCCCGTCAGTTAGCACACTGTATTAAGCTGCACAAGTGATAGATCTAACCCAGACGTCCGGCTCGAGCCCCCACTTTGTAAGAAGATTCAATTCAACACTACAGCTAAGTCAATGCCTAGTCTGGGATACTGAATGGAAACCCTTATTGATATATCTTTATGTCCAGTTCATGAGTTCTGGATGACTACCCCTATATAACACCCCTCTCTTAGAATCCCCCTGACCCCACTGAGCCAACAAGTAGTTCTGTTTTGCAAGTTTAAAAGGTTTATTTGAAAAAAAATTAACAGTATATATATATCACACTTTTATAATGAATTAATAATTAATATCACACTTAAAACATGAGCAGTGATCAACAGTGAATAATGTCCTACTAGTAAACTGATTTGGTTACCCAGGAGTAGTATAAGGATGAGGTAGCACACTTGTGAATAGGAACAGAAGAATAAGGTGGTAGAGAATGCTTTATATAACTTCAGATGGATGCAATGTTGAATGAAAATGCAGTACAGAAAATACTCAATATGATTTCAACAAAACAATGTAATCACTTTTCTCTGGCAATCCACTCCCCCCCTTATGCAATGTACGGAAATGAAGAGTAGCACACAGTTCTCAGACATGCAATCAAATGTAATTCAGTTCACCCCAGCAAGCTTAGACTACGGATAGAAGTTGAAACACAGGCCCAAAATGCTTTTATATGTGCTGGCAATGAAGTGAGGAATATGCTGAAAATGGTTTTAATTCCCTTTAGGAGGTTCAGGGTGAGTGAAAGATACTTGGGATGAGCACAGGCTCCCTTTAACAATGCTCTAGGAGTAACTAGCAGGTTAAACAAATTTTTGGCAAAGGAAAGCAAGGAAGCTGCTGTTTTCACACGTGGCTGGATTTTTAACCAAATCGCGAATCGCGACAAAATTCGCGAATGCGTGAATCACGATTACGGCAAAAGTATAAGGAGTAGCAAGTCGGTTCTAGGTTCGTTGAAAAGCTAAGATTCTAAGCTTTCAGAGGAAAGGTAAACCAAGTTTACCACAGCCCAAACGGTTCCAAAGATATGAACGATTTTGTAAAGGTCGTTTTTCGAATTTAAAGTAACTCAAATTGACAGGTGACAGCTTTTAAAAATGACGGGTGACAGCTATGCAGCTGCAGAATTGACAAGTGACAGTTAGGAGGCAGTTCTACTTAGATTAAATAGATTGAATTATATCACTGGAAACTAAGAGATTTGGTTTCACACCATCCTAGCTGTACTCACAATGTATTTGGAAGGTCTAGGTCTCACGGATCGGGTCAAGATGGCTTCGGTTCTGGTTTCACCCCGGACGGTCTCTGCGCACAGCGTCTGGTCTCTGCTCTGCTGGTCTGGTCTGACACTGCTCCTGGCCCGGCTTCTGGATGCTGCTACCGCTGTTAGGTTTGCTGGATGCTGAGGCCTGCTGAGAAGAGTTCTCAGTCTGTGGGTTTAGGCCCTTACTTTGAGTTCTGGATCAAGTTCTTTGGAGTTTTAAAGTCTAAGTGTTGGATCTGGTGCCTTCTGGATGTTGTGTGGTCTGGCAGAGCGCGTTGCAGCAACTGGATTTCAATCCCTCTACCTGTCCCAGCAGTCTCTTTTTATGTGTTTTGAAAGTGGGTGTGTGCCTGGGCCTAGCTAAGCCTGTCCCTCTCTACCTGTCATTGGCCCAATTCTCCCCTCTCCCATGATTGGGGGAAGGAAATGTAAGTCAGAGTGATGCTGTAGGTTTTATGGGTCAGAGGATCCTCCCCTGGTCAGTTTGCCCACAAATCTATATTTGATTCAAATACATATTGCACAGATACACAGTTGTTTAAAATTACATGCACCCATCACATATCACATGAGGTATACTCTGTTCAAACTCTGCTCTTCCTGGGGGCATGCATTTAGAAATGGCAACATTTTGCACTTTTTAACTGGTTTTGTAATATCGGACATTTACCCAAATTTACACACATGTGCGCAAGGAGTATGGACATTAATTGATGAAGTGTCAGATTTTTAACATGCAGACATTTGGAGTGAAACGCTATTTTCCGCTAGCAACCCCCCAGATCATACCACCAGGTCCTAAAACCTCTTAAAATGTGGGCAGAAAAATCACAAGAATTATGGTATCATTTAGATAATTTTGACAAGTCCGCACCATGAGTTATACATCTTTCTTAAAATCATATTCTGGCCAACAGGGGTGTGTCTTCCCAGGTCACATGGTGGAGAAACCAGTCTATCCAGTTTCTGCCAAGCTCAGAGACCCTGCCCCTCCCAGCTTCTGCCAAGAGGAAGCTATTTTACGCCCCCCCCAATAAACCATCTGCCTGAGTCAAGCAAGGGCTTTGTTCAAAAGGAAGCCATTTACACCACACTAATAAACCATCTGCCTGGGCCCAGGACAGGCCTTTGTTCAACTCCCTGTAGCTGCTCCACCCCTGATCTAATCAGAGAGGTGACAACTCCTTTTAGCAAGGGGAAGAGTGGCTGAGCAGGTTTTAACTCCTGTGGGGGTAGATGTCAGGCAGAATTCAGTTTCATTAAGCCAGGTTTCAGCTAAATGTCACTTTTTGTCCCCCAGTGTTTAAGTCTATTTCGATTTTTACATACACATTAAAGAATTACTTCCTTCAAGTCATTTCAGAGTATAGTTTTACATTGTATCCACCTCTTAGCAAGTCTTTCCTTGGTCTGGTTTTGTTTCATTTGTTCAGTTTTACACAAAAGTCTGGTGGTTTTAAAACGCTGGCTTTCTGATAGTGGTGAGTACTGGTAATGCAACAATTTTTGGGATTTAAGAAAATGAATTCCCCACAGTTCTAGGTTGCTTTTGGCAATCAGCATTGCCATTCCCAATGGTTTCAGGCTACTGTGTGGGTAGCCCAATGGTGGTTTTAGGCAGTGCACTCCTGTGCTCACAACCTAGGCAAAAATGGGTGGCAGCCTATTCTTCATGCATTTCCCCGTGCATTTTCTGGGAAGTTCTGGCCATCATGATGTTTTCCATGCCAGTACTGCACAGTTTTCCTATTCTGGTGTACATGTGGGCTTTTTGGCCATCTTGGATTTTCTAAGCCCACAGCACCAAATGTTGCAGCATGATAGCTCAAACGTGGGTCAGGACACCCAACAATGTATTTGTTTACCTTGTTGCCAACCAGGTGGTCAGTGTAAGAACAACATGCTGTTGGGTTATTTGGGCAACCTAGAACATACAAAGGTTCCAACACACAGTGTATATATATGATGAGTGCTTGTTCAGAGAGAGATCCTTCCTGGACAGGAGGGCATCCTTTTGCATAAATAAATAATTTTATAAAACTTACCTGGATTCCTGGACCTCCTTTACTTCAGAATGGCAATGAGCGGAACCCTGGAGGACCTCCTGCTTATCTACTACCTACATGTACTTCTTTTTTCTCTGGCTCCTCTCTGTGCTGCCACACCTGCTCCTGCCTTCCCTCATACTCCTGCCAGGAGCTTTTGCTGTTGTCTTCCTCAGTCCACCATGGCATCACGCCTCGCTTTGTCTGCCTATCAGCTTGTTGCTCTACCAACTACGCTCTCCACATTGCCATACGGTGAGACCTTCTTCCACCTGTGAAAAACCAGGGGGTGTTCCACAACCTAGTCCCTGGGGAATCCCATACTCAGTTGGCCAGGGAAAGGCCATTGCTTTGGATCCCAACCCTGGGGGTGGACAAGCGAGTGAGGATCACCTGGGTAGGGGGTCCTCTGGGAGTGGGGGAGAAGCACCTGATGGTGAGACATGGTATCAATAATCTTTTTCCAAAACCCATCTAACCCCTATCCCTGCTTATTTTATGGAAAACTACAGCTACCAAAGTTCCACCCCACTTCACATTGACAACACGACTGAGCCAAGGAAGATGAGAAATGAGGCCAGAAAGATTACCTCTACTGACTTGCAATGGCTCTGTCCCTGTAATGAGGCCAGGCAGAGTCAGGCATGTAATCCTAACTATACATGCCTGCCACTTGTTAACACTCGCTGTCAGGATAAAAGGTGGCAAGCACAGACACACTCTGAGCGAGGCTGGTTTTCAGGGCTGATGCGAAACAGGCAATGGAAGTCGGAAGGCCAAGAGGCTGATCGGCACTTGCAAAAAACGAGAGAGAGCCAGGTGAGAATTCCACACTTTTGTGAAGCTGAAAGTCTTCCAAGAGTGAAACCGAGAGAGCGGAAGAGAGAAACCTTCAAGGTGCTTCAAAGCAACCCACAACCCTCCCGGGTGAACAGCAGAGTTGGGGAGGAGCAGAGGAGGCACTGTTAACGGCCTTGACTGCTGCATGAAAGGCGTTGATGAAAGAAGATCAATTAACACGACCAGTGAGGTATCGAAGGCAACAAAAGCCGGTTTGTGTTAAAAGCAAAAGTAACTGTAACCCAACAGTTGAGGGTTCTGTGTGTGCTGATAAAACGCGGTATGAAAAGTATAATTGCTGAATTGTAAAAGGAAAGTATACAAAGTAACAGAGTGGTCCTGCGAGGCAGAATCACACATTTGAAATTCTTTGTAAAATGTTCTGAGTTGAAGTGTATTAAAACGGGAACCAAAGGCAAGAAAGTAACTGCGATCCCAAAAGAAAGTTTAATAAATGAAAAGCAAAGCATGTAAACTTTGAATATGCTAAGAGGGCAAAGTATATGAACTTTTAAAGAGGCCAAGAGAGCAAAGCAAAGAGAAAGAAATACCAAAAAGTATTGGTGTTGCATATGAACTTTGAAAGATGCCAAGAGGGCAAAGTAAAGAGAATAAGACACTACAAATACTAAGAAGTATTGGTGTTGCATATGAACTTTTAAAGATGCCAAGAGGGCAAAGTAAAGAGAATAAGAAACTACAAGTACCAAGAGGAATTGGATTTGCAAGATGAGGAATATTGTTGATTTTTGAATTGTTTAAAGCAAGGTCAACGTGGTCATGCAGAGTTGTATGTATATTCCTTGCAGATTTGAAAGTCTTTGACAGTGAAAAGATATAAAGACAGAAATTGGGGAGTGGAACCCCACAAAGAGAAAGAGAGGCTTGAACCCGGCGGAGGGAACCCTGTACTGAATTGTGATAAAGTGAAAAGGTGAATGTGAAAAGTGTGAAGGAAAGTGGGAAATGGAATCCTCACAAAGAGAACAACAAGCCTGGGCCCGACAGAGGGATGCCTGTGCAGAACTGTGACAAGGTGAAAAAGTGAATGTGAAAAGAGAGGCAGGCTCGAGCCCGGCAGAGGCAAGGCTGTGTCCAATTGTGGCAAAGTAAAAGTCAAGAGTAGCACTGTGTATTTATGACAAGGCAGACATAGCCTAAGAAGTGAATGTACTGCCAAAAGCTTGAAGCCCGAGCCTGAAATGTTGAATTGTACCAGTAAGCTAAAGTGTGCAAGACTAATAGAACTGTGCCATCCACCTACAATTTTTTAAGAAACACTCCAAAGCCTGTGCTGCGGAACGTGCGGAAGGGAGTTGTTACCTAAGCCATTCTGAAATTTCTTATGAGACACTATTTTTCCTTTTGTAATCCCTTAACACATTTGACATTTTGAGAAGGAAGGCAAGGTTTTCTTTTTTTAGTGTACTCCTTTTTATTTTGACTAGACTGACTTGGATTTGTTAGTTATTTGTTTAATGGTCAAGGCTACTCTCATTCTCAAGTTAGGGCTAGTTAGGAATTCTACCAACCTAACCAAAGTGCCAAAATAAAGGTTTTCGAAACTTGCATCTATTGTGTCTGTGTCTACTATTGCTACCATGCCTTCCTTACACACCACTACGCCCATTACGTAGACATGCGCTGGAGCCCATTTTCTCTTTCTTCGCATACACCCTCAACACGTAGTTCCATGCTGGAGCTTCAAACTGAATACTCTGCTCATCGCCACATTGATTGCCTGTTATCAGCACACCTTCTTTGGTGTCTAGAAGTGCTCTGCCTTTTCTTCCTGCTACACTTTACTTTTTCAACTGAAAACCAGACCTCTCTGTATCCTCCTGCAGGCCCTTTTCTTTGGGCGTTTAACTTGGACAGTAATTTCCCACTGGTGAGCGTGTTTCCCCTGCTGGAAGTTTACTCTTGCCGCTTGTTGCAGACTGCACACTTCCAAGAGAATGTCCACACTCAAACTTCTTTCAGTTTACTGCATATCTTTCACTGCTACCAGTTTTAATACTTATTTTAGGCCAGTGTTAGTTTTCTGTAGGTATTTACGGTGTTACCATTATTGCATTCAGTTACCTATTGATGCAGGACATCAACTTTACTTTTATATTTGACGTAGGTCTTCACTGCGGTACTGTTCTTGATTACTGTTGTTGATTACTGTTACTACTTGATGCTCAATGCTTATGTCACCCCTACACTGTATTGCCTACATCTGCATATAATTAATTTGACTTTGCAGCCTTTACTTTCTTGTCCCGTGCTCTCACCAACATATACAGCACTATTGTTCCTCTTTCTGTCTTGTCTCTCTTTAAAGCCCTGATCTCCCTGCTCTGTTTCGGCTAATATACTACAACTATGTCAAACTTACCTCCACACTTCCTTCAGACTCCTAGTGACCCCGAAGGTCCATGGGACATGAGGAGGGATGATTTTATTGGCTATATCACTGCTATACATGGCCCAAATTTGAACATGGAGAGGCGCAGAGCTCTTCTGATGCACTGGTGGAGCTATGAGGACAGGCACATTTTAAATAGTCTCCCTGCCATCAACACTCCCACTCAGGCCTCCAGTGAAGGTGTGGATGTTCCCTCTGCTTATGATGTTATTTAAAAAAGTTGGACAAATATTATGAAAAGAAGGTTAGCATAATACTAAAACGCTACCATTTCAGTACCAAGGAACATGCAAAAGATTAGTCAATTGAAATATTCGTTAACTGCACTGAGGGAGCTTGCCAACAAGTGTAATTTTGCTCATTTTATGATGAGCGTCTTCAAGATCAATTTATGTTGAAGGTAAGAGAAGCAAAAATAAGAGAAGAGATTTGGGCAAGAGGTGACCCTAGCTTACAGGATGTTTTAGATATTGGAAAGACCATAGTACATGTTAGCGTGTGTAAAAGAGTTGGATGCGAAAGAATGTAAGAGTATATTAATGTGTTGTGTTTGCAAAAAAATGACATTTTCGAAGACTTGTCTTTGGCCTCAAGCCCTGGGATCGTATCTCTCCAGCTCTGAAATCACTCCATTGGCTCTCAGGGGATACAAGGATTAAATTCAAAACCCTCTGCATTGCCCACAAGGCTTTCTGGGGCCTGGGTCCAAAATACCTTCAAATATCCCTCCGCAAATACCTCCCCTCTCGAGCTCTCTGCTCCTCTACCTCTAACTCCCTCGGGCTCAGTCGTTTTTCCTGCCTCCCTGCCACTCTAAAACTTGAGGAGAACCATCTCCGGTTCCGGAAGCACCTCATGATTTCCTCTTTGCTTCTGCCTTCGCCCCACCTCTCCCCTGCTGATCTGGTCTCTCTTGGCAACGTGCACTTGGCCACCCTCTGTCCTCCGGGCCCAGGTTCCTTGCCACCCTCCCGCACTGCCTCCGGGCCACCCCTTGTACTGGGGTCTGTATCTGTACCCATACAGTCCCCCCTCTTTCTTCTTGCACTTATCTGACCTACCCTGTCTGCTGCCTTAAACTCATCACTTGCCACTTGCTGGCTGCACTACTACTTTTGTTGCTTTTATTATTTAATTTATTTATTATTATTTATTCTGTTCTCCTTTTGCTCTGCACTTTCCACTTCTCCCCCATTCCTTGCACTTTCCACTCCCTCTCTCCCATACACTTGTGCGTTCTCAAAGTCACTTGGCCGTAAGATCGTTGTTTTGTTCTCCCCTGTTCCCCTCCCTTTCCTTGTCGTGCTCTGAAACACTTGTGTATGAGCGCGATGGAAATAAAATATCAATTGAATATCAATTCATTCCCAATCCCCAAATGTACATAATGAACTAATAATGTTGTCTGAAAAGTTGGATACACTTAATAATGATTTAAAAGAACTTTTAAATGATGTGAAAAATCGGTATCAGGTAATAATATCCCTATATATAAGGTCGCCGTATGTAATGTCGCCGGGAAAAGGTTGTGGCAACATTATATAGGTGACCATATATATAGGGACAGGGGCAGTGGGGGTTGCGCGGGTCTCCCCCGCTTCCCATGAAAAGCATGTTCCATGTAATAATGTCCCCACAAAAAACAGCAATTTTTCGGCGATTCTTTTGCATGCCGATATTTTTGAGGGGACATTATTACATGGAACCGAAAAATCATGCTATTTGAAATGTTAACTATCACTGTCCTACTTGCACCTGTCCCCTTTGCCCCCAACAATCACCCCAATCAGATTCTGAAAATGTACATGAAAGATGGTTTGATGATACTTCTCCCCACCCCAATCATAACTCCCTACAAATTCCAAATTCTCCCATTTATATATCCCATTCTGAAATCCCATCCCTTTAAAGAACAAAAAACGAAATTCTATTATAAATGTCATATATTGTTGTGTGATATATATATATATATATATATATATATATATATATATATATATATATATATATATATATTAAAAGCCCAACTAATAATCCACGGACTATACGACTGTCCAGGATGTCTTTTTCTAAATGGGGGTGTCCGTGGAGAGCATGTCCGTTCTTTCTTGCATGATGCACTTTTAATTAATCTGTGGACAGCGTGGCCATTTGCGGACACCCATGCACATGCATTCTGCTTCTGCCAACAGACGGGTGTCCTCGGATGTCCGTCTGCACCCTGGACGTCCCCGGATGTCATCATGTGACCTCACCCCTGCGGCATGACAGCCTGACCGCGGACGGTGTTCGTGCTCTGCGGACAGTCTAAATCTGCATTGTCCACCAATCTAGCGTGTTTCAAGTTGAAAGTTTACCATTTCAGAGCTTCTAGACCCATTCTTAGTTGATCTAGCAACTATTTTTAACTTTTCAAGGCATTTTTTTCATTCAGTTGTCCGCTGACAGTTGCGTGGTCCGCGGACAGTTTCTCTGAAGGGACCCACCCCTTACTTTCAGTCTTTCTCAATCTGGCAGTCCAGGAGAGAGCACCTGCTTTGCAGATTGGTTTTGGAGACCTTATTATCTGCTCTAATAGCCATTCCTCCTCCCCAGCCACCCCCACCACCACCATCTGGAGGGCCTGGAAAGAGGAACAGGCACAAGGATGAAGAAGAGAATGGGGAGGAAGACAAAGATGAGGTCGAGGAAGTGCCTATCTCCAGATCCCGGAGTGAGTCTTGGGTGTGGCGGTGCTTCACCACCATTGGGGGTGTACCAAAGGCTCGGGCAGCCAAGGTCAGATGCACTGAGTTGCACTCAGTTGCAGAAAACCTGGGCTTTACTCCTACGAGACCACCTTCATGTACCACCACACCAGATCCAACCACCTGGGTGCTCTGAAAAAGGTAGTACCCTTTTCAGGTAAAAGCAGGTTGACAGCCTCTACCCCATCTTTCTCGACCACTCCTGTCATCACACAGACTACTTGTGTGGGACAGAGGAACCCTGTGATGCCTCGCAGGCCAAACAGAACGCTCTTGAGCCTTACCTTTCGAGGGTCACAGTACTATGTTTGTACTGCGATGCACCAATCTGCATGGGGGAGCAGTTTCATAGTGCTTTTGAGGCCACGGTCAAGGAGCATGACAAACACTGTCCCCTCCTTAAATGTAAGGCCCGCCCAACATCTTCCTCTGTCCACCTGCCCCTCTGTCTCTGTGGTTGGTGCCCCTTCCCTACCTTCCCTCCCCCACTTACCTTGCCTCTCCTGAAAAAAAACAAAAACATATAAAATCATAAAACACAAAAAACCGGTTTCTTTAGGAGCCACCTCAGTTAAAATAGAACTTTAAAAAAATCATGTGCGCCTTTGGAGTCTGCATAGTCCACGAACAGCACGTTAGTTCGCGGACACCTGGAAAATTGCAGGCCTGGGGTGGGAGAGTTAAAATCATTTTAATTGTTTTTTGTTCAAAAATGGTGGTTCTTAAAATAACCGTTTTTCCTGTTTTTGGATTTTATATATTTGTTTTAATTTTTGGTTTTACATACCCAACAAAAACAATTCTACTGAACTTAATTATTTGTTCTAACTTTCACAAAAAATGCTTCTAATTTCTTTTTCTGTTTTTCCGTTTTGTTTACTTCAACTACTAAAGAATACTTGAATCCATATTCTATATGTTCATAAAAACTGATGATTCAATGCATTTTGTATGCTGGTAAGATAGCTCAGAGGGTTGAGCGCTCGCTGCTGCGATCTGAGCGTGATCTGCAGGTCGCAGGTTCGAATCCCAGCAAGGCAAACTCAGCCTTTCATCCTTCCGAGGTCGATAAATGACTACCAATTTCGATTGGGTGATATTGTATGTAACTACGTGCTCTGTAAAGCGCTTTGGATTAAGGCGCTATATAAATAACTTATCATTACATTTTCAAGAAAACTCTGATTGCCCACATCAGTGAGATGCTCTCCATCTCTTCGAAAAATGTTGAAAATATCAAATTTAATATTTTAATTATGGAAAGATGTCATCCCAACATCCCACAAAAAAGCACATACAACTTTATTCACATTGTGCCTTGCTCTCTCAATTTGTGGACACAATAAATTTGAACGCATCCACATTTGTCTCTGAGCTATATGTGAATAAATAATTGTTGACTGTGGAAACAGTTCTATCAACTTTCCAAATGTATTCTTCATTGCAAATTGTAATGAAATTCCGGTAACATGGCCCAAACTGTTGCCTACACAGTGAAGTACAATGATGTCCGGATGCTTCAAGTTAGCCATATTGTCACAACACTGGAGGAATTCCGCCCACTTCATTCCTTGACCTGCATAACATAAAACCTGAAATTCATCATATCCAAGATTGTCAGACAATCCACAGTGCTCAGAATACACCTTCAGCCAATGGATCCAAGAGTCTGCCACAATCCTGGCAGTCTGCTATCACAAATCCATAGCCATAACCATCTTCACTGCACGCAAAAAGATAACTCTTGCTACCCAGTCTTCCTGAACATCACACACCACACCTAGGAAACCTGATTGGCTGATCCCCCGAAGTCCACGGACATAATGACTGTCCGCAGTCTCTGCAGTCCCCTTTCCATGCCAGGTATCCTTAAAAGACCTGAATTGCATGTGCGGTGTCTGCGGGCTAACACCCTGTCTGCGGACACAATAGCACAGGGCAGCCCTTTTACCCTTTCTACTTTCAAACTACTGTTTCAAATAAGAGGTAGGGGTCATTTCCTCTTTTATTCCCCACACTTTTTTTGCGACACCTCCGCTTTCAACCTGGAATTTGGGTGCAGGACCAAAGAAAGTTGGCACAATAAAACCCCAACTACTTCTACATGGTACAAAATAATACTAGTTCTGACGTCACGCTGATGTACTTTGCATGCTAAGGAACCTAGGCCCACTCACATGGTTTGTTACTTTAAGTTTTGCAGAGTATGCATGGGATGACTTAAATGACTTCTTACGCACTGCAAACCAAAATAAAGATGGAATAGATGTAGAAACACCAGGAGAACTGTGTTCTCTTGACCCTGTCAATGTATCAAGGTACTTTCACCATTGCTACATTGCCAAGCTGCAATAAAACTATCCCTCCACTCGGAGAAGTGTAACACTTCTTTTGGTGAAAAGAATATCAATCCAGAGGAGCACCACACATCAACATGCATTTGTGGATAAAAGATGCTCTCAAATTTGGCCATTACAGTGATGCCACTGTTTTACAGTTTATTGAAAAATACATGACCTGCGACATCCCTTCAGAAATGGCACATAGTGACCTACGTACACAAATCTTATGCTTCCAAAAACATAAGTCTAGCAAATACTGCCGACATAGATATAAAAACAAAGGTAAATACTATACCAAATGTCGCTTTGGCTTCCCTAGATCAGTTTGCGAAAAAGGAAAAGGAAATAGCTTGATGTCTTCTGTTAGGCACAGTGTAAACGGCAAATCCCCTAAAAACACATGCAACATTAAAAGGGACGAAGCACCTAAGTACATCAATGATTACAATGCAATAATTGCCCGCATGTGGAATGCAAACATAGACATACAATACATTGCAGACAATTCCACTGCGGTTGCAAGATATGTCACATCCTAACTCACCAAAGCTGAGAAAACAGAGCTAAAAGATGGGATGACATAATCTGACAAAACACTGTCACAAAAATTGTACAGCTTCAGTATAAAAATGCTCTCCCATAGAGAATGCGGGTGCTACAAAGCTGCAGACCATTTAACAAGTGCAGCCTTATGTGGCAAATCTGAACACGTTGTCTGGATAAAACTTGGCTCAGCTTCATCCCGAAAAAGAGTACTAAAATCCTACCAAGAGATAGAAACAATAGTCACAAATGAGCCCAAATCCAGGACATTTAAAAAAACAATTTAATTGACACATAGTACCCAAACAGAAGTACTGCTTGGGAAAACATGTGCCTGTATGACATAGCCCAAAACTGCTCCTACAAAAACAGTGTCACACCAGATGAGACAAGTGGCAAATATTCAGTCTCAACTTGTGAAGGAAGCCTAGTGAAACTTACCAATCTCAGCCTAATTAATCATATCAAGTTATCATTTAAATCTCTGCAACATAGAAAACCTTATTACATGGCACTACTGCAACTTTCAAAACCTTGGCGAAAAGGAGAAGAATTATTAGGTAACCATGACTCATTTGAAGTTGCATTCAAAGCAAATGAAAGCAGAATAACAAATGTAAATTTCAAACAATTCAAAGAAATGTTGGACAATGAATGCCAACAAGAGGAAGACATTGAAGATTGAAGCTCAATTAGATAAAGACACTCCTGAGGGCAGTCAAACTTCACTACAGGAAGCCATGAACCACTTGGAGAACACCCAGGCATCAATCTAAACAATCTGAAGAAGACTTGTCAGTGCTCAGTGCTCAAAACACAGCTAAATGATAAACAACTCACCATTTATCTGGAAGTCACTGAAGAAATTAACATGAACCTAAAACTTGTAGCTGTAAAAAATATAAACTTCTGCTCTTGTATGTAAATGGTGAAGCTGGTTCTTGTAAATGTTCTTAATTAAAATAATCATCAAGTTTCTACGAAAACCTAACCAACAACAACTATCGGCTGTTGTAAGAGCCCCCACAGGTTTAGCTGCCTATAACACAGGAGGTGTAACTTTGCACTGACTATGGCTCCTCCCATTAGAACACCAAAACAAATTAGAATACTACAAATTAGCAGCAGAAGCTGCTACTGAAGTACGCAGAATTCTGAAACAAATGAAAGTGCTCCTGATAGATGAAGTAAGGATGGTTTCCAACCTCATATTGGCTTTAATTCACCCGAGAATGCAAGAAGACCTAAAAACCGACTACGAAAAACTGTTTGGAGGAAAACACGTTATTGTATTTGGAGACCTCCTACCGTTAACACCAGTAAAAGGTCACCCTTTTTTCCAAATATTAGGACACAAACAATGCCGTAACAGACTCTGCAACATTGGAAATGTAAATCTCTGGCAACATTTTCACTACAGACAACTAACTCAAAACATGCGTCAATCTGCAGACCTGACTTATGCTAACATTTTAAAAAGCATTAGAACTTCTCTGCTTACTAAACATGCTAAATCCATCTTACATAGTAGACTAATCCATGAGCTATAAGGGCAACACATATCTGCTCCTGATGTCATGGAACAACTGATTCAACAACATATAAAATGCCTGTCCTTAATGCCAACCCTTGGAAGCTGTAGTCAATTCAATGAGACAATGTTAAAAAAAGAAATGCAACCCATACTGCATATCACCTGCAGAAACAAACTAGAAGTGCACGGCATGACACTCCCTATGTGTCAACAAGCAACAGCATGACTACATAGCTTAGAACAATGTATCTCCAGCACAGCTGGATTAGAAAAAGTGTTAACTCTGTGTCTAAACTGCAGAGTAATTCTAAAACGCAACCTTGACATAGAACAAGGTTTAGTCAATGGAGCAATTGGTACAGTTGTTGGTTTCCAAACCTATCCACATGATAACATTCAGTTTGTCAACATCTACTTTGACAAACTTGCAGAAGTTACAAAAATTGGCTGCACAATAGCACATTTCCTTCTTTTCAAAGAGATGTACGTACGCAGAGAACAATTGTCTCTATCCCTTAAATATGCTGTCACTATTCACGAATTGCAAGGTGTAACCATAGATCACGCATTGATTGACATTGGCAGCACAGTCTTTTAAGAAGGTATGAGTTACGTAGCACTTTCGCATCTGCGTACACTCAATGGTCTATTCCTAGTTAACTTTGATGCAAACAAAGTCAATGCTGACATTCCTTGCATCCTAGAATACAACAGGCTACGTGAACTGTCCACGCCATCTAGATATGTACCCTATACCTCAACAAAGACAACCTTTAAGAAGAAAAATAATACGAACAGAACCTATAACAGATCTCCCAACAATACCATTAAATAAACAACAACCAACTGCTTCTCCATCAAATAATACAACCACAAAACTGTCTTGTTCAAACTCAACTACACGTCCATCAGAAGACAAAGAGACAAATATCTCTTCTCAAAAAAGAACTGCAGGCCCATCAAAGGATGTAGAGGCACAACTCTCTGGTCCATTTAAATTCAGCAACACAACTGGAGTAAATTGCTATGCAAATGTTACAATCAATATTCTCTTCCAATTGCCACCAATCGTCTCGGACCAGTTGTTTTTACAAACGCTTGTCCTTCATAGAAATGCCAAAAACAATCTTGACAGTACTTACAGTGTCTAAGGTGTAAGGCAAGAATTGAACTACTGTGCAAGAATGGTAGAATGTACCATAAACACACAGGAAGATCCACAATAATCCCTAATGTACTTACTACAAGTACTGGAAACCAGAAACATCCCTATTAATGAAACCTTTCAGATTTCATACATGTGGAAACATACATGCACTCTCTGCAACCATGTTTCACAAGAGTACACCCTAATGAATGATGTGTATATGTATCCATACCAAATTGTGAATCCATTCCATTTCGCCAGCTTCTGCAGAATGCAAATCATGGCATATTACGTCCTTCTTGCAATTCAGACAATCGTTCCACCATACAAATGAGCTCACATGGCCAATATGTGATACTAATGCTTCTAAGGTACAATGCAGATGGTACCAAAAACAACCATAAGCTTACAGGCTTCACACACAGCGAAGTATCTCTTGCCAAGAAAACCTTCACAATAATGGGCATAATCTACCACAATGGTGCTACAACCACTTCAGGCCACTATACTGTATATGTCAAAAAAAGAAGTGGTTGGTGTGAATGTAATAATACCTCTGTTACTCCAAATCCTAGGTTACCAGCTATCTAACAAATGCCTACTTAATATTCCTTCAACCCAAATGTACTCACTAAACTGTAGCACAATAAACAGAATTGCCAACAGGTATCTAACTGTATCCATAATACTACAATTATACTTTTAAAAGCCAAGATAGTTAGAATAAACTAACAGGTATCTAACTACTTAAAAAATACCCTTCAATGCAATACACTTAAAATACGGCATCACAGTTCTTGCTACTTTAAAACGTCTTGTAAAGTCTAATATAGTTAGAATATGCCAACATGTATCTAACTACTTTAAAGATTCCCTTAATTATAACACATTTCAAACACACATACTATCACACTTACACTCACAGTTTTTTTTAATCCTCTATGGATTTGTACACACTAATGTTGTACCAAACATAGTACATAGAATGTACTGTTTATGAGGGTCCAAAAAAGTAAATGTGTGTGTAAAATTGTATGAAATTAAAGCTTTTAAACTATCCTCCTTAGTAAATTATATCTTTTTTTCCACAGAAGAACCAGAGATTCCAGATTTATTACTGTATGCAACTAAGTAACCATACCAAGTATAAACAAATACATGTTTCATAAGCACTATCCTCAATTTTACTACAATCATAAATACCATATACACGTCAATGATATTGTTACACCATATTACACATACTGTATACTCCCCTACAGTAGCCATATAATTACTATACACATATTACTATGTTTGGTGAGGATTCGTCCAGGCGGAAAACATTATAGGAGAGGCCCAAAATGTGTGGAAATCCTCATAGACACAAACAAAAAAAATGTTTGGGGCAAAATAAATTTGGCGAAAAATGCCCTACTGCAAAAAACCTGCATTTTTGCACCAGGGCAAAGTTTGCCCTACTGCTAATATGGAATGGTATTAGCACTAGGACAAATTTTGCCCTTACACAAAAATGTATTGAAAGAGCATTTGTTTAGCAGTACATTTTTCCATAATGCAAATACCGTGCAATTTTGCACTTGCACCAGTGCAAAGTTTCTGTTATCTGACCCCTGATCCTCTGCTTCCATGTTTTCTGGCATACCCACTGATTGCACTTTCTTTCTCTTGGACCAGTTCTCCTGATCAATCAGCTTTTTATTCAGCCACTGTATTTATTTAATGGCCAGATCTATTTAATTACAAAGTGTTATGTACTAATCTTCTGTGCTGCTTATGCTTTTCTCATTGTCTGTAATTGGTTCTTACGGCTAAACCATGTGACCACTTAATTCCTTAACTAACGTCTTTATCCACATATTGTATTGCTCACTTAGATTCTTGTAAATGTTGATTCATCACTGTCATTTCACTCAACATGGCTTGCGATTGGGCACAATAGTCTGGTGTTGCCCAGCGTCGGGCAGACCACCCCTGTGTTCCCACTGCCGTTGCCATTTTCTTCCCTGTCATACTGACCAAATCTGATTCCGATGTCTGTGGGGGGCGATGAGGGTAGATTCGTAGAGTCCACATTAAGCTACATATGGCTTTTCCATTTTCATTTTCTTGCAGAGGTGTTTGAGATTGACACATACAATATGTGAGTCGGCCCTTTGGTCTTTCCCGCTATGTTGAATAACGGCCTGAAGCTGGGTGAGTAGGGTACCTGTAATATAGGAGCTTTCTTATTATAAGCTCCATATGGCATGCATCTGGGGAGTTGATTTAATTTATGTAATTCTTCTTTACCATATAGGGTGTACACCACACAAATTCATTCCACACGGGATTTGAGGTCAGTGTTTTGATGAATTGTGTATGAACAATGTTATATCCTAAACAGCATAAGAGTTATTTGTTCGTGATTACTCAATTTAGGATAGTTTACCTGTTGTATTGTAGGTTGACAGATGAATTTATGTTTATTGCAGAATTGAAATGAAATGACCAAGAAGCTCCAAGCCTTGATGATGGATTAGAAATCCAAAATGCGTTGGCAAACTTTAGATTCAAATTGGAGTTTATTGGTTGTAACACAAAAGACTCTTGTGTTCATGAAACATTGATTATTTATACTTTCTGAAGTTGAGGAGACGTGGTTGCCTCTTCTCTGGATTTGTAAATAGTTGTATGACCACAAGTGAATTTATGCCTTTAATTGTGACTTTACTTTTTAGTTTCGTATTTGTCATGGGTACATGAACCCAGACTACATTAAATTACAGTTTTCTTTAACAATGAGTGTTATGTTGATTTGAGGTGTATACCTAGTGAAGTTGTTGGTGAAGTGTAGTTTCACTGCACCACCAACCCAAACATATTAATTTTTTGGAATTGTTTAGTAGGACTTGTGCCCACAGAGTGCAACAGGGTTACCTGTTGGCAACAACAGGTTGGGTGTTTGTTGTGTTGTATCGAGTCTCCCGAGGCCTGGAGACTACACCCTGCTGCACCAGAAGTCGTACTTATCTTATACTTAGAAACACTCGACACTTATAACCCTATGGTAATCTTGAGTTTTATCTTATTTACACCAGTAGTGCCCCTCTCCTTTGCGTTTTCTAGATTCGTAGCCATTGTCACAGATGGCTTGAATGACTCCCAAAGATGGTTGAAAGGATTTTTATTGATTTCTTTGAAAGGTTTTCCAAATGGCTGTCCCTCTCTCTCATGTAGAGAAAGCAAGACCCTCCCTAACCCGGGTGTCCCTATTCCTCAGGTTAGTATCTATTGATTATTTACCCCTACTGTCTAGTTTCTACCTCTCTGATTGTGAGGGCCCAAGAGTCATCACGTTATCTACTTAACTTCCCTCTGTGAATTTCTATGTGTGAACTTCTATGATTTTTGATTAGTTTGAAGGGGGCATGGTGTTATGCCTTCCAGATACTCAAGCAGCACTTTATCTTCTTCTTTTCATGCCCTTGCGTTCCTCTCCCTATAGCTTTCTATCACTCTCCTTTCATCCAACTTCTCTTCTCTGTCTGACTCTACCAACCTTCTCTCCTCTTTCTCCCTACGTCTTCCTCCTCTGTCCCTCTGATGTCTCCCTCTCTCTCTACAACCTACCTCTACCCTCCAATGCTACTCCTTCCTGCTCTGTCCTCTGCTACTCTCCCGTCCCACAACAGAACTACTCTCCCCTCTCCACTCCACTACTACTCTCTCAACTCAACTACAACTCTACCCCTCCATCACTACAATTCCACGCCTCCTTCTACTCATTCACCCTCTATTCATTCCCTCAATCACCTTCCACTCACTCCCTACTTTCCACTTCTACTCTCACTCACTCACCTTGCACGCACACTGACAACACACTACCACTTGCTCTCTCCAACCAATGCCTCACCTTTTATGAAAATTGCTCCACACTCCTGTCCACCATTATTTCTCCTTCTCGTGCCTTGGTCTGCCACCTCCACATCTTCTGGCCTCAGTCGAAAAGCCAAAACATTCCTGTTTCCTGTCTCCAGATTTATTCTCCCTTTGCTTCTACCATTGGATCGTTCGCACAGGTTCCCTGGCCCAATCTCACCCTGTCTTCCCTGCTCTAGTGATGTTACCGGAACCAGAATCAATAAAAAGGGGACTAAGTCCCACCCTTCTTTGCCTCACTGGTCTGCCGCCCCAGGTTTAATTGCAGCCTGTGTTGGATAATGTTCTCGTGTCAGGGAGCTGCACCGCAGCTGAATCATAGATAAAGGTGTGTGTGTCTCTTGAGTTCATGTCAAGGAGTCACCCGCAGCTTGTTTGTAAAAGTCTATGGGCCTCATTACGAGTTGCCCGGTAAAACCAGGTTCATTACCGGCATGCTGGAATGAGTGGGTCCATGCTCGTATGAACCCGCTAATAGCGGGTTATTACGAGTGCGCGAGCATGCGCGTTACCCCATGCCGGTAGTGGCAAAACCGCCATGCTGGTAAAAGGCCACCAACCCCCCTATACTGGCATTGCGGGTACCGCCCATTCCGTAACCGCGTCATAACAACAACTAAACACCGGCACAGTAATACCGGCACGGTATTACCGGCACGGTATTACCGTGGTCGCAAAAAAGGACCCGGAAATTACATCATCGCGTCGGAACGGGAAATGAGCCGGCGGCCATCTTTAAAAACACAATCCATTGCCATCTTTCATAACCACCACTACACTCGTGTTGTTGTGTGCCACAAATGAAGCAGGATGTCGAAGGCCACCAGTAAATCCTTCCAGAGGAAGAGGAAGCAGCGTTTTTCTGATGCTGAACTGACTATGCTCAGGGTTGGACTGGGAATTAAAAGAGGCCCTGGAAATAATTACTGTGACCAAAAGAGGCCCTGGAAATAAAGTTCAAAGTGGCCCTATATGACACATTTTCAGCAAGCCCAATGTTTTTCCTATGAGAAAATTTGGAAATACCACAGAAAAGAGGCCCAGGGTGCAGAGGCCCACCGGGAAATCTCCAGAGTTCCCTAAAGGCCAGTCCACCCCTGACTATGCTTGCTAACACCCTCGAACAGCATGCAGACACAATCAGGAGCACAGACCTCAAGCATGCGGCACAAACCAAAAAAAAACAGGTCTGGCAGGAGGTCGCTCAAAGGGTGTCGGCAGTGGGGAGCACCCCAAGGAGTGTACGTGACTGCTGGAAGCGCTGGGACGACCTCTGCCTCCGGGTCAGGAAGATCCTTGCGGAGAATAGGAGGGCTGCAATGGCGACAGGCGGTGGCCCACACTCCCCTGTGAAGCTCAACGCATGGGAGGAGACCGCAAGTGCATTCATTGACCCTAATCCATAGAGGGAATAGGAGACCAGGAGTTCGGCGCTGCAACTACCACAGAGGAAGGTGAGTGAACCATCACATCCACGTATACCAAAACATGATGTGGCACAAGTGATGTGGAAGTTAGACTAGGCAAGGCAATGCCTGTTCCAATGCTACATCAATACATCCATAGAATAATGAGTGCCACACCCTGCACCACACGCATGCTGAGTTAAAATCCCAATCCCAACACAGGTGCAACATAACCCAACCATGCCCATGGGACCCACCACACACACACCAAACCAATGCTATGCCACCAGCCATGCATTGATTGCCAACATGTCCCCTCAGTACACCAAATGCCACACACCAGAAATGAAATGATGCCTGAATGTATGAACATAATACTTTTTTTTTTTATTATTTATTTGTTTATGGCTTTCCTAAGAAAACCTTTACAAAATCAAATGAGAGAAGAACATTAGGAACTTTAAAAACATAAGCCTTGCAAATCGGTCGAGAAAAGCTCACCCACTATACGGCACTTGAACTGTACTTTGTGAGTATCAAGCAATTTTCTAAAACCTTTACAATTGCTGTGGTGAGCATAACTTCCTGACCGGAGATTAGTCTATCCCAGAAGGAGTCTTGTGATAGGGTCTCCTCTCTAGCAAAGAATCTTCCAAGCAGCTGCCGTCTTGCGGTCCAGGTCCCCTCGCACTCTAGCAACAGATGTCTCAATGATTGTAGGTTCGGTGGATCGCAAAACCTGCAGAGCTTTATAGTCTTATCACCCTGGTGTCTTTTAGCCAAAATTTCTCCAGTGTGAGCCAAGTTTAGTCTTAGTCTAAGAAAGTTGTTTCGAATACTCAGGTCGGGGAATTTTTGAAGGTAACGTGGTAATGTGCCTACTTTTCTCTCCACTTTCAGGAAGAGATTCGGTGGGTTTAAAAGCCTGACTCCTTCAATCGTGCGAATCCAGTCACATATTTCAAGTTGTTTTTTGATTTTCGCAGGATTGTCAATCAATAGTTCTATTGTTAAATTCAGCCTAAGTAGAATGTCCCCCACTTTTCTTTCCAAGTCGAGAAGTTGTTTCGATTTGGCCTTTTTATGATGACCGATTACATCGAAGAGAAGAGTAGAGGGTCTAGCGGTGATAATATCGCGATAAAGCGACAAGAGCTTCCAATCAACTCGACAGCCTAAGGAGATCAGACCCAGTTCATATCGCAGGCTGTTAAGGGGTGTACATACGGGCAGGTTTAGTACTGCTCTCCACAACCGACCCTCAATTTTGTTCCACTCGTGGTTCCAAAGCATAGGTTTCACTTCTAGACCGTACAGAAGGACTGGTACAGCCTTACCAATGTAAAATTTAAGAAGCGGCGATAGTGAGAATTTACAGAACTTCCCCATCAGATTCTTCATCTGGGCCGCGATTTTAGAGGTCTTGCCAAGGATGATTGGTAGCATCTTACTCCTGGATGGAGATGCGAAAATTTCGTAACCCAAGTAAGTGAGCTCTTCGACTCTAGGAATTTCCGTTTCATCGAGGGTCCATTTCCTAGAGGGTAGGTTTTTCCTTGGATGTTTAAATACCAGGATTCTAGATTTTGAGGGATTGATTATTAGACCATTTAGCTTGGCATAGTCACTTAGTTTAAGAAGGAGCTGTTGCAGCCCCCGGGCCGAGCCATCCAGCAAGACAATATCATCTGCATAGGCCAGCCAGTGTATACTTCTCCCATTAATCCTAGGTGCTATCATAGAGGCCGATTCAAGGAAATTCCCCAGGTCTGCTAGGAAAAGGTTGAAAAATAAGGGAGCACCTAGACAACCCTGCCGGACTCCCTTGAAAACCTCTATAGCCTCTGAAAGATTGCCGGCGTCATCTAGCCTTACCCTGATGGTGGTGTTCCTATGTAGCTCTATGAGCATAGCCAGAAGGGGTGCTGGGATCCCCCAATTTTGAAGTTTCCGCCAAAGATGTGCCCTATCCACCAAGTCAAATGCTTTGGATAGATCCACCCATGCACCAAAAAGTGGGGAGCCATCTTTCTCGTTGGAACCTTCACTGAGTAGGTTCAGGATGAGACCATTTAAGCTAGTAGATAGGCCTTTCCTGAAACCCGTTTGATGCCGGGAAAGAATATCGTTGGTATCAACCCAGTGAGTAAGTTCTTTCAGGAGAAGTCGCATGAACAGTTTACTATCGATGTCAAGGAGGGCGATTGGCCGATAGCTTGCAGGCTTAAGTCTGTCGCCCCCCTTAAAGAATGGAATAATCAGTGCATTCTTCCAGGACGGAGGAAAGGAGCCATTCTTTATAATTTCCCGAAAAAGGTGGTACAACAGCTTTGCCCATAATGTGGGGTGATTTTTTAAAACCTGATAAGTTAAACCATTAGGACCTGCTGCCTTAGATGTAGAGGCTGAAAGAATGAGATCTATAATGTCTTGTTGATTGAATGACAATGACCAGATCGTTGGGGGTCCAGTGAATTCTCTGGAGCCTGGATGTTCAAAGTTCTTGGTCAAGTAGTCAATCCAGGATTGCTCTGGAACTAAGTTGCAGAGAGAGCTATTACGGCCTGATTCCAGTTGGTTGAGTGCAGCCCAGAAGCTTCTACAGTTGTTGGCGTTAAGTGAATGAAGCATCTTTTCCCCATCTTCTTGCTGTATTTGATGTTTGTGGTTGCGAGACCAGTTTCTGTAGGATTGTTTAGCTTTCCTAATTTTTTGCGAGGTTTCTCGTGGGTCTCCTCCTCCTTTTTTCTTTAGAGTGCGAATAAGATGGCGAAGAGTCCTCTTTTGCTTGTGTATTTCCTCGTCAAAATGATGGAAGTGTGTTTGTTTTCCTACAGCTTTTATCTCCTGTGGTGGACAAATTGACCACACAAAATTCCCAAATCTTTCGGGATGGAATTCCTCAATCCATAACGGTGCCGGGACTGCTTCTAGAAGTTGATTTAGTTTTCCCCCACCAAATTTATATTTGGCCACTCTCAATTTGCCCTTAAATCCGACTAAATCCTGCGGACGCGGTAGATAAAAGGCTCTCTGAGAAGCCGGGAATCGAAGTTCTAGGCTTGCGTGGTCACTGCCTCCTTCCCAATTGAGGGTTAGGATCGGGCAGTGAGATGCGAGACCTGGTGTCACAAAAATATAGTCTAGAGTGGATTTCGAAGAGCCCTGGCACCAGGTGTGGTGACCTGTTTCGTTGTCCCCATTTTGCTTGAGGATCCTTTCAAGGTCCCAGGAGGAAAAAAAGTCCCACCACAGTTTACCCTTTCGTAGTAAGGTCGGCTTGAGATGTGTGGGCTGGCTATTTTTTGGGGTAATATGGTCTGCATTAAGGTCTCTTGCAACTATAATGTGAGCTCCCTGAAAATTGGTCTTCACTGCTATTAAAATGGTCTGTAAGAATTCTATAAACTCTTGCAACTTTATGGTGGCTGGATTCCAGTATATATTAATGAGTACTAAAGTGACTCTTGAGTTGTCTAAGTCCAGCTCTACTTTACAGGCCTGAATGCCTGCAACATTATTACAGAGAGGGATGATTTGTTTAATACTCGAGTTTTTGAGGACCATTAAGCGTCCGCCCGCCGGTCTCCCTTTAGATTTTTGTGAGGCCCCAAGATTTATGACTGTGAAGCCCTCTATCTCTATGGGGTTGACGAGCCATGTCTCCTGGAATAGTAGAATATCAAATTCTTTTAGCAATTTGTTTTTTAGTAGCTTTTTTTTTAGAAAGCTAGAGCCTCTTGTGTTCCAGGAGACAAGACCGAGACCATTTTGCTTAAAGGCTAATTTGCTCTTCGCCAAGATTCAGGTAATTTCATGATTAAGTTCTCGCTCAATTTGGGACCAGAAATGGGGATCCTTGAATGTTCAGTCGGCGGACCGACTGGTCCTCTCAGTCTTAGAGTATCCTCTCTGTTTGTGTATGTGCTAGAGTAGTTTCTGAATCCATCTTCCTCCTCCCGCTCAAAGACCAGCAGGCCTGCTCTAGCCAGTTCGATTTTATTCCGAATTAGTGCCTGAAAGGCTCTTCTAGAGCTGAGGCCAACCTCCACGAAAAATTTGTCATTGGCAGCTGGAAATTTGACATATTCAATGTCATCTGATGAAAAAAGAAACAACTTATAGTTTTTTCTGATTTCTGCCAAGAGGACTGATCTGCAGAGGGACATGTACCCAAGTGGTCTTTCCAGTCTTAGCCAAATCCTTGGAATTGTGAAGTCAACTATTTCCTGCTCTATATCCCTCGCGGGAGAGGCGTGGTAAGGGCCATCTGACTCCTCTCCCATTGGACTAGTCTGTGGACAGAGCTCTAGATTTTTTGATTTTCCCAGGCCATTCCGGCAGTGTACTTCATGAGCCAAGGGCCCTATTGGAGCATTATCGTTAGTCGGTTGAAGCTCAAGAAAAGAGACCATTGGGGTTGCAACAGCAGGATTCGTAGTAGTTTTTAAGAAGATAGGCGCCAGTCTGATATTGCTTGCGCTTGTTTGAAGGGCCACACAACTGTTAGCATTTTTTTGGATACCCTTTTTTAGAAAAATAGGTGCTATTTTGATGTTCATATTAGGCATGATTGAGCTCGGGTTATTAAAGGCTTCGCTCGCAAGATTTATTGGCTCAGTTTGCATGCCCATATTTATGGTTTGAGGCATAATGTTGCTATGGGCTTTCCTTGATTTTGCAGGAATCTCTTTATTTCCATTTGGGCCCTTTCCTCTTTTGATGGATCTTAAAGCACTTTGGCCCTCATTATGACCCTGGCGGAGTGGGTTTACGCCAGCGGTATTCGCGGCGGACCCGTCCGCCCTACTACGAGTTCCCGTAGCGCCATGGAGCCGTTCTCCGCCTGGTTTTTCCGGGCGGAGAAATCCATGGCGCTACGGGACCTTGTTGTTAATTACGCCACCGTATTTTACGGTGGCGTAATTAACGCCTTCCCCACTCCCATTAAACCCTATGGGGCAAAAATGGGAATGGGGAAGGGTAAAATGGGGAATGGGGATTTACCGCCCCGCCAAGGTCGGAATGGGGCGGTAAATCCGCCAACCCCCATGGCGGTATCGGCAGCTTTCCGCCGTGCTCCATGGTGCATATTGCACCACGATCTCCCCCAGGGTCGTAATGAGGGCCTTTGACTTTTACTCTGAGCCGGGCCGGCAACTGAAGATGCTTCAGCTTCTGGATCTGTGGTCTTTTCCTCATTCAATGTTAATTTTTTAAAGAAGGCATTTGTTCCCGATTTATTTGGAGCTCTTTTTTTTGTTTTTTTGTTTTTTTTTAGGGTTTTCTCCATTTGTGGGTAAAAGTGGGAGTCTGTTGCTAAAGGCCTCTTTTTCTGCTTATTTCTTCTTCTTCTTTTGGGATGACATGGGGTGACTGGATCAAAGTTTACTTCATTATGCGGGGAGTCTTGGACATTTACAACTGTGATTTTGTTTGGACTCTCCGAGATCTCTACCATGGATTCTATTTCAACATTCACTAGTCTTCGAAATTCTTCTAGGACTGAGTTTGATAATGGAGTATCATCAAAGCAGTCCACGAGATCCTCTTCTAACTGAGGTTGGATCTTGATTGTAGTATCTCGAATTTCCATGGGGAGATTTCTTAGGAGTTCTTGTGTTATAAGATTATTCTTAGCTTCTTCTTTCAACAAGGAGTAAATTTGAGTAAGATCCAAACCTTGTTTCACTCCCTCAATTTGTGAGTCTTTTATTATTGGAATCAAGATTGTATTCATGATATTATTGAGTGCTGTTGTCGTTGATTCGTTCTTTGATACTTCATTTGCGAGTTCTAGTAAGACGCCTGCTTGTGTTTGAACCTCTGATTTCAAAAGTTCGAATGCAGAGACCAGAGAGTTCAATACAAAACTCAGTGCTGTCAGCGTGTTTTCACTGGCTGTAGAGGGCACCCCCTGTAATTGGGGGGTGCGCTCTTCATGTTCGTCCTGTAAACCTGATGGAACTGGACCATTTTTAGACAATAATGGTTCTGGTAGATAGGGACAGTCAATAGACAGGGGTGATGAAAGGGTGATGTCACTCTCCTGATTTGTACAAATAGTCTGGCCAACTGTGACCATTAAATCAGCTGGATCATTGGTACTCTTATTTCTTTTTCCTGCGAAGTGATCGTTGATTCTACTTTGTATTTTTTTAGTCGTTAGAGTGTATTCCAGTCCTCTTTTCCACCCTTCCTGAATAAGGGGGGGGGAAACGTGAACTTCAGAGGCCAATTGGCAGTCAGCATGAATAATGTCTTGACTAGCCTGAATGGGTAAATGAGATGTTCCTGGAAGAGTAAGAGGTAGAACATCAGGTATAGTGCTGCCCTCCCCCCCAAGGTATGAGCCTTCTTGGTCTACCATCTCTTCCAGCGGTGGTGAGCTTCGGAGTCTCATTTGATGGCTTCCTTTCTAGTTCAGTGATGGTAGAGTTTGGTGAGGTCGCCACGCACCCCAGAGGTAATGAAGGATTGAAAGTTACCTTTACAATGACAAACCCGAAGAGTAGTAAGAGGAGATAATGTGCCTTGTGCGCCTCCCCGCCTAACAGCTGCTTAACAGTCAGACTCTGGACTTTACCCTGCAGGGCTTAACGCCGCGAGGGTACACTAGGAGTGCTTTTATGCCCGGCGAATGTCACGTGAGCGGTCACGTGAACGGCCCAAAGCTCCGCCTCCTCCAGGAAGCGAGCGGCCGTGCAGCATGCGCGAGTTCCAGGAAACTCCCAGCGCTGGCACGCAAGCAGTGGCCACAGGTAGGGATATTCTTCAATAAAATTGCGGCAGTATCTGTAGCACTAGTTCTCGCCGCTCAGCTGCACTAGGAGTGCTTTTATGCCCGGCGAATGTCACGTGAGCGATCACGTGAACGGCCCGAAGCTCCGCCTCCTCCAGGAAGCGAGCGGCCGGGCAGCAAGCGCGAGTTCCAGGAAACTCCCAGCGCTGGCACGCAAGCAGTGGCCACAGGTAGGGATATTCTTCAATAAAATTGCGGCAGTATCTGTAGCACTAGTTCTCGCCGCTCAGCTGCACTAGGAGTGCTTTTATGCCCGGCGAATGTCACGTGAGCGGTCACGTGAACGGCCCGAAGCTCCGCCTCCTCCAGGAAGCGAGCGGCCGTGCAGCAAGCGCGAGTTCCAGGAAACTCCCAGCGCTGGCACGCAAGCAAGCAGTGGCCACAGGTAGGGATATTCTTCAATAAAATTGCGGCAGTATCTGTAGCACTAGTTCTCGCCGCTCAGCTGCACTAGGAGTGCTTTTATGCCCGGCGAATGTCAAGTGAGCGGTCACGTGAACGGCCCGAAGCTCCGCCTCCTCCAGGAAGCGAGCGGCCGTGCAGCAAGCGCGGGTTCCAGGAAACTCCCAGCGCTGGCACGCAAGCAGTGGCCACAGGTAGGGATATTCTTCAGTAAAATTGCGGCAGTATCTGTAGCACTAGTTCTCTATCTCTATGAACATATTACACCGCAATACATCATAGCTGCCATTTGACAACATCACTAATGACCTGCATCTCTTCTATCTCCCAGGCACCGATGAGGAAGGTGGAACACAGGACAGGGGTGCGAGTACATCCAGTGCATGCAAAGGGACCAGGGCCACTGCCATCCCCCGTCCAAGAAAATGCCTGCAGCAACACCCAGTGTGCCACGCAAGGCATCAACCCTGCAGGGGGCACCTGCAGTGACAGAACCGCAGCAGGCACCCACAACAGTGGGAGCCGTTCTGCCAGCCACCACGGACGCTGTGTCCACAGAGGTGGATGATGAGGCTGGAATCATGTCTGGAATACCCACCCCAAGCCCCATTGCCAGCCCCCACCCACCTGCGGAGTCTGAGAGCCTGGACGATCCGTGTCTCCATGACTCTGACCTTGGAGAATCAGACATTGGGATCTTCCAGGAGGACAGTGCCCAGGACGAGGAGCCCACGCAGGTGCCTTCCACACCCTGCCAGCCACCACCATGCCAGCCACCACCCTGCCAGCCACCACCCTGCCAACCACCACCCTGCCAGCCACCAGTACACCTGCGGCCGACACCTCCTTCGAGGCTCGCCTGGCAAGGGTAGAGGCCCGCCAAGAGTCAATGCTGCAAATCATGCATCGACAGGTAGACGCTGGGAATGAGGCCATGAGGGCCATAGCCACGGCCATTGCAGCCAATACAGCTGCCGTGGAGGCATCTACGTGTGCATTCAGGGAGTGCATGGGGTCACTGACACAGGCCTTCTTGCCAACATCCCGCAAATACAGCGTCAACACCTCGGCCCAGCCATGGGACTGACAATAGACACCTCCACTACAACAACCCCTTCCACCTCGGTGCAATCGAGCCCTGTGCGGTTAACGCGCAGGAGCGCACGGCGCTCGGCCATGGCACCCCCAGACCGATAAGTCTTGAGGAAATAACTGTATGGGCAATGACAATTGAAGAACTACATTGGTGAAGGGAACACTGTTTGTTGCACGCATGGGGACATTTGGGATCTGTGGGGTGGGTGAGGGAGTTTGTTGGGGTATTTTCTGGGGTTTGTGGGGTGAGTGAGGGAGTTTGTTGGGGTATTTTCTGGGGTTTGTGGGGTGGGTGAGGGAGTTTGTTGGGGGGGGTTTGGGAGGGGGGAGTGAGCACATTTTTGCAGTTTTGAATAATACACAAGTTGTGCGAAGAAAAATCCATGGCTGGACATTGTTATTTTTCGTGTGCATCCATTTAATGTGTTACGGTGTTCAGTGCCCAACTCCCAACATTCCCTGTGTGCATGTTCATATTGGCCCAGTGTCTGACTGACACAAGTCTTTCATAGTCCCTGTGTTTCAGAAGTATACTTGAATTTGTGCTTGCCGTTTGGCATGGCCATCCCGTGCATCACGTACTGGCAGTGGGGCTACTTCACCTCCGTCTCCGTCCTCATCATCCTCACCCGGCCCATGCATGTCAATGTCAGGTGACAATGGTACATTTCTCCGGACGCACATGTTGTGCAGCATGACATAGGCCATGGTGATCTTTGCCACCTTCTCAGGCCTATATAGGAGTGCCCCACCAGACCTGCTGAGGCAGCGGAACCGCCACTTCGACAGGCCAAAGGTCTGCTCAATGACAACACGGGTACGGGTGTGCACACGATTTTACTCCTCCTCATGGACATTCTGCGGGTTAGGCACAGGGGTGTGTAGCCACGGCCTCAAGGGATATCCTCCATCACCAGCAAGCAGATTCAAATAGGTGTGTGTCACTCTGAACTCCCGTAATTCAGGGAGCACAGTCATGCTGCCAGCTATTTGGTGTGGCCATGCACATGTCCCTGTTAGCATGAAAAAATGTTATCTAGGTGCAATCTGTACTGTAATGCGTTGTGGTAGTCTGGTTGGCATTCAATAGATGATGCAGGGTGTAATCATGCATGCTGAGGCAGATATGCTGTGGTAGTGCAACAATGTCTTGACTCCAATTCATGCTGTTCATTATTTACTATGCATGGTCACACTGCCCACATAGCCACACTTGCCGTCCTGTTCATTCATGCATTGCTTGCCATCACCATGGTGGCCTGGTTGTGCCTCTTACTTGTTCTCATTGATATGAATTATTTGTGATCTGTGGCCCAGTGAAGTGTCATGTACCGTTTGACTGGTTCAGGTCAGGAGTGTTTGGCTTTGCATGCATTCTCCAATCACCGGCTATTCCGACCCAGGTGCAGTATTGCCCCCCCCCTCATGCATCCCCACACATCAGTACCCCAAAGGACTGCCATGGGACGGTTGTGCAACTCACCAAGCAGCCAGGCACGTGGTCCGGCATGTCGCTCCATTTGATGGGGTACCGTGGATTTACCCAGTAACATGGCATCATGTGTTGATCCAGGAAATCGGGCGCAGCAATGGGTGATGATCTTCCTGGAGTCACATACCATTTGCACATTGATGGAGTGGTGTTCTTTGTGATTGCGGTATATGGCCTCTATGGCATGGGGGACTATCAATTCCACATGGTTGCAGTCGATGGCACCGACACAATTGGGCATGCCTGCCAGTGCCTGGGGGCCTACTTTGGTTTCAGCTATCTCCTGGGCAGTCCGTGGTAGGGATATGTGGGTTCTTGCGTGCTTCAGGAGGGAATCCAGCACTTGGCTCAGCATGCGTGAAAATAGTGGTTGTGAAATGCCATGCAGCTGGCCCACTGTGTGTTGGTAGGTGCCTGTGGCCAGGAAGTGTGGCACAGGCACCACCTTTAGTAGTGGGGGGATGGCAGTGCATATTTGTATGTGGCTGGCAATGTCGTTCTGTATCATGTGCACTATGGTAGTGATGGTGTCACGGTCCAACCGGTACAGGGTGTGGATCTGCTCAGGGGTAGGGTTGA
This sequence comes from Ambystoma mexicanum, assembly GCF_040938575.1. Classification (NCBI taxonomy): domain Eukaryota; kingdom Metazoa; phylum Chordata; class Amphibia; order Caudata; family Ambystomatidae; genus Ambystoma; species Ambystoma mexicanum. Next base: position 771,161,756 of record NC_090936.1, read on the forward strand.
ATGGGCTGGGTCTGGTGCGATGTATTGCTGGCTGCCTATGAGGCTCTGGTGGCTGCGCTGGTGGTAATGGATGGGCCTGTCTCAACCTCCTTCTCCTCCTGTGTCTCCTCTGTGCTGCCTGTTCTTGCTGCTGTTGTTGTTGTTGTTGTTGTTGCAGTTGTTGCTGTAGTTGTATCAGTATAGGCAGGTACTCCTGCGCCATGTTTGCAAATGGTAGTGGTGGCATTTTGGTGTAGGAAGGGGTGTGGTGTTTAGTTGTGCTCATTTTGTACTGGGCAACTGATCTAATGCTGGATATGCTAGTGTTGATTGGCAGAATGTAATGTTCCTTGCTGCAACATATGGTCATTGCTGCGTTGCATAGCGTCTCTCTTTTTCCTTGTTGGAGATCTTTTGACTATGGCTCTCTGTCTGGAGGTTCTGGTGGGCTGCCATGTTGAGGGTGATCCGCCAAGAAGGCTCATGAATGGAATGGCCTGAAATGAGAAGAAAGAAACTGGCCAGCATCTTCATATAGAGGTATGGGGTGATTAACAGTGGCACTGCACGAGCATATATAGGCACTTAGGGAGGGGACAGGAACTAGGATACTCCCTCCCAACTGCCACCTTTTCCCTCTGGGATAGGAATGGCTATGGCTTCTACCTTGATAAGTATTCCATCCCAGGCTTCAAAGGGATCCCAATCCCCTCTTTGCAAGGTGAGTCTACTGTCCAATCAATCAGCACACTATCAGCAGGAAGGAATTTCTACTCTGTGAAGGTCTTTAGCAAGGTGATGTCATAGCAGACAAAATAAATCAGTGCGACTTAAAGGTGCTCTGTGTATGGTATTGCACTTTAAAGATATGTTTCCATTGTTTAGGCAACTCGCGCATATGTTGTTTTTCTTCTAAACCACCTTGCGCTCCCTGATAAGAGCGTTATCTCTGCATGCTGGGGCACTCTTATCACATAAGAGATCTCAAGCCCAGTGCAGTAAACACTGGCCTCAGTGCCTTGGGGTGGACTGCTCCTCCCACTGCCTTCAGTGCCACGCAGGCAGTTCACACACCAAAGCTCAGCCCACCTCCCAATTCACATGGAGCCGACTCGATGAAGCTGTACACAGTGTCACAGATTCAGGCCAGTGTCCATTGCAACACGAAAGTGCTCTGCAGCTTTCTGCTAGGTCTCTCCACAACTTCCTTTCTCCCTCCACTTCCTGTAGACCAAGCAAAGGACACTTCTTACAGCACCACTCTGGACTGTACCCCTGATGACAGGCTTGCTTTGGACCAATCCGCTATTGCAGTTCACAGGAAATACTGTCCCTATTAGATTAATCTCTGGACACTAAGAAGAAAAGAAGCTGGAAGGCAGAATTCATAAGCGGGTGCTAAATCTACCCTGGAGTACCCCTGGGTGGCACATGCACCATGAACTGGGGCTACAATCCATAGGTTGTTTAGCAGAATGGAAACTGCTATCCCTCTTAAGAGAGATTGTAAACCCTAAACCACACTCTTTGTATGAGGATTTCAAGGTACATCATGACCAACTAAAATCCAGCAGCCTACAGAGACTAGAATCGAGGGTGGAAGCTGTATTAACTAAAACAGGATTAAATCTTTAAATCTTGGTCAGGAACCCCCTGAAGGTGAAATGGGAGTTGTAATCATCAGATTGGATAGAAACTATCACGAAAGTAAGGTCATCATGCCCCCGAAATACATTTCTGGTTGTTGACAAAAAGCTAGGTTTCCTCCCGCAATACCTAGAAAAATTCCCAGATGTTAAAATTAGGAATAACTTTCTTAGGGTTAGGTTTATCATACTGCCAACTGAGGGATATTAGAAAACCGAAAACAGGGGGATAAAGCTGTGAAATACTCTGAGGGCTGTGTGGCTCCAGCAAACCAGTCCTTGCGGCACTTATTAATGGAGTGTGGAGGAACCTGGGCCCTGAGGGTAAAAAAACTGGGCAAATTTGGGCAAAGGACTGAATGGTTAACATCAGAAAATATGTGTCATAGAATGATATCAGGGCACGAAGTACTGTTGACAGCAGCAATGGATGATCTATTAAGGTCCCCTAAACCTCCTAAACTTAGATAAAGACAACATTAAAGGAGGGGGAGCTGGTGGACATTTGATAATGATGTTGAAAAGTACCCCTGTTTCAGAAAACTGAAACTTGCGGGATATGAATGAATTTTTAAGGAACCAGAGTCAAAAGAGGTTCAGGAAATGTTTGGGGGGAGAAACGCAAGTCTAGTTGGGAAGGAGGGGGCCCATGCCTGTAGTGTGAGGTACCTGACCCCCCTATCTCCCAGGCTTCTCCTTCCCAAACTATGGCAATTGGGTTGGTTTTCTGGTGTTTTATTGGAAAGATAAATTATGAAGATCTATGTTTTGTACTAAATTGTAAAGGTTTGTTTTATTGAACTGAGAACCAAACAATTTAAAAAAATAAAAGAAAAGAAGAATGAATCTGGAAATTCCAAAGTTCTCTACCATAGAGGTCAAGACAGAGTGCTCAAAGGCAGAGCAAAGCTCTGCTGCCTAACCATCTCCAGGCAACAGTGTGGTTGTCACTGCTGTGGACCAAGTCCTCTCTGCTGCCTTGGCACTGGAACCAGGGTCCTGCTCCCTAGAGCTGAAGGAACCCCTGTAATCACCAGACAATGTTCCTGAATTGGAAGTGCAGAACTAAGGACTCACATTCTCCCTGGAGACCCTGGATTTGGCTTCCCAGCAATTCAGAAATCCAGAAGAAGCTGAGACCCTGTTTTACCACCGCAAAACATTGTTGAGCTGACTACCCCACCCACAACTCATTTTGAGCTACTACAGGACCTGCGGTGCTGCTTTTGGCACTTCATGTTCGTTGTACTGCTGACCTTCTCTTCGAGCCATCCAGATGTCAGATTGACCCATTGCAATGGCTTGCTCTGATTAACCCTATTGATGGCTCACATTTCTGGAAGTATCTGACTCAATGCCAACTAGACCTGCTGGAAGTCTCTGAATCCCTGTCTCAAATTCTCACTCAATTCTGCAGATGCTTTGTTTCACCGCTGACTCGACAGGTGAACTGAACTGGTAGAAGTCATCCACTTGGCTGTCTTGAACGCTGACTCGATCCAACAGTATTCTGTGCCTCGAACTGACAGGACACGGACGGAATCCCCTTTGGGACTGCATGACTCGATTGTCTTGACACCAGTCTGATTGCAGCAGAGTGCATAGAAGCCCTGCCTGATGCGGTTGGACCTCACAGACAATATTCAGAAGGTATTTAAAGAGACCCAGTCTGTCTGGTCCATCCGAAGCACCATAGTGCCGTTTTAAAGGCATACTTAAACACTGACATTGTTTCTGAAATTTTATAGCTGGAACACCCCAGCTTCAACCCAGAGTGCCCTTTCTTCATAAAAGTCTGCATTTTCTGCCTGTCTCTTTCATGGGAAGGTCTTTAGTGTTTTTAGTTGTCTACATTGATTAGTTTATGAAATGCCCTGTTATTTATAGAAGCTTGATGGTACATTATTTTATTTTGGAACCATTGGACTAATGCTGTTTGGGTTGCTATTGTTATCAGCTCACACCCCTCCTGAAGATTTAGCCTGCCTTCGGCCTGTGCTACCTACAGAGGAGAAGGAGTTATGCCTGTCTGGCTGAGCCTGTTTCACATTTATTGGAATCACTGCTGGCTTAGTAACAGTGTGGGGCTGAGTAGGTTGTTTAGCCATTACTCAACCCTCTATTCCTGAAGAGCAGTATTCATTGTGTAGCAGGGGCCTTGCATAACATGTGCACCTCTTAAGTGCACCTCCTGCTGAAGTTACAATATTGGAACTCTAGTGAGGATCTGAGATTTAAAATTCTAAAGATTGCCAGCTCTCTGTTGTCCAGGATCCCCAAGTCCTAAATGGATCCCTTGAAAGCGATGATGCAGTCAGCTACTCACCATGTGGTCCCAATTTTAACAATAGAACTCCTATTTTACCACATTATTCATTGGGTACTGATGGAGGACAGGCCAATGGTCAAAACGTTTGGTTTAGCTTATATTGCCTAGGGTCATCCAGACGTGGACCCCTTGCTCACTGTGCTCAGAGAGGCACAGCTCATCCGGACTGATGAGGCCCAACAAGGCTGAAACACGTGTATGGGGTTGCTGTTGGTACTCTTCTTCAGAAGGGAATTGCCATAGCATTTCGGTGCTCGACTGCCCATGTGGGTGGGACAAAGACTGATATGCAAATAGTTATTTCTCCTCTGTGAAAGGTACAGTGAGCAAAAGTGTGGCTGCCGACTCTCAAATGGGTACTTTCCCAAAGAACAGGTCAATGGGCCGTTCTCAGAGAAGAGCGCCTATGAACTATTTTTTGTTTTTTTTAAAGACCAAATCACACCTGCTCTAAAGTTCTTCGACTAATAATTGATTGAGTGGAGGGAATCCTTTCAAATTCTTTGCTTTGCTTAATGTGCCACCTGGGAAATCAACCCTGAATGCATTATTTAGTTATTCAAAAACATACACCTATACTAGACACCTCAAACCCTCAGTGGCAAGTCTCCTGTGTGTTCCTAGACTTAAGAAAGGTCATATCAGAGATAAATTGATGTCTTACATCAGCCCTGGTCTGAGAGATGCCTTGCCATAGGCTACGGTTTGTGTTGATATGCTAGCCTTCTTTTCTCAAAGCACTCTGCAGACATGACTCACACAGTGTTATATGCAAATACAGCTTGAAGTACTTGGTCAGACTACAGAGTTGATTCCACAGACCAGGTCAGATGCATCTTCCCAAATGCCTTGCATTAGAGACCCATAGCAGTCTGATAGATTGGTACTCACCAGAGGATGCCGAAGATGGAGCTGCTTAAGATAGCTTGGAACCAGCTCCACCTTCGGCATCCTCTAACCCTATCACTCCCAGGATGTCCACAACCAAAGCTGTCTTCTGTTTCAAGGCATGCATGAGGGTGTCAGGTAGAGACCCACCACCCGTTTCCATACATTCTTTGCTATGGTCAGTCAGAAGGCTTCGAAAATGGCTTTTCAGGTTGTCTCATCATTGTGGCAATCCTTTGTACTTCGGGGGCGCGTGGATACATGGCCCTTGTGAGCATTTATAATGATAATGATGATAATGATGTGTTATTTATATAGCGCCTTTATCCAAAGCGCTTTACAGAGCACATTTTTACATACAATATCACTCAACCTAAATTGGTACTCATTTATCGACTGCGGAAGTATGAAAGGCTGAGTTGGCCTTGCCGGGATTCGAACCTGCAACCTGCAAATCACAGGGGCGAGCGCTCAACCCGCTGAGTTATTTTACCAGTGTTTTTATGGCCTTTAGGTTGCCTACTAGCCTGTGTTCCTCCTTGGTCAGCACTGTCAGCTCCTGGTGACTGAATTCCAGCTTCTGGTGGTGCCCATTGGCATCCTTGCCGCCTGTGGCATCCCATGAGTCCTGTGTGCCACTCATTTTTTATGGGTGACCAACATACGGTAATACTGTTTCTGCTAAATTCTGACATTCTGGTATTTTAAGCCTGCACTGCCACATTACCCATAATTATTCCATGCATTTTCTTTGTTTTTGCCCATGGAGATTTTAACATTAACGCTTGCCTCGCGTCACAGCATGTCGGGAACCGTAATATCTGCTTTTGATTTTACCAGCGGCTTTCCACCAAACTCTCTATGAGGGCCTATATTTCTTATGTTGAGGTACATTTGATAAATGAAGCTAGAGACACGCAGCGGTTCTCCAGCACAGCCACTAGTACAAGTATCCCGTCTTCCGGACCCTCACTTTGTCAATCATTGTTTGTCTTGTTTTGGCTGCTCTCACTTTTCTTTTTATAAAACATATTTTTATTGAATTGTCTTCACAATACAAGTACACAGGCTTGCTAACAACAGCATTCAAAGAATCTGTAGCATTACACCTCCATCCTCATTCCCCCAACACGCCCCCCCCCTCCACACCCTGCAGTATGCATATTTTTCAGATACCTAGAGATTCACACAATCATGTTCAGAATTCGTATGTTTTGTGGACACCATTGTTGCATAAAGTCTCCTCTGAGATAGTCCAGAATGTCTCTGCAGCCTTCCCGGAATCCTAAATCCTAAATCCATGTATCCTAAAGGTAAGCCATTCTAATGCCAATATCTCCCACAGTTTATGGAGCCAGTCTACTATCGTAGGGGGCTGTGCCTGTTTCAATTTCCTACTCTGCTCTCACTTTTGTCAGTCTTTTAACTTTAAGAAATGATACAATGTGCGCAGTCACATACGTGAACAACCTTTCTGTAATATGATGTCATTGGTTCATTATCCAGTGACAACCACAATTTGTTGCAACTGAGAACATCATGATGCCTTGGAATGTCGGGACACAGAGAGATTCCCTGGATAAATGCACTACAACACTTGCTTTCCACTGACGTGAAAGGCTAGGTTTAGACCACTAATATTTTCCTGTTTTGAAACACGCTTTAATGTAGTCCACTCAGATTTATAGCCTTTTTGAAATGCCTGCTGTTGCCTGGGCTCATGTCATGCCACTGGAATGCACAATTTAATTTTACACAGCACTGCTGCTGTCGCATTCTCTTCTGTGAAATACCGCATTATGCAAGCTTCGATCTGTGCCTGTGAACATCAGTCGAGTTTTTGTTAAAATCATGGTTGCAGAAATATCGTGATTTTCGGGGGTTTTCTATTATAAATTTGAGCCAGTTACACACAAAAAACGTAAATCCCGTGCAATATAACTTGGCAGTCTAGGATGAACGAAAGACATATTGGGAGCGAAACCCATCCCACAATATATTAGTGGCCAAATTGATAAGTGATGGATCTGCCTTGCTGCCCTTTATTGGCTCAATTAAGAACCCCTCCAATTTAAAGAACGTAATAACGGCGTTCTTTTTAAAACTGCCTGGAGTGCCAACGTCGACGATGAAACCATGCAAACCAGTATTCGAGGGCACAGAACGAAATGTACGTTCCTGCCACCTTTCAAATCAAACAGCATCTCTGCCAGCATAGATTGTTGACGGTGGAAGAGATGCCCTGGATTCCTTTGGAACCCGCCAGCTTTTAGCACCTGCTAAAGGCTGGCGGATTCCATACGACTGCATATAAATGCCTTCCACCATATACGTACACGATGGGAGGCATTTACGACTGTTTGCACTATGAAGTGCAAACAATCCGCCAAAATCTGGCTCTGACCAGATTTCCATACATTGTTAACACTTCACAGGGCAAACAATGAAATGAGTACATAGGCGTCTGCATGAGTGTAAGGGCCCACATTTGCACATCTGCCTCTGTGCCATTTTGATTTTTAGGACCGTGTTTCCTGGACTGCCCTGAAAAGATCCACCCAGGAAACCCTGCCCTAAGAATCACATGCAGTACCCCTTGGGACCACTACATGCAATTAAGACTGCAAGTGTAAGCACAATTTCACGTTTGGTACAATCCTGCACTACACAGTAAAGTGGTAGCGATCGCTGAGCAGCCAGACTTATCTCAAGAGTTTTAGTGAGCAGTAGAACAAGTTACACAAAGGACCAACTAATACAGTGATTCAAACAAACACTTACTCAAGGTTTCTTGGTAAAAGAATATACATTTATTTACTCAGTCAGTTTGCAAACATTACACTAGCATAAGCAGCTCAATATCACACACTAATAAACCACAAAAATACAACCGGTAAGTAAATTAACACGTTTAGCTCCTCTGAAGTGGGAGCAAAGTGGCACTTCAGATACTTAATAAGGGGGTAAAAAGACAAGGTTATAAGAATAGACAGCCAAAATACGTTCATAGGCAGGGCAAAGGGTTTCAGTTAACTACAACCAGCAATTCTTCTCAATAGGCCTGGGCCAAAGTCAATGGTTCTGAGACTATTGTATAGTATAGCACAGTTCTGGCAGATAACGGTTAAGTCTTTGCCACAGAGTTTGCTAGGTGGCTAGGCGAAAGGTTTGACAAATGTTTAGGGAAGGACAAGCCTTCGAAGTTGAGAAAGTTTCCGCAAACTCTCGCAATGTCCGAAAAGATTTACGAACCGCGTTTGCACAGTACCTTTGTATGGAAGAAGAGCTGTAGCTGAGGCAGTTCCTGGCAGTTCAAGCAGATCTCACAGGGATGAGTGTGAGTGCCTTAAAGTCCACAAGATGGTTTCCTTCCCGCTGGTTATCTGGTTTTCAACAGCACTCTGATGAAAATTCGACCTGATGGGGACGGTGTCCAGGTGGCTTGCGAGTTGGTTGTTCCCACCAAACTCAAGGGAAGAAGTTAACCTTGAAGGGCTTCTCTGTCGATTGGAGTTTGAGGCAATTCAGACCTGCAGCAGGGCTTCACACGTTCATCCAGGAGTTGCAGCAGTCCTCTTCCTTCAGCTCATCTTCGGTTCTTTCGTTCCAGTGGTCGACTCTGCTTTCCAAGTTCTAGAGACCTTCTTTTAAACAGTTTTCCCCGATTCATTCCAGCCTGGCTGCCACTCAAACAGCAGGGAGGCTGTCCTTGCCGGACAGCCAGCCGGCCACTCATGCCAGAGTGCATTCAGGTCTCCTAGGAGACTAAGCACAGGGAGTTTCGGGCACCTCCCTCATATCCTGTCCACCCCACACACTCAGGCACCAGAGGAGGGCTTCAGCACTGAAGACGCCAAAGGCCCATGAACAAAGGGCCCAAACCTGGTTTGGCGTGCAGAGACAAACACAAGAAGGACCTTTCCTAAAAGAAATGGCGAAATAAGATGACCAGAGTCTGTTTTTACAGCTAGGTCTGGGGCGCCATATTGAAAAACATGGCTGACATGATTTCTTTTTTTTTAAATGTGTTTTTATTAACAATTTTAACCACAAGACATTTTCAATACTTGTTACATTCACAGTATTCCTTTGTAATATTTTCATAAAACAATCATATAGAAACTATAAAGAAGAAAGAAGTGCGAAGCAGTGTTAAACTCAAGTCTTGCGCTTTTGATACCCCTCCCTCCCCAACCTCCCCCACACCCCTTTCCACTCATCACATTCTCTTGGGACAATACTCAGGATTGGAGTGCGAATCGACAATTGGCATTACTGTGTTGCTTTTGCTCTACAAGTCACCACACAAAGAAAAACAGTACAGAGCCTGGGGTAAACAATTGACTGGTAGCATGGGGCACTGCCCCCAGCTTCACTGGTTGGCCAGGATGGTAAATAAGTCTAATTAGTCTGTGGACTCCCAGTACGCAGTGTAATATTCTAGGAAGGGCAACCATATCATTTCAATACTTCTGCGCAATTCATTAACAGCTGCCGTAAGGCTTTCCATCTCGTATATAGTGTGAGCTTTTATTAACCATTCCCTCTTTGAGGGTAGCACTATTGATTTCCATTTAATGGTTAGGCACACTCTAGCTGCTAGTAAGAGGTTGCGTGGCAGATACAATAGGGATTCATATGTTTCATCTTCTTCTGATTCCACTCTGAACAAAACCAGTATGGGCGTTGGGTCCCTGTGGACCCCATCTATTCCTCGGATCCAGCCCAGCACTTCCCGCCAATATACCTGAACCTTATCACATCCCCACCATTGATGCCAGTAATCGCATTGTTCACTGCACCCCCTCCAGCAGTAGGGAGATGTCCCGGGGAACATTTTGGATAATCTAAGGGGTGTGTAATGCCATCTCATCAATAGTCATACGTTGTGCATCTTGTATTGCCGATGATGACCATACCGCTCTATATATACCCTTCCATACCTCCGTTTGGGCTTCTATGGCTAAGTCAGCTTCCCATTTCACCTCTGACGGTGGGCAATGACAATGTCCCCTTGTAATTAGTGATTTGTACATCTTCGATACGAGGCCTCTCGACGCCTTGGGAGAACTCAAGATTTGCTCAAACGGTGTCAAGGAGCGCTTTAGGGAGTTGCCCCACCTGGCATCGTACAGGGCGCTTCTCAACTGGAGAAGGGACAATGGGGAGACATTCGTGCCCTGCAGGTCAGCCTGCAGTTCCTCTCTGGTAGTAAATACTTCATTCTTCCACAACTGTCCCGCCCGGCTAAGACCCGCCTCATACCATGACTGGGATTGCTGGATAGGACTCAACGAGTTTTGAATGGGTGGGGACCAAATGCAACTCAGCGGTGAGGGCCAAGTTGTGATACCCTGCATGGCCCGGGATGGGAGCCAGAGAGACCACAAAATCTTAAGAATAGGGTGTTTTTTAATCCTCTGTGTCATGGCTGACATCAGGACCCATAACCACTCTCCCAGGGTGACCGGAGCGAAAATGTCGTTTTCTATTGCCATCCACTGTTTTTCAGGGTTTTCCCACAGGTGGTCCGGGAGTACACGAAGTTGTGCTGCTCTGTAATATTCCCCTAGGTCTGGGAAACTCATACCTCCCTCTTCTTTGGGTTGGATCGGTGTGGAGTATGGGATCCTTGCACTTTTGTCAGCCCATAGAAATCTCAATAGTATGCGCTGCACCTCTGCTAGTAAGGACTCTGGGACCAAAACCGGGAGAGATTGGAATAAAAATAGGAATCGTGGGAGAACATTCATTTTGATGGCAGTGAAGCACGCCGCCCATGACATGGGAAGTTTGCACCAACTAGAGATGTCGTTTTGGATAGCTACCCACAGTGGAGTGTAGTTGGCTTCAAAGAGGTCAGGCAGGGAGACCATTATGTTAACCCCTAAGTAACGGACTGAGTCGGTTTGCACCTTGAAGTTCCAGTTAGACTTTAAACGTAGTGCCAGATCGGTGTTGTCTTTTAAGGGGACGGCTATGGTTTTGTGTAGGTTGACCCGGAAGCCCGAATGGGTCCCGTATCGTGACAGCTCCTGGAAAAAAGCGGGATGGAGTTAGAAGGCTCGGTCAGGTATAAGAGAATGTCATTGGCGAACATTGCCAGTTTGTACTCCCTGCCCCCCTGCGGGATCCCTCTAATCCTTGGGTTTGACCGAATGGCCTGGGCGAAGGGTTCAACAACCAGTGCGAAAATAAGAGGGGAGACTGGGCAACCTTGCCTCGTACCTCGAGTAAGGTTGAAGGAACGCGATGAGACTCCATTAATTGAGACCTTTGCATGGGCAGAGCAATATAATGCTTTCGCCCCCTGTATCCACGCAGCTCCCAACCCCACCCACTCCAGGACAGCCCTCAAAAAAGGCCACTCTACCCGATCAAAAGCCTTCTCGGCGTCTACTGACAATAAGAAGGGGTCTTCACCCGCTTCTCGAAGTGTTGCCATGAGGTCTAGGGTTTCTCTAACGTTGTCTGCCCCTTGCCGGCCTCTTACATACCCTACTTGGTCAGTGTGGACTTGTTGCGGAAGGACCTGAGCGAGGCGGGTGGCTAATATGCTGGAGTAGATTTTAGCATCTACGTTTACTGGGGAGATTGGCCGGTATGATGCGCATTCTGTGGGGTCTTTACCTTCTTTGGGGATTACAATAATGATAGATTCGGTGAAGGAGTCGGGAGCTTGTCCAGATTCTAAGATAGAAGTGAATAGTTTGGCGAGGAATGGGGCGAGTGTGTCAGAGTTTCTTTTGTAAAAGGCTGTTGTGAATCCATCCTGCCCCGGAGCTGAGCCTGCCTTAAGAGCTGAAATTGCTCCCTGCACCTCTGTCGCAGTGATCGGGGCGTTGAGCATTTCTAGGTGTTCTTCAGCGATAGGCAGGCGTGGCAGGCCGGCTAAGTATTCCTCAGTATCGAGGTGGGTGCCACTGGTCTCGGCCGTGTATAGTTCCGAGTAGAAATCAGAGAAGCGATTTACTATGTCTTGGGGATTTGTTAGTGGGTCGCCTAGTTCGTCTTTGACTTTGTAGACTGCTCTGTCCACCCTCTGTTTACGGAGTCTATTTGCTAGCATGGTGTGTGCTTTGTCTCCTTTTTCGAAGAACTTCTGTTTGAGGTATTTAAGTTGAGTGAGGGCCTTGCCATTCCATATGTCTTTTAGTTCTTCTCTCATTTTCCTAATTTTCATAATGGTGTCATTGTCGCTTACGGAGTGCTCCCTAAGGGTACGTTCCAAGCGAGCAATGTCACCTTTCAGTTCCCTCTCTTTGAGCAGCCGGAGCCTTTATTTGGCTGCTCCTTCTGATATTAGGATGCCCCTTATAGTAGCCTTCCCCGCTTCCCAGACTGTGTTCAGCGGCATACCATCTGTGTCATTAATTTCAAAATATTCTGTGATGGCTTCGGAAAGGGTTTCCTTAAAAAATGGGTCCCTGCACAGCAGGTCATTACACCGCCACCGTCGGTCCGGGGTAGGGAGAGGGCCCAGGTCTAATTCTAAGGTGCATAGGTTGTGATGTGACCAAGCTACTATTTGGATGGTTGTTCCCAGAATATCACTCTCATATTCAGCTCCCAGTAGCAGGTAGTCAATTCTGGAGAAAGAGCGATGTGGTGGTGAAAAAAAGATAAAATATTTTTCTCCTGGGTGAGTTACACGCCAGGTGTCTATCAAGTGGTGTTCCCTAAGCTGACTTGAGAATCTGTCGCCTTGGAGTGTGCTTGGGGGTAAGGAGTTTTGTCATGCTGAGTGCCAATAGGATTCTCGGTCTATAACCACATTAAAATCTCCCCTGCAAATCAGTGTACCCTCCTTCCATTTTTCAATGAAATCAAATAGGGGTTCGATGAAACTCGACTGCCCTTGGTTGGGGGCATAGGCAGCACACAGTGTGATGGGACGCGTTCTTAGTACACCCTTGAGCGCAACGTATCTCCCGTGCGTGTCCCTATGTATATGGTTCACCTGCATTCCCAGGGACTTACGTAATAGAATACCCACGCCCCACTTCTTCTGCGGGCCGGATGCCCAGATTGCGTCCCCTATGTCCTTCCCGAAGATCCTTCTCTCTTCGCCCTTAATATATTTTGATTCCTGTATGAAGAGGACATCTAGTTTGGATTGTACAAAGTGTCTCGCTAACATTGACCTCTTTTGCGGGGAGTTCAAGCCCTTAACGTTGAGGGAGCCAAAGACTATGCCATCAGAGCTAGCCATATTCTGAAGTAAAGGTAGCGTTCTCTGTACCATCGCTTGCCTGACCCCTTTGTCCTGTGATAAGGTTAAAAAACAATTGCCATGTTTCTTCGTGTGTGTGAGTAGATTCTATGTGCGCTGTGAACTTGGGGTCCTGAGTGGATAAGTGGACATTCCCCCCCACCCCCTTCCTTGTGTGGAGTGCCGCTAGGTGCATTTTTACTGGGAAAAAAGGAAAAGAAAAAAGAAAAGAGACGCCCTCATTCAGAAAGGGCCACTCTGAGAGGACCCCTCTTCAAGCCCTAATTATGACCTTAACCATCGTGCAAGGAAAGAACAGTGCGTCCACAAGAGTGGACTAGGGTATAGTGAGCCCCAAGAACTTAACTCAACCCGTGGGTTACAACCTGAACAAACAATTATCAAAAACAACACTTCAGCGGAACATTGCGATAGCCATTTCAGCAGGAGTTAGAGCACAATAATATAGCGCGCTCAGGAGGTACAATGTAAGCAGTTCAAGGAGTATTCAATCGTTTATTTTTCCATTTTTGTTGCGCACAACCTCTTCTCGGGGGTTTATCGGCTAGTTCTCAGCGCGGGCCCTTTGGTTCCCTTCGGCCTCCGCTTCTGAGTCCTGTAGATGGCGGAAAGCTTGCTCCGCTTCTTCCACTGAGGTGAGCCTATACTCCTCGCTGTTGTACTCAAATGTGAGAGAGAATGGGTGGCCCCATCGGTACCTCACGCCTTTTTCTTGGAGCCAGATCGTGAGGGGCCGGCACCCTCTCCTCTTTGCCAGGGTTATTGCCGAGAGATCCTGGTATAGCTTCACTTTCGAGCCACGGAATTCAATTGTGTTTTTTATTCTCGCTTTTTGTAGGATGTCCTGCCTTTGCGTATAGTAATGACATTTAACTAGGACCGAGCGAGGGCCTCTCGTTGAGCCACCCACTCTGTGCACTCTGTCGAACTCAAGCTTCAGGGGGGTTTGTTTCATCACAGAGAGACAGAATTAGGGACTTTACTGTGCTCTCCAGGCTTGACTGGGTTTCTCCTCGCTCCTCCTCCAGTCTGATTATGGGGATGTTGGAGCGTCGCTCCCGATTTTTGAGGTCGTCCACCTTTGATTCCATGTCTCGTTCCTTCTGCTCAAGGTCTAAGAGTCTAGCTTCGTATTGCATAGTCACGATGTCTCCAGACTGTTGGTTGTTCTCAACTGCTTCTAAGCGGTCTTCCACTTTGGCCACGTTCGTTTGTAGATCAGATACTGTTTCAGTGAGGCGGTTTTTCATTGACCTAATTTCTCCGAGCAGCAGGCGGATGTCGGACTTAGTCGCACTGTCGCAGTTGTTGCCAGGGATATCCGAAGTGCTTTGGGCTTCCTCTGCTTCCATGATTGTGTCAATGCGTCTAATCCTCCTCAGGGCCGCCAGGGTCTGTGGATCCAGCCTTATCACCAATGGAGCCCCTGGGTGTCTGTAGCTGTGGGAGGGGACAGCTGGTAGCTGTGGGAGGGGACAGCTGGGTGAAGGGGGGCTCTCTCCCTTGGTCGTATTGCTGTGCTCAATTCTTTGGTTAGTGCCTTTCGCAGCTCAGCGGTTAACTGCCCCAGACTTCGTGGCCCTCTGCGGGTTTGTTCGCCTTAGTACGCTCCTAGTCTCCTCGCCCCCCCCAGGCACCTCTCAAGTAGGTCTAATGCTCTGCTGCGCAGCTTCCTTGGCGTTGTGTAGGGGTGCTTAGTTTGTGGAGGACCGTTGGTGGTCCTGGGGACAGCTACAAGGCTCTGTTGGTGGTAGTGGGCCTCCGCAGTGCTACTTGAACAAAGGGTCCCGTGGTGTGGGAGCCGCACCGAGCTACCAGGCCTGAAACCAGCCCGTTGGACTGATCCCAGTGCTCACTGCAAGTCCAGGACCATGGATATGGCCGTATTGTGCCCTTGTTGCTTGAAAGGGGGGCAGCGGTAAAGAGCTGGTGCTGCTTAGGTGAGATGCCTGGAATGTGGAGGGGGGTGTGAGTTGCCGCTTGGAGGGCTGTAAGCCTCTTGTCCCCATGCATGGCAGGAGCCGACTATTCGTGACGAGAGCTGGGGAAAGAGAGTCTCAGACCAGGCTTGACCACGGCGTGGGGCCTGCTATGGGGGGGCAGCAGTGCCTACCCGACGTCGGGTGGCCTTATCTTGATGCCCGCGGGGGCTTGCCTGCCGTGGGGACTGGAGCTGTGTAGCAGGAGAGCTCTCGCGTATGCTGAGGCGAGGGGGGGGAAAGGACCCCGCTCGCGGCTCGCTCCCGTAGGGAGCACAGTACAGTGTCGGCAACGAGGGGGCCGGAGAACGGGCTCTGGCGGAGGGGGGGGAGTGGGGCGGGAGCGGAACACTCGCACAGGGCTGCTGCTTGCCCCCGCCGGGCCGCCCGCACCGGCCACTGCCCGTCTGGTCACCGAACGTCTGCCGGCGTGCTGGGTGCGAAGGCTGACAGATGGACCCCGCAGACGGCGTCTTCTTCACTGTAGCGCCTCGCCGGAGGCCCGGGATGGCCTTTGTATGCCGGGCAGAGGTCGCTGCTGATAAGCCAATTCCTTTCGGCGCGAACTCTCCTCTAACGCGCAAGGCAGGTAGTTCAGATGGCGGCTGCCATTTTTCCCCTTCTTCGAGTCCTGGCCCTCTATCACGCTTGGGGGCTCCTGGTAAAAGACTGATATCTGCCTTTCCCCACGGTGTTTTCCACCGGGTTTCGCTTGTGCGGTTGCCAAATCGCTTTATTTCACTTTTCTGCTGATTTTGCTGCTTTAAGCTTTCCTTGCACTGTCTGAAAGTATAGCATTTTGCAGGCCTGAAGAGGGAGACGGTGGCTTAGGCAACCATCACGTCTGCGCCCCCTGGTGGTCTCCTCGGGTGACATGATTTTTAGCTACCGTTGTTAGCGGTCAGGAAAAATCACGGTAGTTGATCTAAACCACTGCCACCAGCCATTTAAGGTAGGAAAGGGTAACATTTGACTGTTACATGAGTGTTTTGACTCAGGGGAAGCTAGGCAACCCTTCCAGCCCTCTATAGTAAGATAATGGGTGCTGGGCCAGTAAATTTAAAAAGACTAGTAAAGCCAATTTAACTTTACATGCTCTGGGAGACGGTAGTCAGTCCCAGAAAAGGTATTTAAACCTGGGGAAGTCTAAAAGACATCCCTGTGTCACTGCACTGAAGGTGCCGTGGGAAACACAGAAAAAGATGATGCCTATGGAGTTGTTTTAAAACTCCAAAACCAAAGAACACAATAGTAAAACACACACAAAATAAACTGAAGAGTGGAAAAAAAGGCTCACACTCTTCCCAGGTAAATAAAATCAAATCCTAGAAATCCAGCAAAGGGGCTGAGGGTCTCAAAAGGTAAGGGAAATTAGCACATGTTGAGAATTCTCCCTAACACCTGCAATGGAAGAGGAGGGCCGAAGAAAGCCGAGCAAGGGGGAATTAACATGGAGAGTTCAGGGGCATGGGGGGATGAGGAGCACAAGGCACGGCGTGGATGGTGCTATGGGAGACCAAACAGGGGTGCACTTGGAGCCAAAATAGTCCCTAGAAATAATTTTCAAAGTGGCCCCATATGACACATTTTCAGCAAGCCCAACCCTTTTCCTATGGGACAATTTGAAGTTAAAATAGGATACCAGGCAAAAGAGGCCCAGGGTTTAGAGGCCTATTGGGAAATCTCCAGAGTTCCCTATAGGCCAGTCCACCTCTGGGACCAAGTGTTGAACCCCTGCATTGAATGCCCATTCCATGTCCCTTGGCTGCTCTGAGGTGGTTGTGGCCACAAACAGGAGGGCTAGACAAAACCTTCTGTGCTTATTTCAGAGACTTGGGAAAGCAGCCCTACATTTTACTGATAACACAGGTCATCCTGTGTGATACTTCTAAGCCTCTGAATGCCCCCTCCTAAGAAAGGAAGCATTGTGACTAGGGACTTTTCGGTGCATTCTTGGATACTCTTTGAAATAGAGTAGTGAAAGCAATGAAGTTCAAAACTGTGGGCTTCCGGTTGCATGACTGTAATAGTGGTATAATGATGCATTCAGATATTGCCCGAGAACATGAACATTAGCAAAACTATTGAACTTCCTTCAAGACAATAATCTGAGTAATAACCGGGCTGCATGAGGTTTCTATGTACAGTATGGTCTGTTTCACAATATTCTGTACAACCTCAACAGAGAGAAAGTTTGGTAGAAACCATCAGCAGAATTGTTGCATGTTGCCTTTAGGCTCCAAATGAAGCAAACCCTGCCTAATCTTTCCGCTGATATATGACAGCCTTGTTGTACATCAATCTAAGAAATTGTCGTGCTTGGTGGGCTTGCATTGTGGGATACATTTTGCCCAAGAAGAAGGAAACTGCATTTATCCACCTTGGGCCTAAAAATTGCAGGGCATTGAAAACAAGCAGAGATGAATGCCAAAATTAAGAGGCAGTATTTCATTCAAATTTGTCACATATCATAGGGCTCTTTCAAATAAAGAGAAATCCACTTGCTGATTGGGCCTTGCATGTGATTGACAAAGTCAAGAAAAATTAAAGGCTTATTCTACATGGAAAGCATGGCATTTGCAAACACAGCAACTGCGATCATGGAAGTGGGTGCATTTTGTAGCTCAAATAATAAACACATGTTAAAATTTCCCTTGCCAAAATGAACATATCATACTGAGAAAATTAACAAGTGGTGGCAAGACGCAATTAGATTAGGCATGAACAGAAGGCTTTGTGTGCACAAAGGAAATGTAACCTTCACAAACATAAGTGTCTGTTTCTAGAGGCATTATTTTAAGTTTCTATTTCCTGAGATGGGCTTAGTTTCTATTTAGAACACTCAAGCAGTGACCAGGATGGAATTATATTGGGGCCTGTTCTCTGAGATAAGCAACCAGGCAAAATTCAACAATGGAGTAGGTGCCCCGTTCAGAGGAGAAATGAAACTTAACTGTGAAATTAAAATCAGGATCTGCATATATGTTTGAAGATTCCCATTAGTTTAAATAATCATAGTTTGTTCATTTTCTCAAGAATCATAAGTCGGACCATAATGGTTGGAGTATCAATAGAAAGCTGCTGAGCAGCCCTATTTCCTGAAGTAACCCTTATTATAATTCGACCTTGGGGAAAAGAGTTACAACCTAAAGTGTGTGTTTAATTCCCCCGAAAATGTCACCAATCAGAGATTCAGGGATGCAATAACTTAATAAATGAGATATTTGGGTAGAAAATGTCGCGTTCATAACTATTTTTATTTTTGTATAAACTGCACAAAATTGCTGTTTGCACATTTGTGATGTCATCTTGGATGTCCTGGGTGTTAGTCTTAGCAGTGCGCGGTGGTGGTGAGGAGTTATGGTTGCTTATCTTACCATAACCAGCGATTTTCTGAGGTTTTTCGGTTGTACTTGTAACCATAATGTCCCTTTTTTTAATTTCGTTTTTATTGAGTTTATGAAGTCACATCAAACACAAGCAACAAGTGGTCCGTCACTCGGATCAACAGAGAAAGAAACAATATATCAAAGCATTGTACGAACAGATTGTGCTCGTGCATTTCTACATGTTAACCCTTGCCTCTCGATTATCCCTCTCCCTCCCCCTCCTTATTTTTCACCACAGGCTCAATCGTTCACCACTTTAACTTTTGACATCATCAGCGGGATCTCTGTTTTGCACTGACTGGGTACATTTCATTCGGCGTATAAATCATTTCAACAGATTATTTCAATCTTAATATTGTTCTTTGGCACTTGAATGGGTCTGTTTTATCAGTGGTCGTTTTTGGCACAAAAGTCATCCCATGCCATTTCAACTGAGCTCTGATCTCCATGGATGGTCGTGGTTAGACGGTCCATTCGGTATAAGTTCTGCTCCACGTTGATCCATTCAGTTTTTCTCTTTTTCTCGTGAGAAGATCTTTTTTTCCCAGAACATTGCTAGACATGCCCTGGCGGCCAGAAGCAAACAATGAACCATCTTTGATAGTCTCATAAGTTTGTCATCTTGTTCTTCTAGCCCAAATAGAATTAGCATTGATACTTTCTCCCTTGTTACCCCGTCTAGTTCTTTAATCCAACTAAGGATCTCCTCCCAGTATGACTGGATCGCTGTGCATCCTCACCAAATGTGCCAACAGTCGGCTTTCATCCCACATTCATGCCAGCAAAAGGGGCTCACTCCTTGGTACATCTCTGCGAGCCTAACTGGGCCGTATTGCCATCTATAGAGGAGTTTGATGCTGTGGAGTTTGTATTGGCAAGCTATGGATGTTTGTGTGGTTTTCCTACACACCTGAAGCCAGGTGCACAGGGACAAGTCCCTTCCCAGGTCGGCTTCCCATCTTGCCCACAATTTGTTGGACGAGGAGTTTTTCATCTCTACCAAGACTCTGTACAGTGCACCTATTAAGCCACTGGTGCCTGTAGCTGTATCTAGGATCTTCTCAAAGGTGGTAAGCTCCCTCTGTAATTTGTCTTTCCAGATCTCTCTGGTCATAGCTCCCTTCAGCTGTGTATAGAAAAATTGGAAGTGGTCCCAGCCCCAGTGCCTCCTCAAGCTCCTGTATTGTAAGAAAGGTTCCCTCTTTCCCTAGCTGTCCTGCCCATTTGTGTCTGGCTTCAAACCAGGCCTGAAACCTTTCCGCGTCTGGGATAGCGTCTCGGATTCCCAGTACCCATAGGTGCCCTAGAGGCGATGGCCATGTTGTGACACCCTTAATCCCTGCTCCTTGTCTCCAAATACTCCACAGAGTCCCTAGAATGGGGTGTTCCCTTATCCTTCTAAGTAACATTGGTCAGTGTACCCATAGCCATTTCCCCATGGTTGCAGGACAAAGATGTTGGTTGTCCAAGACTACCCACTGCAGGTCGTTCCGTGGTCTAAGGTGTGGGATCAAGATTCTCAATTGGGTGGCTTTAAAATACAGGTGCATGTCTGGGAGCCCCACCCCTCCATTGCCCTTGTTGAGATGGAGTAGTGCATTGGAGACTCTGGGTTTTTTGCCCTGCCATAGGAAGCGTAATAGGGAGCTTTTGGTTTTCACAAAGTAGTTGTCGGGTATCTGTATGGGGAGCATCTGGAACAGGTATAAGATTTTCGGTAGGACCACCGTTTTGATGATGCTGAGTCATCCCATCCAAGAGAGCGTGAGCTCATTCCATCGTCCAAGGTCTTTTTATGGCACTGTCATCAGGAGGGGGAAGTTAACCTTATACAATTCTTTGAGTTCTTTGGTGACATTGATGCCCAGCTATTGAATGTTCCCTGACACATTTTCATGCCCAAAGGTGTAAACCGCCCCACTTCTGCATCTCTGTCTTTATCTATTGGGAAGATGACTGACTTTCCAGTGTTTATTTTGAGCCCTGCCAGTTGACTGTATGCCTCAATTACCTTAATTGCAGCTGGAATCGATGTTAGGGGTTTGTCATGTGTAGCAGTATGTCGTCCGCATAAAGCCCCAGTTTATATATCTCTCCACCAACTGTGATTCCCTCCATCCTCTGATCTGGTCATAATCTTTGGGTGAGTGGTTCTAACAAGAGAACAAAAAGCAATGAGGATAGCGGGCATCCTTGCCTGGTTGCTCTTCCCAAGTTGAACCATCGCGAGTAGCCTCCGTTAACCACTACGCTGGTTTTCGGGGAGGAATATATCGCTTTAATTCCCCAGAGAAGTCTCGGTCCCAACCCCACTCTCAAGAGGACCCCATCCAAGAAATACCATGCCACCGTATCAAACTCTTCTCTGCGTCTATTGAGAGGAGGGTGGGATCTCCTTGCATCCGCGGTGCTTCATTTATCAAGTGGAGTGTTTTCTCATTGTGTCTGTCCCATGGCGTCTCATTACAAAGCCTACCTGGTCAGGAGGTATTAGTTTCGGCAAGCGATTCTCCAGTCTGGCTGCAATGACCGTGGCATATATCTTTGCATCGATGTTGAGGAGTGATATTGGGCGGTACAAACCACAGCATTTGAGGTCTCTGCCTTCTTTGGGTATCAATGTGAGGAGGGCCTGGGCAAATGAGTCGGGCGCTTTGCTTGTCTCCATAACGTGATTGGAGAGTGTCATTAGGAAGGGGATCAGGATCAGAGAGAATGTTTTGAAGAACCCTGGGGTGAAACCATGTTCACCGGGTGTTTTCCCCAGCTTGAGGTGCCCAATGGGTCTCTGTATTTCGTCTCCTGTGATCGGGACTTCGAGGGCCTCGGCCACTACTTTGGATAATGATGGGAGGTGTGATCCTGTGAGATATTTGTCGATGACACCTGCAGGTGCTATCCCTTCGCTGTTGTATAAGGTTTCGTAAAAGAAGGCAAATGCCTCCTGAATCCCCTCTGCCGTGTCCATTGTATTGATATCTGGTCTCTCTATTTCACCAACCCCCCTCTCGGCTCGTTGTTTCCGTAGCTGTGCCGCTAGAAGGGCGTCGGCTTTGTCCCCTTGCTCATAACATTTTTGTTTCATGAACTGTACGTTCCAGACTATCTTTCCCTCTTCCAGTACCCTCAGTTCCTCTCTTAAGTCCCTGGCTTCCATGAGATATTTCTGCCTATGTTCGGTAGAGGACTGAGCAAGCCTCTCGGCTGCATATATTTTGCCCTTTAGCCGTTTCTCTATGAGCGTACGTTCTCTTTTTTTTCAGGCCCCTTCCCTGATGAGGGTACCTCTCCAAGTGGCCTTGGCCACTTCTCATTCTGTTTCCTTCTTTATCTCTCCAGTGTCATAAACAATGAAACATTTTTAATCTCGTTTTCCATCTCCTCTCTGAAAATCTGGTCTTTCCATAGCGATTCATTACACTTCCATTTCGAGTTACGGGGGACAGGCATTCCCAATCTATATCTACTGATACCATGTCGTGGTCTGACCATGCAATCAGGTGAATATTAGTGTTACCCAGCACCTCCAGCAGGTCTTCAGCGATATATAGGTAATCAATTCTTGTGAGAGTGCCGTATGAGGTGGAGTAGGTGGTAAAGCCCCTTTCCTGTGGATGATGATACCTCCAGCTATCCCTCAAACCATATCATTCCATAGTTGTGTTTAATTCCGCTGCCCCTTGGCCTTGAGGTTCACGGTTCACGTCATCCCTTGTTTGTCTATCTAGGCTTATGTCAATCCGTGCATTAAAGTCTTCCCCAAGTATAAGGTGCCCCTGTGCCTCCCCAATAATGTTCTTCGTGGTCCTTTGCAAGAATCTCCTCTGACCTTGGTTGGGCGCACAGACTGTTGCAAAGGCAACCTTTGTGTTTTTGATTGAGCCTGCTATCATTAATGCTCTCCCTTCAGTGTTTGTCCATGTTATTGTGACCTCCATAAGTATCCCTTTTCGTATTAGGATGGCCACCCCGCCTTCTTGAGGATCCCCGAACTCCATTATGTACCACCTATAAGGCCACTTCGTATTTTACGCTCATTGCCATTTTGATATCTAGTCTCCCGTAGGAATAAGATATCAATTCCCAATCTTCTAAACTCTCTGGCAACTAAAGATCTTTTTGTGGGAGAATTTAGACGCTTGATATTTAATGTGCATATTCGGAGTCCGCCACCTTTGTGGGCCCCCATTATTGCAGCCATCTGTGATGCTTATGAGTTTCACTCATCCCTATGTGCCAAACATATCCCCCGGGCTCAGTATTCTTGATTGTGGTAACGTGTATTTCTCAAGCTTTTTCCGCTTGTGAGGTTTTCCCTTGAGTCCTTCTGTCTCTGCCATAACCTCTTCTCCCTTAACCCCGTATTTCCCTTCCTTTGAGGCACCCGGTCTCTCACAGTTGTGATCACTAGGCAAGTCCGAGCCATCAGTGGGGTCCTTAACCCTGACCCCTACTCTTTGCGCCACATTGTCGGGTGCCCCCATAGTCCCTTGTTAGTAGGAATCCATAGAACCATAACATTTTAAACAGTAATCAACATTCTTAAACATTGCCAGATATCCTATAGCTTGATGGGCTTCGTGCGAGACTGCTTAGCACCTTGTGTTTCTTATGATGCATAGGACATTTCTCTACTCACCACCGGTGACCCTCTACTGAGTTCACCTATGTGAGTGTCTTCTTGCATTGGTCTATCTTTGTCATTTTACCGCATCTTCATGGTGCATTGGGCGAGGTCGCATTGAGTCTGATGAATTTTCTCGAACCCGGTATCCTTCTGCTCTTTGGTCTTTTTACTCGCCATCTTGTGTCTTTACCGACTTCGGTTGGATTCTCTATAACGCATTCTTCTCCTCCAAGTAATTCCTGTATGGCGTTGCTGATCTTGGGTTCTGTTACGAGCTTGCGTTTCTGTCCGTCTAACTGGAACGTGATTGAGAAAGGGAAACCCTATCTGTAGCATATACCCTTTTCTCTCAACCATTTGGTTAGTGGTAGGCATAGTCGCCTTTTAGCAAGAGCGAGGGACAGCAAGTCCTGGAATATGGCGATGCGTGCTGTACCCAACATTATTGATAATTTTGTTTTGGACTTTTTGAGGATTTTGAGCCTGTCGGGGTAGTTATGGAAGCGAACCAAGACAGATCTTGGGCCTCCAGCTGGCCCTCCGCCTGTGTGCAGCCTTTCGATCTTTGTGACATCAATTGAGTCGTCATCGAAGACGTGTTTTAGGATATGGTGCATTGTATTTTTGAGATCTCCTTCCAACTCTCTATCTCTCTCTGGGAGTCCGAAAAACTGGAGGTTCTCCCTCCTCTTTCAATTTTCAAAGTCATCCATCTTTAAGATCATGTCTGCCTCCCGTCATTCTATTTCTCTTAGCCGGACGTCTATTTGCGTTGAGATGGTGTCAAGGGAGGACTGGTTGTGTTCTACCTCTTGGAGCCTCTCTTCCATTTTATCCATCCTACTATTGATTTTGTCCACTTTGCTGCCAATGTCAGCTTGCATGCCTCTTATTTCGTCTAACAGTGAGGCAACATCCCCTTTGGTGGCCATTGCGTCTTGACTTCCTGCTGCCATTGTTTTTTCTTTGTTTATTTCACTGTTGCTTTAGCTGCCAGGGTATGCAAATTCTGCTAGTCTGTTCCTGTACTCCATACAGCAGTATGTATGGAGTACAGGAACATACACATTTACTACCAGTGTTCCTGGCTCTGGCTACTTCACTGCGGTTCAGTATCTGGAAGCTCTTTTACGCACATTATATTCTGCATTCGGAAGTGCAGCTAGGGTGGTTGCTTGCGGTGTTCAGATGTTACCACCAGGGGGGGGAGGTTCAGAACTGGGTCCAGGACGCGTGTGGTCACTTGGTGTTGGTTGTGAACCACTGGTGGTTGTGGGGTGATCCACAGCTGACAGGTTGTAGTGTTGGTTGCCTTGAAGTGTCTGCGCTAGGTTTTGAGTAAGTGAAGCAGGCGGGCACACACCCCAAATTGGGGGCCACACACCTATGACACGACTCCTGCACGCTTCAGAGGGTCACCCTGCATCTTCACCTGAGTTGCAGGCTTTTTCTTTCTTATTCCGAGATGGCTTACTTGTTGTGGTCTTCGGGAGTCGCATAGCTGCAGGGCCTAGGGTCTCAGACTTGTTTTCATCTAGGGGACCCATTGTTTCCCCTCTTGGTGTGCCCAAGTGTCTCACAGCACAGGAGGCTGTCTTTTGGGACTGTTGTGGTATTTTTCCGACCTCAGGATCGTATGTCCTACTGTACACCTTTGTACATTAGAAGTGTGAACAAAAGGCCACTTACTTGGTGATTGGCCTTTCTTACGCCGCTGATGAGGCAGGTCTGCCTGGTTTATGAGGCGGTGCACATCTCTTGAAAGCAGGCTCACACTTTCTATTCTGTGTTGGTGTTTGCTTGCTGCATTTTGCTATTCTTCTGGGGTCTCACGTGCAGCCTGATCTTCTGTGTGCCGCATAGGTGGTGCAGGGATGATGCGTCAGGTTGTGTGGGGGCACTGTATCTCCACACCACCCTGCGGTGGTTTGTTAGTTGCTGGGTGTGTCTGATGGTGTGAGGTGGGTGTTGTCTGTCAGCACAGCCATCTGCTGTACTGTGAAGGACCAGGCTGGTTGTTCCTTCCCTGTGGGCCCGGTCCCAGCTCATGGCCCCCCGTTGCCTATGCGCCGGTAGTATTTGTCGGGCCTGGCCTCACCGCACCTTGGGGGCCACCCCATGTCTTCTGAGTAAGATCTTTGCTGTGTGGGGCGATGTGCCCTCTCTCCCTGGGATGCTGCTGGAGTGCATGATGTGCCAAGGGAGCGGTATCATAGCGGTGCGTGGTTCACCACCTCACCCGCTCAGGGGGAGTCTGTTAATAGCCCACCAGTTTATGGTGGTCCGATATGGACGGATGTTATGATGTGACTGGAGGGGGCGAGGAAGCGCAATGGGACAGCGGGCAGAGGCGGGAGCCACGGATTTCTGCCACCTCCGGTTACCGCCCGAGTACTGCTCGCCTCCCGGGCTATTTGTTTCAACAAGTGAGTCAGCGCTTCCCCCTTCCTGCAGAGTACACGGATGCCTGCGCACCCGTACTTTTTTGTCAGAGGCCCGTGTTCAGCCTCAGTATGCACCACAAATGCCACGTCAGGGGTCCACGTTGTGCAGAGGGGTTTTGGGTGCCGCCAGGCTCCGCAGTCTCTGATACCGCAGTCGACGTCGCTGCTGGAGGTAGATTGTTGTCATTGAGAAGGGAGTGGCGGGTTGTGTGCACCTGCGGGGCCTTATCTTAAGGCAATCCTGGCTGTTTCCAGTCCCCTGAGTCTCATCAAGGATGCGGCCGAGCCACGCACCACTCACTGCTTTCACTGTTGAGTACTGGGTCGTCAGCTTGGACAGCAATTCTCTTGGATTTCTTCTTCGATTTTGACCGGATTTTCCTCACTCCGTGTTCTGCTGGTCACCCGACCTGTGTAGTGTTATGGTGTCATCAGGTTACCGGCAAATGGGGGCACATTTGCTGTTTTGAGGGGTCAGGGACACGGAGGAGCTCTATCTTGCGTCATCCATCCATGCACCCCCTGTTGGCCGTCCCATAATGTCCCTTTAACAAAGTTTTTTCATTGAATTTCATAGGTTTTTATTAGTGCAACTTAACCATAGGATCCCTTTAACAATGTTTTTTAAGTGAATTTCATGGTTTTTTACCAGTGCATGGTCATTTTCTACAACTTACTAATATCATACTTACCCCAATATAGCAATATTTGTGTCCAATTTACAAAGTTTCACCTTACAACTCTCCCATTTCCCATCTTCTAGCATAATTTTTAACACTTCCATAGACTTTTTGCCACTTTTTCCACTGTGTTTGCATCCGTCAGACATTTGCGAACGTCTGACGTCATTGTGGGCCCTCCGAACAGTGTCATGTGACCACGTGCCAGCGCGCGGCATGATGATGTGTCTGCGAACATGTCTGCACTTCGCGCTCAGGTCCGTGCTTCATGGACAGTTTGGAAGTGCACTTTCTACTGATCTAGGAACTTTCAAGCTCAAAATATACCCTTGCACTGCTCCTTGGACTATTCTTACTCATTATCGATTAACAATCTAGCACACAGCACATACTTCGAAGAATATTAGCAAAGCTGCTATTTATCTTAAAAATGGCATCATGTTTTGCCATCCCTCCTCCCCAAGAGGCAGCGTCACCACTACCAGCTGGAGGACGTAGATAACAACAAAAGTGCAGTACTTCAAAAGACAATGAGAAGGACCAAGAAAATGAGGTAGAGGAAGTGCCTACCAATAGCAGCAAGCGAGAATCATGGGTGTGGCAGTTCTTTACCACAGTTGGAAATGTATCAAAGGCTAAAGCTACGAAAGTGAAATGCACTCTTAGTCGTGAACTACCTGGACAGTACTCCTACATGACCACATCCATGCACCGCCAGACCCAATCCTGCCACTGCAATGCTCTCAGTAAGGCTGTTACTTTCTTAGCAACCAGCAGGCTGTCTCCTCCACCACATATTGTGCAACCAGTACCGTAACCACAAAGCCTACTTCTGTGGGACACAAAATCCCACCAGCTAACTTGCAAGCAATAAAAGAGGCTGTTGATCTATATCTTTCAAAGACAACAGTCCTCTGTATATACTGCAACGCACTACTGGGCAGAGGGGAGTAATTTCAAAGTGCTTTTAAAGCTATAATCAAAGACCATGAGAAACACTGTCCCCTACCTTTGATGTAACACATGTGAAACATCCTCCCCTGTTCACCTGTCCCTCCATATTACTACGTGGTACATATTCCCTCATTTCCTGCCCCACCTTAGACTGTACCCATGGCATGCACAGAGCGGGAGTATATAACTATGAAAAATCGATAATGCAAAAGCATATTTCAGTAATCAGTTTACAATTACATATACGCAGTGCATTCCTATTTTAGCTATACATTAAAGTTTCAAGTAACATTTATAATGTCTACTCTTTGCGT
This sequence comes from Ambystoma mexicanum, assembly GCF_040938575.1. Taxonomy (NCBI): domain Eukaryota; kingdom Metazoa; phylum Chordata; class Amphibia; order Caudata; family Ambystomatidae; genus Ambystoma; species Ambystoma mexicanum. Next base: position 771,189,218 of record NC_090936.1, read on the forward strand.
CAAATTGACCATTCTTCCATCACAGCGTTCATCATATGGCACGCAGTGCACTTTCCACACTTCATTAACTATTACTTAAAATCTTGCTTACATTGCGTTTTGCGAATCCATTCTTCTGATGTTGCGGAGGATGAACCGCTTCACAACACAGTTTCCTGAAATAGAAACTTTACTTTCCAATGTCTGCTTTTAATACGGTGAATCTTATAATTTCTTTGTCGATTGTGGACACATTTACTCCCACAAGTTCATAGTGCGCTGTTTTGAAGGACACATAACAAAACACCCTTCATATAGTGTGCACAGCGTGCCCGAGTCAGTTTAGTTTCTGGAAACACATGCCACAAAATCTAACAATATTACTGGCAAACAGTCTACTACAGAAACAACCAAATATTTCAAGTAAACCACATATCACAATATTTACTTCCATTTTACCAATATCAATGCGCCTGTTCCAAACACATTTACATTTTCTTTTAAAAAGTAACCTCATGCGCGGTGCACACAGGCATGGATTTCCCTGTACATGAATAGTAATGTGCCCCCTGCTCTCAACTATGAGAAGCATTTCCCTAGCAAAGATCTGGAGCGGCAAGATCAAATGTATTGTGAAGAAAAGTAATTTGTCAGAAAAAGCAGCAACCTATCATAGTATCTACTTTCCAGCATGTCCAAACTTCATTTACTCTTTATTTCTTGGTTATTTGTGAAGCCCTAAAACACGACCAAAAATGTGCATGTCGGCACAAGACTAAAAAAAGGTGGTGATCTTCTATCCACACCTATTCCTACGATCATATCCATTTCCGTATTCATGCACTCGCCCCTCATTGCCCTGTGCAGACAGATGTAAATGTGCAAAGACCATAGGCACATGTTCATAATGCGCATTGCCAATACAAATTCCTTCGCCCGTTACTTCAATGTTGCTTAACACTGTGGCACATAAACTCTTCATCTATTGCAATCTGCAGCCACTTATAGTATTTACTTTCAAGCGTGTTCAAACTTCATTTACTTTATTTATTTATTTCTTGGTTATTTGTGAAGCCCCTAAAACCCTCCCAAAAAATGTGCACGTCGGCACAAGACCAAAAAAAGGTGGTGGGACCAGGGAACAAAACAACAATGATTTAATATAATAAGTCATTTGTAACGCACCTGTACACAAGTGTGTCTATGCACAACTTTACAAAGAAGGGAACAACTAAAGGAAAAAAAATAAATGATCTTAGTAGGCCTTGTGTCATTCATATCATGCAAGTGCAACAGGAAATCGGAGGAGAAGTGCCAGGGGGATGGAAGGAGAGAGTGTAATAAGGAACCTCCAGTAAGTGTTACCGGGGTGGCCAGTTCTAGGTAAGTGCAAATAGCCATGGCACCATGCGCTTGCAGACACAGTCCCTATTGTGTGATGGGCCAAGAGATAGTGAATGGAGTTACTGGTGATAAGGCACCTGTTCCCCATAAGGTTTACCAGGTGGCCAGGTAACCAGTTAGTGCAGCAGCATCTTCTAACCTTTAATGTAGTTAGAATATGCCAACAGGTATCTAACTAAAGCATTCCCTTAATTACAGCATACTGCAAACAATAATTCTACATTAGCCCATCAAAATCATCTGATGAGCTACCCAGTCACTCCTAGTGGACAAATAATCCCATGTAGAATCACAAATCATTTAATAATACATTTCTTAAAATGCAGGAATCTATTACAACCAATATTTTTGATTCAATTCATCAAGGCTTACAATAAATCAAAAAATAATTTCTCATTGACAGTATTTCATCCAAACCTCTAATAAACCAAGGAAGAACAAAATCAGTTTTTTCAAAAAAAGGACAAAATTAAATTAAAATCAGGCAAGTGCTAATATGACTTTTCAACTCTCTCAGATAGCACTCTTGGGTATAAGGAGTTGAACTTCAATGAAGATGGTTTATCATATAATATTCTCATACCCCGCACTATGCGTTTCGGGGCTCAAGGTTCCTTCTTCAGGTGCCAATGCTATCTTTCCAACAAATCTGATTAAAATAAAAGAGACATCTATTTTGAATCTTATGTTCCTCACTTCATGTAAAACTTAATCACATTATTCAACCGAAAAATGTATATAATTAGTGTCTCAATCTGACACTGACCAGAGTAGTATATTGCTATATGTGTCAACAACTGCACAACTAGTTTATTTCCAATCTCTTTGTCAATAGCACCATAACTGCCAGTAACCAACGTAACTCATCGATGATCACAATGCCATTCTCTACAAATCAAAGAAGAACATAGAAGTCCAATAATTTATATACGCCCACATGCAACAAATGCTCAACATGGCAGCCCAAAACGTACTGATTTACTAATTCATTAGCGCTTACCTTGCAAAGCGCTCAAATCCGTGGTAGATAACAACGTGTCAGTGAATATCTAATGTGACTCGGTATTCATCACCATAGCGTTCTCTCTGAATCAAAAAGAAACATATCTTTCCAGCAGTCATTTTGTTTTAACACAAAGCCCTTACTGAATAATAAGTTCAACAATGTACATCATTTTCAATAGACTAGCAATTACGTCAGAATCCGCTCAGTACAGGAACAAGGAAACAGCTCTGAAAACAGCCTCCCGCCCTGTACCTGGACTTATCTACTTGGTACTCAGTCACGTGAACCAGGCGTGACACACGGTCAGTCACGTGATAACTACAACTAAAACTAGTGTTGAAGTGAAATCTGGCAGGCATCATGTAGAGGACAGAAAACCAAACAAAACAATTGTCATATCTATCTAGGTGCAAGTAATCCATAATAATGAAAAGATTCTTGGTGTGATGATGAATGCATTAAACCACATCATGAATGATCGTGCCCTCGCATTCCATCTGATCATCATTACTTTTTATTAAAATCACACACAATGTCATGCCTAATATAGTATAATGTACTAATGTTATACACAGTGTACAACATGCAGAAACTGTCTATAGACTCAAAAAGCCCAAAGGATATTTTTTCAGAACTGCTATAGATATAATGTCTCCAAATAGTAGTTAATTGTGTCTGGAGCCCATCTATGTTGATATTCACTTCTTCTTTGCGCATATCGCTGCTTAGAACCTAAACAAAACTGATATGATTTAAAACAAAAGATCATATTTGCACACATAATGGCCCAAACTTAATACTGGTAATTCTGCTATATCATTTACAAAATAGTTTCAAATAGTATTCACACTAGCTGTATAAAAGATGCAAACATGTAAAGATCTTAATAGAATACAGTGCTTTACAGAAAACATGTCAGATCAAATTCCTGGTTCATTCTCTTCGGATTTAGAGCATCCAGTCGCTCAATCCAGAAAATGTCCTTCTGATGAAGCAAGTTGGATAAATCTCCTCCTCGTTTTGATAGCTTTACTTGTTCAAGAATTATAAATCTCATGTGTGCAATTGTGTGGTGTGATGAATCACAGGGTTGTGCTACTGGTGAATGTGTTTGATGTGTTCAAACATTCGTCTTATGTTCTGTCCATCTAACTTAAGCTTTGCATGTAGTTAACCCAACATAGAAAATTCCACAGGGGCATCTAATGCCATATATGACATTAGAGGAGTCACAGGTCTTAATGATATCTTTTTTCCTGCATAGGGATGATTGATAAACTGTCCCTTAATAACATTGTCAACATACTGCGAACAAACATACTATCATCTTTACACTCACGTAACTGCATTCTTTTTTTATCCAGTACAGATTATTTTCCCTAATAACCCAATCCTTATATATTGGCTAAACAACAGCAGTGTGTCATACAGTAATGTTCTACCAAACATAGTACTTAAAATGTACTGTTTATGAGGGTCTGCAAAGAAAATATATATTCAAAACTGTACAGCACTATAGCTTTTTAACTATCATGCTAAACCAATTGCACAGTTTTTTCCCCACAAAAACAAACCGGAGATTGCTGCTTCATGACACTACAACACTAAGTAGCCACCAAAATCTTAATCAACTACATAATCTGTGAGCACTATCCTCAATTGTACTACAATCATGAGTACTGTGTACAATTCAATTACATAGTACCTCCATATTGCACACTCTTTATACTTTCACTACATTACGTACAATTACATTTTGCTACTATGGTGATTCTGGCCATAATCCGACTACATTACCTATAATTACAATACATATATTACTATTATAGTCATTGTAGCTAGTGAACATATTCTGTGGAGCATGGCTTATGGCCATAACCCCCAGAATCTAGCCACCAACCACAACACAATTAACTGTATAACAAGTATGTATCATACACAGTGTTAGGCAGAATTATGTGCAGTACCCTTTGGGAACACCACACACAATTAGGACTACAAGTGACAGTACAAATTCACCTTTGGTACAAGCCTGTACTACACAGTAAAGTGGTAGCGATGGCTGAGCAGCCAGACTTATCTCAAGAGTAAAGTGAGCAGTATCAATAGTTACACAAAGGACAGCAATTACTATGACTCAAACAAACACGGACTCAAGGTTTCTGAGTAAAAGAATATACATTTATTTACACATCAGTTATAAAACATTTCACTATTATCAAGCAGTTGAAAAATCACAATCTTAATACGCTACACCACACCCAATAGCTTCTGGACAAGTTAGGCTCAAAATGAAGTGTGAGCAAAATGGCACTCCAGTAATTTAAAAGGGAGGGAAAGACAAAGTTAGACAGAAGTTGAGCAGCACCAACAAGTAAGTAAGCAGGGCAATCTAGAAAAAGGAACCACAGTGTGGAAATCAAATGAAGGGGCCTGGGCCAAAATCAATGGACCAAAGTCTTTGCTGAGGATCACACAGTTCAGGGTAGTTCGCGGTTAAGTCTTTGCCAAGAGTTCAGAACGAAGTTGTTCAGATGAAAAGTTACTTTAAAGAATAAAGAAGGACAAGACATCAGATTGGCGAAAGATTTCACACACTTTCACCGTGGCTGGATGAAACAAACAATCGGGTTAGCACAGTACCTTTAGAGCAGAAGAATGCTGTAGCTGAGGCAGAGGTTCCAGGCAGATCCTGCAGGCCCACGGTTCCTGAAGCGACTGTCGGACTGACAAGAAGGAGGAAGACTGGAGGGTCCGGCACTGCCCAGGGAAGAAACCAGCAGCAGAGCAAAGCGATGAATAAAAGGTGCGCTCCTTAAAACCCAAGCAGGGTCTGATCCTCCTGGCTATCCGGTTCACTGTAGCTGTGCACAGCAAATTCGAGCAGAGGAGGGAGGCCTGGCTTGCAGTTTGGCGAACTGGTTGTTCCCACCAGCTCAAGGGGAGAAGATTCCTTGCAGATCTTCCCTGTCGTCGAAGTTTGTTGATTCGGACCCGCAGTAGGGCTTCACCGGGAGGTTCAGTCGTGGTAGAGGTCTTTTTCTGTCAGCTTCCCTTCGGTTCTCTCGATCCAGTGGCGACTCTGCCTTCTCAGTCCCACAGACCTGCTTTTTATGCAGTTTTCCCCCATTCACACAGCCTGGCTGTCCATCACACAGCAGGGCGGCTGTCCTGGCGGGACAGTCACCTAGCCAATCAAATAGTAGTGAGACTTGGGTTACCAAGGGAACCCATGGCAGGGGTCCTAAAACCCCTCCCTCAAATCCTGCCTACCCAGACTTTCAGGCGCCTAAGGAGGGCTTATGTGCAGAGCCCGCCAAAGGTCAGCGAACAAAGGGACCAAACCTGGTTTGGCGTGCAGAGTAAAACACGACAAAGACCTTTACAAAAAGAAATGGTGAATAAACCTAGCCGGAATAAAAACATATATGGTCCAGCGGGTTTAAGTTCGAGGCTACTAAAATAGCCTAAAACAATACCAAGTCTATATAAAATAACCGTGGTAGGAAAAATAGGGTAGATACCACTGCCACTAGCCAAGTCTTAATGAAAAGGGAATGAAACAATGTTCCAGGAGAGACAGACTAAAGGGATAACTATTAACCCTTTCCAATACTCTATGTAAGATAGTTTGTACTGGGTCTGTGGTTTTAAAAAGACTAATAAAGCAATGGTATCTTTACATGTTCTGGGAGACAGTAGTCAGTCCCAGAAAATGGAGTCTGAGTTGGGAAGTCCAAAAAGACAACCCTGTGTTACTGCACTGAAGGTGCTGTGTATCACACAGTAAAAAGGTGATGCCTATGGAGTAGGTGAGGCTCAACAGTCTATGAACACAAAAATGTTAAACACACACAGCAAAACACATGTAAGAGTGGGAAAAAAGGCTCACGCTCTTACCAGGTGAAAAAAATAAATCCTAGAAATCCAGCAAAGCTGTTGAGGGACTCAGTAGGTAAGGGAAATTAGCCATTTTGGAGGATTCTCCCTAACACACGGTCAAAGAATAAAACTCACCCCCACTCCCCTGCAATCAAAATAATGCCTGCGGACACCGAAATTGACTGCGGTCGCCGGTGGCAATTGCAAACCCTATTTTGCCTATACAAACAGCTCTACAATAACTTCATTCCACTTCCTTACCATTTCGATGCCCTCTTTCGGCCATCAAATAACCCCAAATGTCTTTCCCAAGCTGTCTGTTAAGAACGCTGCCTGCAAAATACCCTGCGAGCAGCTAAGGCACCTGCCCCGTCTTTTTCAACCCACAAAGATAGCACTATGTCATCTTTTTCCCACTCCCGCACCCTTCCCAGCCCCTCTTTCCACAACCAAATAACCCAAAATGTGTTTTCCAAACGTTTACCCCACTGCGAAGTCCACGGTCGGCTGCGACTGTCCGCGGATCCAACATGGTGGGCGCTTCAAAAAATCTAACGCACCTCACATTTTGTGTTGACCAATCATTGGGGGCAGCCGATGTCGCGGGCCTCACGCCAGCCCCTGGACCAATCGGAGGCCCGTACATGGACCGAACAGGGAAGTGAGTCCGTGGACCGAACCCAAATATCACAAATTTTATTCGGCCTACTTTTTGGTCATTTAAAATAAGACGATTCGACTGATTTACACCAAATTTAGAAAAGCACGCTTTTGGGGTCAAGCCGCCGCTCCTGCCACAAATCTGGTGAACATCCATCCAGCGGTTTGGGCTTTAGACATGAGCAACATTTTATTTCTGTTGCGTCTATGAGAAAAACCACCCTTTTGGGACCCCCTATAACTTTGCCCCCCCTACAAACCTTGCAGGATCGATCTGATGGGGCCATATACTTATTTTTGTAAAGTTTCGTGAGGATTTTTCCGGGGGGGCAAAGTTATAAGCCACCCAAAAAGTGCTCTTCCTATGGGTTGAGCAACTGAACCATAACTGCAGGGCCGCTACCGCAGGTCCTGTAATATGTTGTTAGGTTTATGTGTAAAGTAAAGAAAGTTGCCATGTAGTGACTTTTTAGGTGAAAAGTTGAAAAGTGTAAAAGGAAAACTTTATTCGGTGGATTCATCCCACCCATCATTTCAACTACATAACTCTGGGGCCTATCCACAGAGAGACGCTGGGCCTGGGGTGTGGAGGGAACTGTAAGGGTCCAATTAAAATTAGGGATAATAAGCTAGCACCTTCTAATTTGAATTTTTAAGAAGTGTGATTTTGAGGTTAAAAAGTGGATGCACAAGCCAGAGAGGGGAGAGCTGCCTAAAATCATCTGTGCGAATACTGAAAAAGGGTTGCAAAATGATGTAACCTTGCCTGGAAGATGAATGACACCACCTGGGGTAGAATTGCTGATTAGAGTGCTGAAGGGAATCAGGGAAACAGCGACAGATGCTAGGATCTCTGCAAGGAGAGCCAAATAGAGGGATGAATGGTGGTGGCTATACATGATTGAGGTGAATAACCAGATCCCTGTTTTCCCCAAGAGAGGGTCCCAAAATGCATTTCGGTGCTCGACTACCCAAGTGGACGGGACAAAGACTGATATGCAAATGGATATTTCCCATCTGTGAAAGGTACAATGAGCTAAAGTGTGGCTGCTGACTCTTGAGTGGGTACCTTCCCAAAGAACAGGTCATTTAGCCTGTTCGATTTCGCAGAGGGGCGCCTGTGACTAAATTGGGATTATGTAAGTAATGTGTTTAACTGAACCAAGCGTGGGGATTTGTTTGATTTAATACCTTCCCCTGAATTAATGGGCAGGGGTATGGAAGTAGACCTTGGCATTTTACAAAATAATAATGCAATTAATTCTCCTATAGCTAAATAACAAAGGGTGATTTTGTTAGAGTTCGAAATTAGCAAAACCGCTCCTAGTGTGAATAAGAAATATAGTCATTTGCAGGGTAATTCATGGAATAAATGTGCGCTGAAAAGGGGAGTGCAAGCGTGAAAATTGCAGCACACGTGTGCTAAAGCCACGCACGCAGCCGTTCATCGATTCATGGAATGCGCTGAGCTTGTAAAACCTGGGATGTGCACCAAATCCGTGGGTGGTTTACGTGGGCACACACGTCACTAAACGGCGGGCGCGACGCGCACAGGGAAAGCGCACATCGTGTAGCGCACACAACAAAAGTGGGTGGAACATGGGGTGGAACACACAAAATGGGGAATAACGCATGAAAATGTGGGCGTTACGGGGGAAGTACAGGAGGTAAATGCTTGCAACGCCCACATGCGCGCTAACAACACGTATTCATGGAATTGAACAGGGGAAAGCCGTGCGCCAAAAAAGACGTGCTAATCCAGAAACACGTACACCAGCAGGAAGCAGGCATAAGCGGCCCCGTGCAGCATAAAAGTGCGTGCAAATAACAAACAAGCTCATACGCTACGATGAATATACGGTTCCTCGCAGCAGTGGTCGTGGGACACCGCAGGAGGAGGAAGATAGCCAGGCCCTGCATTTTTTTACCCAGGACCAGACTTTTTGGGATGCCTGATGACCAGGTGTATGGGAGGTACAGGTTTCCACCACAAATAATCCTAGAACTGGTCAGGGAGTGGGAGGATGACCTCACATAACCCACCCTGTGCTCCCAAGCACTGAGCCCCTTGGAAAAGGTGCTCAATGTACTGCACTTCTTGGCTACTGGGTCATTTCAGCGGACAAGTGCCATAGTCGGGGGTGTCTCACAGGCCACGCAGTCATGCTGCCTACACCAGGTGTTGGCCATCATGACTGCACACCCCTCAGTCCGCAGGCACATATAAATGCCCAGAACACCTGCAGAAAGGCAGGCTGTTGTCCAGGACTTTTACAGAGTGGCACACTTCCCCAAAGTGCTAGGGGCCATTGATTGCACCCAAGTGGCTATACGTTCTCCCAGGGCCACAAAGCACATCTATCGAAACTGCAAACACTGGGATTCCATCAACGTGCAGGTTGTATGTGATGCCAAGGGAATCATCACCTCAGTATATGCCAACTATCCAGGGTCCAGCCACGATAGTTTCATATTCAGAATGTCACCCCTAAACCGGGACCTGGAAGCTGGGCGGCATGGCGACACATGGCTAATTGGTGAGTATAAATACCTCTGCACATGCATGTATGTCAGAGGCTGAGAAATGTGAAAACCCCACTAATGACAACCATTATCACTGTCCCAGGGGACAGTGCCTACCCTCTGAGCACCTACATGTTGACGCCAATTCGGAACCCCACCACACCACCCGAGGTAAGATACAACACAGCCCATATTGCAACCTGGGGCATAGTGGAGTGCACATTTGGAGTGCTGAAGTCACGCTTTCACTCCCTTGACCGCTCTGGTGGGCAGCTGCTATATGCGCCCCCAGTAGTGTGCAGGATCATAGTGGCAGCATGTGTCCTGCACAACGTTGCAACCCGGCGGGGCGTGCCGGTGGACGTGGTGGTGCCCCCACATCCCCACCCACATGCACGGCTGCTGCGCATGGGAGGTGAAAGGGCACGTGGTGAGGCAGCCCGTACCCAGCTTGTGGCAAATTACTTCACCTAATATCCCACCCCTGCGGAGTGCACACAGGCCTGGCACATACCAGCTGACAATCAATGATGATGACAAAAGGGACAGTCAACTGTCACAACCATACCAGCCTTATATTGTTCACCTGGAAGTGCTACATTCTGTGCATCCCTAGCTACTTAAAGACATCCAATTCTGTGTCAGAAAAGCCACACATTCATGCAGCATGAAGGACTACGCCCTTGCAAAATACCACATCAAAATAGTGGCATGTCACTCAACCCCTCCCCATCTCAGACACCCAACACACCATGGCATGGCATGCAATGTGAAAGCAACCAAATTAATGCACAACACGTGACACAAGTGTCACAAAGTGCACTGTCCCAAATGGAAACAGGCCACAGACAATTTGCTCTCAGTAATGAATAAAAAACAACACACATGAACAAATACTTACCAGCAAGACAAAACATCAGTAAAGGATCAAACAGTGGCAACATATGACAGTAAAAAATTAAAGTAGTGCAAGTGTCACAACCTGACTAAGGCAGCACATCGACCCCTTCCAACTGCAGAGTGTTGCTGGTAGGCAAAGGTGTCAGTGTACTGCATACAACATGAACTGCATCTGCAAAAGAGATGGGCTTGTTAAGACATGAAGAAGGTACATGTATATAAGGAAAAAGTCATGGATGTACAACCATATATAAATCCACCATGCAGTGGAGAATTGAACAACAATCCCCACTAGGGATGTTTACACAGTTTTGACTACAGACTGCCCACACAACGTATGGGAGCCCAATGGCACTGTGTAAGTTACTGTCACTTGGTCACACCCTTTGTGAGCCCATGGAAAGGGGAAGCAGGAGGAGTGTGTGTGTCAGGAACCCAAGTTTCTAACCCAAAGACAGGACATGCCTGCACGTGCCCAGCTGGAATACACAGTGGATGCCTATGGGAGCCACACAAAGCAACACATTGTAACATAAAAAAAATTTAAAAAATTAAAAATCAGAAATGGCCATGTGTGGACCGGGGGGGGGCACCCAGGAGGACGAGGTACAGGGTGAACCCCAACACCCACATGCGTGGATGTTGAGAAAAAAAAATAACCCTCCATGGGCTCATGGCCTGCATGGCTACGCTACCGTGGAAGAAATGCCGTCGCTGTCATCACTTTCTGGTGCTACATCAGAAGGTGGGCATGATATGGGAGGCAGACCACGCAAAGCCCTGGCATGCTCCTCCATGGCAGCAAGCATGCTGGTGTGAAAGGTTTGGTTCTGCAGGATGATGGTACAGAGATCCCCATGCAGCACCTCACGGGTAGCACGCATTTCTGCCTGCATGGCCTCGCGTGATGCCGGATCTCCTGACTTGTTGCCTGGAGCTCAGCTGAGAGTATGCGTGTCAGCTGCTCCAGCTGTTGTTCTGACCTTGTACTCCGGGATAGCTCAAGTTCACACTGAGTATTTCTGAGGGACCTGTGTTCTAACCTCAGGGCTTCCCTGTGGGCCTGTGACTCTGCAGATATGGCTGTGCGCAGAGTCTCCGGTCCAACCTGTCGGGTCCCTGTCGGACGCCAACATGTCCTCCCTGTGTGAGTGGTAAATGGACTCTGTCGCCTGCTGCTGGAGCTCCACCTGCCATTCAGGGGGGAGAATGGAGTGGCCACCATATCCATGGCCTGAGCCATCATTTCACACGATGCCCCCTGTTGTGCTGCTATAGTGTAGATGGAGTTCTCCCACACAGTATTGCCTGGTGGCACCCGGCCACCGCGTTGGCGGGCACCACACCTGTTTGGGGCAAGGTGATGTGCACCTTTCTGTGCTGGCACTGCCTGAGGCTACAGGACTGCATTCCTCCTTTGGTCCAGGAACAGGAGCAAATATTGTGGAGTGTGACCCTGCATCCGCAACCACCACAGGTGGACTTTCCAACACTGAATGCCCCATAGAGGGGTCTACCCCCAGTGCAGGTGGGTTGGACAGAACAGCATCCCTGCCAGAAACACTCAACTGCGACGGGACATATGTCTCAATGTCTGATTCAGCACCTGATTCATAGAGGTCTCTGGAGGTGTACCCAGAGACACCCGTGGACAGTATGGTCTGTAGGAGTAATGGATTATCACCCACCACCCCACATCTTCCACTGGTGCCCGGTTGTGGCTGTGAGTACTCCTAGCTCTGCGCCATCTCCTCCTCCTCAACAGCATCAAGTGCCTCAACACCTGCAAAAACATAAAAGAAAAGTAATGAAAACAGGCATGAGCACCATAGCCCACACGCATAGGCATGATGAGGCAGACATCCAGTACATAAATGACGCATGTCACACATGACAATAACTCTGGCATGCATGCACTGTCAATGAGTTGGAAGGGGAGGAAAAAAGCAGACACTGAGGACTCCAAGATGGAAAACCACATGTGCTGCATGCTGGATAGCACTGGCATCACACATTAGCCTGTGAGTGGCATGGACAATCCACATACATGACACATGCCAGCACACAGATGGCACGTAGCATAGCCATGGCAGATTTCACAAGGACACCCAGATGGTAGCAAATCAGTACTGTCACCCAGCCATGTGAAATGGACATCATGAAATAAAACATGCAAAATAGTGTGACAAAACACGCATGTGCCACACGCTGCAACAAAGCTAGTGTTCACTGATGCACTGATGGCAGGCACATGGATACATCAATGGTTGGTCACTTCGACATGACAGAAGACAATTGTCATGTTCAACATTCAAACAGGGCCCCAAAATGATTCTGTGCAGGCCATGTGTAGGTGCACATTAAGAAATGTGGGCCATTGTGGGGTGTAATCTATGACTGAAGTATGTTACATTTGAGGCAGTACGGCACACACATGTGTGGTAAAAATGCTAAGGATTTCATCAATCAGGCAGAATGAACAGGAAAACAGTATGAACAATGTTGTGGCAAGATGACAGTTGAAGGGCAAAGTGCAGTAATGAGGTGCAAATTGTCAACTGCGATCAGAAGGGATACTGTGAAACCCAAACCCAAGGCAGGGGAATGGTTTGGAGGGACCACATGGGTGACCCATAGCAGTCATGACTACACAGCCTCACCTGGCACTCAATCAGAACACATCACCCAAGCAACATATACATGGATTGTACACACATGCATGGGCACTCACCGGACATTGCTTCAAGATCTGGTAGGTCTCCCACGCCTTGGATCTGATCCTCTGTGATGAAGGCTCCAGCATTAGACTCATGTTCAGTGAGTTGTTCCTCCTCTGGTGGAGACCCACCGCCAGTCACCAGAGTGGAGGCATGATTGGAAGCCAGCTTGTTAGTTTCTCTGCGTTTCAGGTAATTCCACTGCTTCGAGCAATCATCAGCTGTGCGCCTCACAAATCCAAGGGAACTAATCTGGTCTGTGATGCACTGCCAGTGGGCCCTACGTTGAGCAGTCATTGTCTTGCACCCTGCAGTCACCACCATTTTGTGGCCATGGGCCGACATGTAGCCCACAAGTGCGTCTAGTTCTGCATCATTGAAACTAGGCTTCCTTGACGTGGCGGAGTGGGTAGCCGTGTCTGGGGTCCCAGCCTGTACTGCAAGAGCACCCTTCTTCCTCTTGGAAGGTGGTGCGAACCCTGAGTAGCTTACGCCGCTCTGTTGGTAGGGGCTGAAGTGCAGGTGGACTGGGCACTGGAAGTAGCCAAAGGCACGATGACCAAAGGTCTCACTTCAGGCATTGGCTGCTGGGTGATGTTGGCAGGATGATCCTCAGTGTGATGGACTTGGACAAACACTGTCTCGGCTGGGAGACTCGGAGCTGGGGTGGGTTGAGCTGCAGCTGCCCCTGCAGCCTCGTCACCCTGGCTACTTGGAGCAGCAGATGACATTGCTGCCCCAGATCCACGTGGCCTGGTGACAGCAACTTTCACCGCCACACGTGGCTTTGACTTGGTGACACGGAGGTCAGCCTGGGAGTCATCCTGTGCCGGTTCGATTGACAATATGGGCCCGGTTAACAAGGCCTGAGCTGGGATGGTGTCAGCTACATCTCCCCGACCCATTGGGGGGGGAAGGTGTCCCTGATTGGTCCTCCACACACTGGCTTCTTGGGCCACCCTGCACATCCTGGCCACGTCCCCTACCGCGCCCACCTCTTTGAGGTCGGCCACCTTTGCCTCCCTTACTGCTTGGTCACCTTCCAACCATGGCACTGATGTTATTGTGCGAATGGGAGGTGCAGTAAACAATTGTCCTGGGCAATTGGGGTGAAAGGGATAGGGTACTAGATGGAATACATACCCTAGTTCTCTAGCAAGGCTGTCTGTGACCCCTGGGGGAAGATGACGGGTCAGGCAACGCTAGGGCACCCCGAAAACAAAATTTAAGTCTACGTGACCCCTGGTAGGACACGTGCGTGGAATAAAGAACCCGCACTACGCTGTGGCACCCAGAAACACAAAAATAAGCGTACGCGTGGTACACACAGGCTACAATGACCTATGAATGGGTACGCGACACACGGGGGCGACCACAGTTGAAAAATACGTGTGCGACTCACCGTCTGCCTAGAAAAAGAACGTGAAAAAGACGTGTGTGCGCGCGTTGGCAACACCCCCGCCAAAAGAAGAATTGAACGCTATCTGAGTATACAGGGAGTACGAACTGGAACCGTTGTGAAGTAATCGCGTGTGAACCGAAAAGAAGTACAAGAATCACCTGCTCGCTCTCCACAAAAAGCACATACAAGAAAATGACGTCCTATGCGTACCTTTTAACACAGCCCACACGTGCAACATCACTTACGCACGTACGCGCTAAGGGCCTTTCCTCCAATTACACGCAGTGACACCCGGACATGCAGTTTTTGCAGGTGTACAATCAACATACACACGTGTTGAGGGAAACGCTGTTGCGCGTTACATCACAGACGCGCTTACGCGCTGAGGGCCTTTCCTCAAATTACACGCTGATGTGCAGTTTTTTCACGTGCCAAATCACTCCGTATCAAGCTGGCCACGCAACAACAAACGGAAGACCACGCTCCTGCCCAGAAGGCTATTTTCCTGCCCCCCCAGAGCCCCGAGCATGCTCCCACCTGCCATCTGCTGCTGCCTGCCTGCCTGCTGGCCACGTGCCCTGCGGTTTGGTGCCTGCACATCAGCCATCTGCAGGGGTCCAGTTGCTGTGACCACCTCTGCTGGAACAGAAGACTCCTGACTGGTGCAACATTCCTGTTAATTTGCTCGTTTGTGAGTTGAAATGATATGTGTGTTGGGGAGTGTGATGCCATGTGTGAAGTTTGACACTGCCACTCATGTGCAACTGTCATGTGTGTATCAGACAATTGTACAGTGCCCTGATGCCTGTGTTCTATCTCTCCCTGTCTGCAGCGTCAACTGATGAAGAGGGCAGAGATGGTGCTGTGGAGCAAAGCGGCAGGGATCGCACCGCCAGCCGGAGACGCAAGGCCCGGCTCCCCTCCCATGTTGTCATCTCGTCGGGGAGTGAGGAGTCTGGTGCCGTGTCTGTGGCCGCAGCTGCCGAGGGTAGGTCTAAGAGGCGGAGGTCGGAGGTGGACTTCTCGGCAGCAGAAGGGGCGGCTGAGACCCCACAGTGTCCGATGGAGGAAGATGGCACGGAGTCATCCAGGTTGGTGGGGGGGTATGGTTGAGGAGGAGGCCATGGAAGGTACACACACGGGGTCTGTAGGGGGATTCCACTGGTGCTAGTGGTGCAGTCCAGGGACAGGAGGCAGCACAGGCCACCGCTGAGGTGCCTGTGTGTAATTCTGACCCCGAGCCTGTGACTGCATCATCCCGCACCAGCAGGGATGCCTTCGCCCAGACCCGTTTTCAGGGAGGGGATGAGCACACAACAACTAGCCTTCCTCTCCCTGCGGACGTGGCAATCCGGGACCGTGTTGAGCCTGTCTTGGCAGGGATGGCGTTGCGTCAACAGGGCATCCGAGATAACTTGCAGGCTTTTTGTGAAGACTCTGCATGTTATCTGGGATGCCTCTTTGACCGCGTCGACCTACTAGGACGGGTCACTAGTGCTGGATTCCTCTGTGTGCTGGACCTTGTACCGACCCCCTCCTCAACTGAACCCCCTATGCGCCAGTCATCCTCCGTTCCATCTTCCGGCCCAAGTATCACCTGGGTACCCTGTGGAGCTGCCTCTGACCCAGCGGCCAGGCTGGTGGAGGACACATCCCTGTCACAGTCGGGAGTCAGAGGTCCAGCAGGGGTGGCCACCCCAACAACTGGACCCCAGCAGAAGGAGGACATGCAGGCATCAAGAGGCAGGGCACATGCACGGCAAAAGCAGGCTCAAGGTGGGAGCGATGATGGCTCGGGGCCATCAACATCAGAGGGGTAGGCATCGGCCGGAGCGCAGGAGGACCCTGGATTGGGCGTGTCTTCCGTGTGGCAGCGGTTGGGCCAGCAAATAGATGCGGAGCGGCGGCGGGCGGAAGGGGCACAGCTCACTATGGTCAGGGCGGAGAACTCCATGCGCAGGGCGTTGAGGCAGGCTGAGTGCCTCGAGGCAATTAATAGGGAGTTGGAGGTAGACATGGCTTTATCCCTGTGAAACCTCGGGGTCATGGAGCAGGCCCGCTTCCAGGACGTAGAACGGGTGTTTGATGATGCCCTGGCACGGGAAATCAATAAGTGAGCCATAGGACTTGCCCGCCGCCATTGTATATAGTTAATTAGTGTTAGGTTTCCTTTCTGTTTTTCTTTCATTTGGGGCACTTGGACAATGCCCCACCTTTTTGTATATAGTTGTTCATTAGGTAGGGTTTTTTGTAGGTTTCCTTTGAATAGTTGGGCTCATGGACCATGGATTTGTACTTTGTATATAGTTGAAGACTGGATTTCACTTCATTATTTTTTTATTTTACCATGGATCAATGGATTTGTCTTATTTTTTACCTTTGGATTTGGTTTGAGGGACGGACACTTTGGACCCATGTTCATTCAGATTTATTTGGATTCTACTTTCACACATTTTTTTTCTATTATTTTGGACATGCAGCATTTTGTTTATCATTTCCATTATTGTGTGTTTCATTTCATTCCCTTGCTTTTGTGTTTAATACATTTTTATTTCATACTTCAATGTGTGGTATTCTCTCATTGGTTTCATGCATGTCACGATGTGTGTTTTCTCATTCACTTGCACCCATTGTGTGTGTGTGACAGACATGTATTGATGTGCATACTTGCCATTTGGGATGTATCATGTGATGGGGATTTCAATGTGGGGTGGATGTAATACTTGGTTGTGTGTTTGGACTGGGGTGGTGTGGGGTGGGATTTGGGTGGCCATAAGGGCCATGATTGTGGATCGTGATGATGTGTTGGGGGGACATGAGTCAGGGCCTGCTGGCAGGTGCCTGTCACTGCTGGGTGGGTGGGGGGAAGGGGGACATAATTCAGGGCCTGCTGGCAGGTGCCTGTAACTGCTGGGTGGGTGGGGGGTGCAGGGGGACATGATTCGGGGCCTGCTGGCAGGTGCCTGTCACTGCTGGGTGGGTGAGTGGGTGGGGGGACATGAGTCGGGGCCTGCTGGCAGGTGCACGTCACTGCTGGGTGGGTGCGGGTGCAGGGGGACATGATTCGGGGCCTGCTGGCAGGTTCCTGTCACTGCTAGGTGGGTGAGTGGGTGGGGGGACATGAGTCGGGGCCTGCTGGTAGGTGCCTGTCACTGCTGGGTGGGTGGGGGTGCAGAGGGACATGATTCGGGGCCTGCTGGCAGGTGCCTGTCACTGCTGGGTGGGTGAGTGGGTGGAGGGGACATGAGTCAGGGCCTGCTGGCAGGTGCCTGTCACCTGTCACTGCTTGGTGGGTGAGGGTACAGGGGGACATGATTTCGGGCCTGCTGGCAGGTGCCGGTCACTACTGGGTGGGTGAGTGGGTGGGGGGACATGAGCGGGGCCTGCTGGCAGGTGCCCGTCAATGGTGGGTGGGTGGGGGACATGTGTGAAGTCTCCCAGGTGCATGGTGCCATGCGGCCTGCCTGCGGGGCATGCCCAGGGGTGATGGGCTGCCTGCGGGGCATGGGGAGGGGGGTAGGGACACACCAGGGAGGGACCACACTGCCAAATCGCGTTTGTAACTCCCTGTGCACCCCTCAGAATACACATACCCATCTCGCGCTAGCTGAAACGCACGTGAAACTCCCTGCGCACCCCCATAATACACGTACCCCGCTCGCACAAGCCCTATCACATGTAAAACTTCCTGTGCCCCCACAAAATACACATACCCCGCTCACACAAGGCCTATCGCGTGTGATACTTCCCGCGCACCCTCAAAATACACGTACCCCGCTTACACAAGGCCTATCGCATGTGATACTTCCCACGCAACCCCAAAATACATGTACCCCGCTCGCAGACGCCCTATTGCGTGTAAAACTTCCTGCGCACCCCCAAAATACATGTACCCCGCTTGCACAAACCCTATTGTGTGTAAAACTTCCACCGCACCCCCAAAATACACGTACCCCACTCGCACAAGGCCTGTCGCGTGTGATACTTCCCGCGCACCCCCGAAATACACGTACCCCGCTCGCACAAGGCCTATCGCATGTGTTGCTTCCCACAGAACCCTCAAAATACACGTACCCCGCTCGCACAAGCCCTATCGCGTGTAAAACCTCCCGCACAACCCCCAAATACACATACCCCGCTCGCACAAGGCCTATCACGTGTGATACTTCCCGCGCACAGTCAAAATGCATGTACCACGGTCGCACAAGCCCTATCGCGTGTGATACTTCCCGCGCACCCTCGAAATACACATACCCGCTCGCATAAGCCCTATTGCATGTAAAACTTCCTGCGCACCCCCGAAATACACGTACCCCGCTCGCACAAGGCCTATCGCGTGTGAAACTTCCCGCGCACCCCCAAAATTCATGTACCCCGCTCGCACAAGCCCTATCGCATGTGATACTTCCAGCGCACCCCGAAATACACTGTACCGGCCCTGTAAACTGGTGCAGGGTTAGCACGGCCCTTTGCACTGCATTGGAGATTTCAATGCCTTTTCCTTGCACAAGGGGCGTTCTTGGGGGCGTAACTGCCGCTGCGGGATGTTCTCTGAGCCAGCACTCAAAATGGCTTTGAAATTCCATGAATACACGGTGCGCCAGAATGCTGTTTAGCGCACACGGCTGGCGCACGCTGGCGCACGCTCCCTCTCTGCGCTGCTCGCGTGCGCTGCCTCTGCACTGAAATCTATGAATTACCCCGTTAAAGTGAGGTGTTATTCCTAATTTCATTACCAACTTCAAAACTCCCTCAAGGGAAGGGGTGTCCTTGTTTAAAAAATGTAATTCCTAATTGTTCACTGTTCCTAAGACTTGGCCTTAAAGCAGAGGGGTGATAAATGTACGCTGAATGTCAGGATTTCTGGTGCTGGGGCAGAGAGTTGTCTTGCTAAATGAAATAAAGTGACACCCCTAATTGAAATGTACACTCTCTACAGAGAGTAAGAAAGTGACTGCTGGTAGAAGAGATTCTGCATTGATAAGGGCCAAAGGAAGAAGGGTTCTATCAATCCAAAGTATTATCCAAATTATGTTGCGCTTTCAAAGCATCTAGCATTTTCAAGTGTGCAGGGAAATTAAAAATACACAACGCTGCATTCATGAAAATTGCTTTTGAAAATAGTACAAGGTTGCAGTTGGTTTAAATCTAAACCTTATCAAGGGATGTTAATGCTCATGATCTTGTAATGTTCCAAGGTGCTGTCTAATGTTGACATTAAGAGATGTGTGTGTGGTAGAAGGTTTGAACAGTTTTTTTTTATCTGTGTTCTATTTCCATGAGACCCAAAAGTGAAAACACACATGCGGTGTAATTTCTGTGTCTTTTGTCTCTTAATGTTGATTCCCAAAAAATGAGTCTTTGCATTGAGCTTTGTTTTGTGCAACAGAGAAAGTGGTGTGAGTGCAAATATTAATTGAACCTATTATTTAATAAATATATATTCTTTGTTTACACCAAGCTGCTTCTTGGCTTAAAATTGCTCTAGGGGGAGGGATTCATTGGTTCGAGATGAGCCATAGTCAGGGCTAGATAGAATAACAAGGTATATTTGTGTGGCGCTGTTGATTGGGGGAAGTAATCCGCACATTACCAGTGACCCCATAAATATATATCACGTGTCAAAGAGGCTACATCCTCCTTCCTTATGCAGACCTAGAAATTTGGTGCAGCAACATTCTGGTCACTGACAGGAGGATGATGGTGGCAGCATACTTTATACATACCTAAGGACCTACTTCATGTCATTCCAAGTTTTTAAAGGTGGAAAAGGTGTATCATAAACTTAATAAAAATACAATAACACACAGTTTATTTTTTTATTGTCAATGGCGATTGCAGAGGAAGAGCCCGGATGAAAATCATTGAGAAAGAGAACGCTGGAGAAACGGAAACAAAATGGCTGCACAATCAAGGGCTTTGCTGCAAATGCCAAGCATCACACATTTGAAAGGGATGCCTCCAAACAGTGGATATATCCTGGCTCCGAAACACATAACAACCACCCTTACAGGGCTTAACTTTGCACATTCAGACATCTTGCGGTGATCTAACGAACGATAGTTTCTAGGTGCGATATTAGGGGGAGATTATTCTAACAAAAGACTGCATCGTGACATTGTTCTACAGAGTTCTATTTTATGCGCAGCGATTGTAATTCAAGCATTCGGGAAAATGGCAAAATAAAAGATTCAAAAGAATGAGGTAAGAATGGCAAAATAAAAGATTCAAAAGAATGAGGTAAGCTTCGTTTCTGACTAAAATATGTTGTTCTCTCGATATGTGATTGGACACCAATGAAAGTATTAGCATGATGTCGCCATATGTCAGCGTGTCAATGTAAGGATGCAGTTGTGCCGCTTGTTTATCCCTAAAGCAGAATAGAACCTTTAATGTTGTTTATGAGTAAGGATACATCACCAGCAGAACGGGGCTGTTAGCGGTGGTTCATCATCATTTTAAGAATACATTTATGTATAAGACCAAATTACGTTATTTTCTCTGTTATATGTATAGCTTTTAAACAATCTACACACTCATGTCCAAGGTCATTTGGATTTTCTATTGAAACTGGAATTCGGAGTTCTGCAACATGCACATTTTAGTGACAAGTGCACCGATTTACAAGAATTACGAAAAGCTTGGTGCAAAGGGGAATTTACTAGTTAGATTTACACAATACATGGATTAGGATGATTAGGATGATGTTGCATGTGTGTGTGGTCCATTCTAGGTCTGGCAAGAGAGAAGTTGCACAATTGCAGACTCAATGCATACCACTCTGACATTGACTGTGAGTGAAAGACTGACAATGCATACTGTGCTTCTAGTTGGTCTATTGTCTCAGTGTTTGCTCCCTGATTTAGGGCTATGATACCACACAGTGGGCCTGATTTACAAAAGCATTTTACAATGGCAGAATCCCATTGAAAAATGCTTTATAATTCCGGCCCAGTGTGTGTAATTTCAATTATGAGGATGGGCTACACAACACTGATTTGTCTTTCAATCCTGTTAATTGTGTAAGTTTTTGCTGCATAATAATGTTTCCTGGTTTCACTGATTGGATTTTTCTTCCAATAATGCGAATGTAGATAAAAAAGAAGGACATCTTTTGCAGGGCTGGGCCTTCTTTACATAATAGAATGCCCAGTAGGTATTACCTTACAGCAACATTATAAACCTCACGCACTCTTTAAAATTTGAAGCACAACACAAACTGTACCATTGCAATATTTATATATAAACCTATGAAATCCAGTGAAAAAACTTTGTTAAAGGGACATTATGGTTCCAAGTAAAACCGAAAAACCCTTGAAATTCGCCAGTTATGGTAAGCTAAGCAACCATAACTCGCGCCACCACCGTGAACTGCTAAGACTAACACCCAGGACATCAAAGATGACATCACAAATGTAATTGATGAAAAACTCTGGGGGGGTATGTTTGATTGTTATATCATAACATAGGAACAATAAACAAATTAAAAAAAGCACACAAACACATTATATGTACTAATACATAAGAAATGTAACCCATATATACAACACATTAACCATTCATTTAAATGCACTATGTTCTAAAATGGAATATACCACAAGAAAATAAATTGGCTTCCAACATATTTACCTCACAAACACAAAAGAACTGAGAACAAGAGCAGACCCACTGAGTACATAGGACATATCTTACCTGAAATAGTAAGTGTACTTCATTTTATTCATATATTTATAAACTTTCTGTATTAGATAAAAAAATATATTATCTTTTTTTTTCTCTCACAGAAATGTCTAGTACTCTGGAATGGCTAGAGGAACATATCCCACATGAAGAAATGTCACAAGATAGTGAAACTAATGGTAAACACTTTATAATATAAACCATTTAATTATTATTATTTTGTATACATTTAACATATATATATATATATATATATATATATATATATATATATATATATATATATATATATATATATATATATTTTGTACAGAGCATATCAAAATAGAAAATACTTCAGAAAAACCTCTTATGGATAACACTTTTCACAGTATAGAAGAAAAAATGGATTCATTGTTCACTAATTTTAATAATTTGAAAACTTTTGTGGAAGATCATTTTAATCCAAAAACCTCGTACCATTGCCCCACATGTACTTGTCCCTCCTCACCATATCCCAGTCAATTATCCCCAAACCCTCTCCATAACCCAAAACGTTTTGATGAGACTTCCATCCCTTCTTCACCTAATAACAATCATGATGAAACCCCTAATTCTGCTGTTTTTGTTTCTGTTTCTGCCTCACCTTCTCTGTCATAAATTATTAATATATGTTAAAGAAAGTTTAATTTTTATATTGTGTTGTAAATAGTTTCGTTTTTTTTTAAAAAAAAACAATGTAGGTGTCCGCGGACAGTGCAGGTGTTCTGAAATGTTCATAAATAAACGAAAATTGAGGTGTCCTGCAGAACACTATACCTGTTCGTACTGTTCGCTAGCAAGATGAAACTATGCTAAGAACACAGGCGGTGTCCTGAAATGTACGTAAAAAAAAATTAAAGTGTCCTAAACAACACTATATTTGTCCGTAGTGTTCGCTAGCAAGTTCAAACTGTTCTAAGAACACACGCGGTGTCCTGAATTGTTCGTAATTAAACGAAAATGGAGGTGTCTTAAAGAACACTATACCTGTCCGTACTGTTCGCTAGCAAGTTGAAAATGTTCTAAGAACACAATTGGTGTCCTGAAATGTTCGTACATAAACGAAATTGAACGTGTCCTGAAGAACACTATATCTGTCCTTACTGTTTGCTAGCAAATTTAAACTGTTCTAAGAACACACGCAGTGTCCTGAAATGTTCGTTTCACGTGTGACGCAATTTTAATTAGTTCAGGACCCGAACAGTGTCTGTAGAACATTATCGCGCATGCGCAAGCCAATCTCCGTGCATTTGGTGTCCTGCGGACATGCGCTTCCTCCGCGGACATGTTCGCGAACGGATCATATGACCGCGCCCACGCTGATCGCGTGTTCTGAATGAGGACACTGTTCGGGTCCCTGAACAAATTAAAAGTAAATTTTCAATTAATCCATAATATTTTTCAATTAAATCTCACCATGGCACAAGTCCCACATAGTAATCCTGAGTTTCTACACACCTTTTGAAACTTTTCAAACTTTTTTTTGTGTTCGATCTGTCCGCGGACAGCGTGTATGTCCGCGAACCGCGCACAAGCACCCCTATAAAAGACCACTCCCTAGAGCTTATTCTCATTGTGTTTCTGGCTATTCTTCAGAGCACAGCTATTTCTCCAGCAACTTGCTGATTACACCATCGAGATGGCATCCCTGGCTGCAGAACTGCCACCTGGTGCTGCACCTGCTTCAGCACCACCCCCAGCCCCTCCACCACCACCACCTCCCCAAGGGCCTGAAGAGGGGAAAAAAGATTGAGGATGCGGAGGAGGAGGAAGAGGATGATGAGAATGAGGTAGAGGAAAACCCTACTGCCCGCACTAGGCGTGAGTCTTGGGTGTGGCGGTTGTTTACCATTCATGGTAATGTTCCTAAGGCTCGTGCGAACCGTGTTACCTGCAATGAGTGCAAAATGATACTCAGTCGCGGGAAGCACGGTAAGTACAGCTTTGGGACCACTACTATGAAGCGACACCTGAGGTCATTTCACTCTGGGGCTATTCGCAGGGTTGTAGCTTGCGAAGAACATAGTAGGTTGATTTCCTCTACTTCATCCTCTGTTTCTGATCCTGTCACCACAAGGACCACCTCTGTGGGACAGCGTCTTCCTCAAGCTGCCTCACAGGCCATATAGAATGCTGATGACCCTTACCTTTCGAGGGTCACAGTTGTATGTATGTACTGTGACACAGTACTCTGCAGGGGGGAGCGACTTCGTAGTGCTTTTGAGACTATCGTCTCAGAGCGCGAGAAGATCTGCTCACTACCCAAATAAAACCCACTCTACTTCTTCCTCTCGCAGCTTGCCCGTTCTTATCCCTGTGGTTGGTGTCCCCCCCTTTACCTTCCTTTCCCCTCCTCTTCTAGTGTGTCGTGTATAAAAAACCAAAAAAAATACAAAATATCAAAAATCCCCAAAAAAATAAGGCTCTTTTCAGAGCCGCCTTTCACAGTAGAAGTGAAAATAAATGAAGCAGGGCCCTCTGTATTTTTTAGAAGTCCGCGGACAGTTCGCGAACATTTAAAAAATTGGGTTGCTACCCCATCACAAACATTGCAATTTTCTCTGGGAAGAAATGGTGGCTCTGAAAAGAGCCTTTGGGTGGTGTTTGTGAGTCAAAAATTATAAATGCTTAACACCTACTTCAAAATGGTTGTTGTAATTCCAAAAAAGGTCACAATGCATTTTGTACATTTCTCAGAAAAATCTGATTGCCAGCATAAGTAAGATGGACTCCATCTCTGCGAAAAATGTATGTACTACGAAACATAATATTTTCATTGTGAAAAGAGGACATGCCAAAATCTCTTAGAAAGGCACAAACAGCCTTATTAACATTGCGCCTTGCTTTTTCCATTTGTGGACCAAATGAAGAAGAACGAAGCCACATTTGTCTCTGCGCAATCCGTGAAAATATCACTTGAGAATTAGGAAACATGTCCATAACCTTCCCAAGTCCTTCTTTCATAGCAAATTCCAAAAAAAATTCCAGTCACATGTCCTAAACTGTTCCCTCCACAATGAATTACAATTATGTCTGGATGTTGCTCTGTCTCCAAAGTAGCACAGAGAGGTAGCAAGTCCAACCACTTCATTCCACGTACTCCATGCCAGTGTACTTCCACATGTGGGAATCCAAGATCTACAGCTACTCCACAGCTTTCTGCATGCACCTTCAACCAATGTATCCACGAATCTCCCAAAATCCAAACAATCTGTTTTCTGAAACACACAGCCATAGCTATCTTTTGTTCTCTCAGCAAAAAGAGTATCTGAGAAACTCTCTCCTGGCACAACACACCCACTAAACTTTCCTGACCAATCCCTTTCACTGCTTATTCTCATTTGCATGACTTCTGAACCCAAAAATCCCCGGATGTAACTCCAGATGTCCGCGAACTACCGCCATGTCCGCGGACATATCGTAACATGAACAGCCCTTCTACCATTTCTACTTCACTCTCTCTGCCATTCCCTCATTGGATGTAGCTAAAAAATCACATGACCATGCACCAATCACATTCAAGACCTCTAGATCTAACTGCATCATCATAGATCAGCACTGCAAATGTACTATGAATCTCTCTGAGTACAAGTGTCATATCATTGGCAAGCACCATCTATCAGAAATACTGTACAAGTCTCCAAGATTTCTACTTGCAGCTCCATGCATATCCATATGCATGAACACAAACTTCAGGTATGCATATTTTCTGTACAGTAGATGAACACATTTTCAAACAGACTTTTAGCTTGTGTAATCTGTGAAATGAATTTACTGTATTTTTTTCAATTTCCTAAAATCAACTATCACTTATAAACCTTTATACTATTTACTTTCTTTATACACACACACTCAAATCATGTTAAACTAACATTTTTTAAATGGAATATATATACTACATATATTCAAACAAAATTGCATGCAAGCACAATCTATGTTTATATCTTTAAAAAATACTTATACAATTTTATATTTTCTTGTTTTTATTTATTTATTTACTTAATTACTTTAATTTAGACATGACATTGAGGCGCTATTAACTAGAACAGCTTACTTACAGAAATAGTGGTATTCACTGGTATATTATAAATTTCACAAGACATAGTAAAGATATTTTTTTTTGCTACAGTTAGTCATTCAATAGAATTTGTTCATTAAGAACATATCATATGTACTGAACTGATGCAATGTATCTTATGTAAATAAATTAGTTTAATGGTTTTAAAGAAGGCACTGAGGATTTCAATTAAAAAAATCAATATCTAAATTAAAAACAGCGCTACATACAAACAAAGTTACTAATTTGAAGCTTTTATAATTGCAGTGAAGACCAGTCTCCTGAAAAGAAGCAGTCGAATCGGAAGAACAAAGAAGAACTAAGAAGTTACTTGTTAATTTAAGAAAAAAAGTAAGTAGAATATCACCATAATATTTGTATTATTAATCAAACATACTATAACGTTAATACAATGTAACGCTCACCTGATTCCCGCAGAGGCGCCGGTCTTGACTGGGTGAATGCCGTATCTTCAAAGGTGATGTGTAACACACGGTTGGCTCTTTGGGCTGGACCTCTGTGCACTGTATGTCTGACTCGAAGAGTAAGATGTCTGCAGATAGAAAATATGGGATTAATGAACTGGGGTTATTGGGTGCCTCTCTCCTCTTCCCTTTCTCTTCTCCTGTAGAACCCCAAAGGTTAACGCCCTCACCTTAGGTAAGTGAACGCAGAGCTCTCCATCTGCCTCGGGGCAGGGTGCCGTAACCAGTTTCTTCACTGGATAAGGGTGCAGGCCTCTTGACCTCAGAGGACTGCTGTCTGTCGTTAACTGCACGAACGGTAAGTTCTGGGCACTTCAAATGTCTTAAAAGTC
Source organism: Ambystoma mexicanum (assembly GCF_040938575.1). Classification (NCBI taxonomy): domain Eukaryota; kingdom Metazoa; phylum Chordata; class Amphibia; order Caudata; family Ambystomatidae; genus Ambystoma; species Ambystoma mexicanum. The sequence goes on from NC_090936.1 coordinate 771,216,266, forward strand.
TTTTGTAATGATATCTCTTGTTTTGCAGGGTTCCGGCGATGGCGGATGGCGGGCTGATGAGAGTTGAGGATCGAACCCGCGTGAGGAATAGAAGCGCCTGGAAGCACATAAGTAAGCGCTTGTAGCCTGCTTCACGATGCGCACTAACTGTCCCTTTTATCTTGCAGGTACAAGTTCGGAGCTTTAGAGAAGCTGAAGGGTGCTGGAATACCCACTGGATTCGGCGTGGGAAGGAGTAATTGCACGTGAGTAATAAAGTTGCCCAATGTCTTTAAACGCACCTTCTTTTGTCTTTCAGATGCGGGATGCAGCGCCGAAGAGTAGGTAAGCCTTTGTCTTTCAGATGCCAGAATGCAGCGCGAGGCGTTGGTGACAGTCGATGGACCAGGTAAGAGATGCGCTGCCACTGAAGACCGTAGTGCTAACCTGTTCTTTCTTTGTCTTTACAGGTGCTGCTGAAGACTGGATTCCAGGATGGTAAGCCTTTGTTCCCTTAGGCCCAGGATCAGAAGCAGAAGACACAATGAGCGTTCTGCTGCAGAGAATGCAGAATAACGCAAAGCAAGATTCATCCATCGGGTGTGGTTTAAATAGCCTCCTGTAGTGCTTAGGTGTCTCCTTCCACAGCCACGCCTAGGTAAGAAAAGAGTTCCTGCTTTCCAGAAGAGTTCCAGTGTTCTGAACCTAGGGAGTGGCTCCTGCCCCACCCAACAGGAAAAGTAGTCCCAAACAGAAGAGGATCAGGGGTTCAACTGGCAGGTAAGTAAGCAGCATGGTCTGCTGCAGGTAAGTCCACCCAAGCATTATGAGCCCGGCGCTTCCAGCGCTGGGACTGGGCATCTTCATGAGCCTGGTGCCACTGGCGCCAGGACATGGTCCAAAAGGTCCCAATTGGGACTGGCTGGCACTCGGAACCGGGGTTATGGGTCTGCTTCCAAGGGAGTCGGGCAAGTCCTGATCTTTTGGAAGCAGAGATCATGACATACAAGCTATTTTGGTGCCTAAAAATAGAGATTGTGTACCATTTTGTCCAAAAATCTCCATGTCTTAAACAGCGATTTACAGCCAGAATGACCCACAAATTCCTATTTTTGGACACACAAATTACCCAACTGAACCTCTACAATTTTCATATTATAGAACAAACAACTGTTTTAATTGTATACATTAGATTTACTATTTGTACTTTTCCACACCACTAGCTTACTTTTTTTTGTCATCTGAACCCAGTTTATTAACACATAAATTCAAGAATACCTATCCCTACTAGTTGTAGTTCCCAATGCACAATCACACACCATTACATGCAACTTTATCATCTTACTCAAACACTCATGCACACAGCACACATACATTCCAGAACACCCCAACCCATATCTTCTTTATTTTTTTCAACAGACCCTAAAGAATGCCTACCAAAAGTCAAGTCCGTAGAAAGAAACGTAAAAGTAGAGCAAATGAAAATAAAAGCATCCATCTCTAGCAGAATTTGTAAAAAAAAATTGAAACAAAACAGCTAATACAGTCATTTAGTGAAACACAAGAAGTTTCAAGTACAAAAACTTTGCTTTGCATCCTCTATCAAAATGTAAAACAAACCAAAAAACAATTAACAGAAAAACAGCTATCACTACAGATAAAACTACTTCCAATTTTAATATAGTGCAAAGTAAGCATACAAAGAAAAGTATTTTAGCCAAAATGTACCGTCACAAAGTACTTCAAAATCTTATAAAAACAGGAGAGAAATCAGGTTCAATGCTTAAAACCTATCGTAGGAAATTAATCTTAGAAGCGTTGATGGACAGTGCAATTCTTCTGAAAAGAAAGTTATTTATTTTACTGTTAAACAAAATGAAACCACTAACAAAACTAATAACTAAATTACAAAAAAGACTTCTCAATAAGCGAAATGTCAACAGAAAGAACTTCTTAAGTATCTGCAGAGGTGAATGGAATCACACTACGAGCACAGAACCATATTTTAATGAAGAAGCGTACAAACAAAAGCAAACAAATACAATTGCCATACATAGCAGTGGTCGAGGTTATGAAAAAGTGAATAATACCATAATGGAACAAGAAGTGCTCCTTACAAAAATATGTCCTGAAAACTTAGAGTTACCCCTCCATTCAACTGAATCAGAACGTCTAGTGTACAAATGGCCATGCACGTCAATGTGTAACATTCCCAAACAATGTTTCAAATCTTTATGCCAATTCCTCAATAAATATGTAAAAAGCAAAGACAAAATCAAAATTAAATTACTGCAAACTTTGGATACCTGCCCAGTGCGCAAGTACACAGGACTACAAGGACATTCATTGGCCTGCATTACAGGACCTACTTGTAAAACCACTTTCCATGATATCAAAAGGATATCAACACATTCAACTATAAGATATATAGTCTATAAACTGTACTATGCTAAAAGTCCTGCTTTAGCACTAGCAAAGTTAAATAACATCCTTCTACATGGTACAGCAAAATACCTACTTGAAGAAATTCACTATATCCAGAAAAAATATTTTGGAAGTGAAAGCCATTTACAGAATGAAATAGCTTTAAACCAATTAAGCAACAATTCTACATATGGCAACCTTTTGCTAAACACATACAAAAAAGAAATACTAAAATTTAAAAGTACATCAGCTGAAGTACCAAACCATGCATGTGTATGTTGCCGTAGAACTTTTCATAAAAGTAACACAAAAACTGTAGACCTATAGAAGACAATGAAGATTCTAAATGGTTTGAATTAGCTCTCTAGCTTGTAGCAGAAAACAAATACGAAATAACTGAGCCCTTAATACTTTGTAGTTACTGCACTACAAAACTTGACAACAACCAAACTCCTTCATGTGCTATCACAAATAATTTGGAATTATACCCATTACCAAAACCCCTACAACAACTTAATTTATATGAGAGCATCATAATTCAAACAGTACATGTAACGCTCACCTGATTCCCGTAGAGGCGCCGGTCTTGACTGGGCGTATACCGTATCTTCAAAGGTGATGTGTAACACACGGCTGGCTCTTTGGGCTGGACCTCTGTGCACTGTATGTTTGACTCGAAGGGTAAGATGTCTGCAGATAGAAAATATGGGATTAATGAACTGGGTTATTGAATGCCTCTCTCTTCTTCCCTTTCTCTTCTCCTGTAGAACCCCGAAGGTTAACGCTCTCACCTTAGGTAAGTGAACGCCGTGCTCTCCATCTGCCTCGGGGCAGGGTGCTGTAACCAGTTTCTTCACTGGATAAGGGGAGCAGGCCTCTTGACTTCAGAGGACTGCTGTCCGTCGTTTACTGCACGAACGGTAAGTTTCGAGTAATTCTAATGTCTTTAAAGTCTTTAGTAATGATGTCTCTTGTTTTGCAGGGTTCCGGCGATGGTGGATGACGGGCTGAAGTGAGTTGAAGATGGAGCCCGTGTGATGAATAGAAGCGCCTGGAAGCACGTAAGTAAGCGCTTGTTGCCTGCTTCACGATGCGCTCTAACTGTCTTTTTATTTTGCAGGTACAAGTTCGGAGCGGCTGCAGGGTGCCGGAATACCCACTGGGTTAGATGTGGAAAGGAGTAATGGCACGTGAGTATTAAAGTTCCCCAATGTCTTTAAACGCACCTTGTTTTGTCTTTCAGATGCGGGATGCAGCGCCGAAGGCCTCCGGAGCGTGCGAAGAGTTGGTAAGCTTTTGTCTTTCAGATGCCGGAATGCAGTGTGAAGACCTCCGGAGCGCACGAAGAGTAGGTAAGCCTTTGTCTTTCAGAATGCACCGCGAGGCGTTGGTG